>NC_134194.1:11298810-11621777 GCF_964188355.1 Buteo buteo | reverse complement strand
AACTGAGCCCACATGTACCAACACTAAACGTGATTTATTAAAAAAAATAACATCAAGGTAGTACTGCAGTATGGGAAATAATTATATAGTGTAAGGAGAAGTACAGGATTAGGTTTGGGTAAGAAATTGTAGTAGTCATCATTGAAAATCTTGGGGTAAGAAATGTGCTGAGAAGGATCTGAAAGGTAATGGGGTTTTCAAGGTAACCTTTAAGACAGATTTACACTATACTTGTAAGAATCCAGGGAACTGTAATTTAGATGCATATTTTCTGGTTTTGACTAGAATGGTGGGTGAAGGAGCTCTGACCTCTGAGCCAATCAAACCTGTATTTTCCCCTCTAAAGGCTGGTATGACAGACTTGTGATCAGGCCTGTTGTCAACTATTGGCTTCCTTGATAAGGCTTATAGTTGGAGAAAGCCTAGCCATTTCTGGAAGAAAAGAAATGCAAGGGAAAAAGGACCAAGGAACAGCAGAGAAGATGAAAGCAGTAAGGAGATGGGACTGGGTAGCATGAGGGTTGTAGGAAACTGAGAACAGAGGAGGACAGGAATGAGCGAAGGGTTATTTGTTAAGTGTTCTCTTTCATTTAAAAAAAAAAAACAACAAACCCAAACAACAACAAAAAAGGCTTCTAGTTGGGCTAGCTGTATCTGCAGGCTCCAGAGACCCGTAGTCTAATAGGTGACTCCAGAAGAAGACATACTACTTGCTTTACTTGGAATGGAGGGGAGATGGATGATGAGAGAGAAAAATCCATACAGTGTTATAGGATAAAAAAAAAGCAACCCTCAGCATGGAAGAGCCATGCTGGGAAAAATGCGAACAACTCATAAGGATGTTGCTGTTATTTGTTCCAGTACTTAATATTCTAGACAAAGAGGGCTGTTCTCTGTATTTCTTTGTGTGACCTTATTGTGTATTTGGATATATTTGCTGGTGACCTGGAGTTTTGGATGGGCATTGGCTGGAAAATTTTTCCTTACAGAGATTGTTTTCCTGTTTCATAATAGGAGAAATTTAACTCTTCTAAGAAAGGACAACTGGGGCCTTATTTCTGTGATAATGCCAATAATAATAGTTACTATTTTCTTGTCCAAACATTTTTTCGACACAAATGACATTTTGTACAAAATGTATTTTTTTCCAAAAATATTTAAATTCTTTTCTAAATGCAGTGGGAGTTTTGACATTGATTTAATGGTTGCAGTATCAGGCCCTTGAGGGAAAAAAGCAGTATGTTCTCCTTTGATCTTCTATGCATCTTCTTGCTCTTGTTATCTTCATTTCAGTGAATCTTTTCTGTACAAGGATGAAGTTGGTGTCCTCTCCTAGAACCTTTGGTGGCCCTCCCTCGTTTTGACACACGTGAGCATAACTTCAGTTACTTTTTTGGCACACATATACAAGTAGTTGAAGCAACTTCCTCTGTGGTGGTGGCAAATAGAGACAAGGATACCTCTTCTACCAGAAATGGGTGGTGAAGTGGCAAATTGCAGGTCACTATTCATATCATAAACAATTCTTGCTAATGTTCTTTGCATTTCTGCCTGTTAATACCTAAATTGGTGACATGAACCTGCACCACACATCCAAATTGTCATTTTCTGGTTGCCAACATCACCTTTCCCTCATGATGTTGGCAGCAACAGGGCCAGAACCCGGTGCTGCTCGCTGGACTACATGCTAGGAGGTTTGAGGAGCTGGTAGTATCATCTCTCTTTGGTGGAGACCTTCTTCTGCCCTTGCCCTGTGGCATTGACAACTGGAAGGGCAATATCTGGAGCTATTGCCTGGGCCTCTGCTGTGAGTGGAGGCGCCCTGTATCCCTGATCCTGTGGGCTTGCAACCAGGAGAAGCTGTTTGAACTCATCCCAGCTCCTTCCCTCCCTGTGCATTTTGGGTGTCTTTCTAAAAGAAACGAGGCCATGGAGAGAGGTTTTATCTTGATAATTGGGGAGGACATTTGGGCACCTGGGCTCTTGAGCTGTGGGGAGCACGGAAGAGCTACGCCTGCCCCGTTGTGTGGACATGGCCTCTGGGGACAGGTCAGGTTCACAGGAGAGGGAGTGTGGGAAGGAGAACAAAAGGCTGGAGATGCAAAAGCATCTTAGATGTCATTTTGCCTCAAGGATAAATCTGCAAGCTTCCGCAGGATCTGGGGAAGATGGGGCTGAAAAATGCTGTATTTAAAGCAGCAAATCACTGGGCTGCTTACTGCTTAAATTCCATAATCAGTATGGCCTGATGCGGCTTCAGTTATATACTGTGGTTGAAATGACCCGATGTGTCTTCCATTCATACATTTTCCCCTCTGCACAGATACATGCTGCGTATGTTTGACACGCTAATATAGCACAAGGTCTGTTGCTGTCTAGTAAGAGCAGCTGAGATATTACAAATAGTTATAGAAATATGGCCAAAAGAGATAACAATAAATAAGTTTTCCTACTCGGTCACTAGCAAACAGTGATATGTCTCGCAGCCAGGCAGATGCTGGCTAAATGAACAAACCTTGCAATATTGCACTCTCAAGCTGGTGTATTACAAAGGGAGCAAGTGCCAGGACTGGGGACCATCCCTGGAGAGGCCCCGGCCTTTCCCAGGAATTCCTCCTCCTGTGCATAACAGCCAATTCCAAGTGCTGCAGTAAGATGGAGTCATGCCTCAGACCTTTCCAGATCCTATAGGAAACAGCTAGTACCATGAACCACATCCATATGTTGTCAGAGCTGGCTAACTCCCCTTGTAGTCAAAACTGCAAGCTGAATAACTGAAACCTTGCATCAGAACTGGAAAACAAACTGTTCTGTTTCATACCCCATCACCGTCCCCAGTACGGATAGCAGGGATAACACTTCAGCTGGCAGCGTTGGCCATG
Organism: Buteo buteo; assembly: GCF_964188355.1. Taxonomy (NCBI): domain Eukaryota; kingdom Metazoa; phylum Chordata; class Aves; order Accipitriformes; family Accipitridae; genus Buteo; species Buteo buteo. Next base: position 11,618,895 of record NC_134194.1, on the reverse strand, counting down.
AGGTTTAACAGAATGCAGCTTATTCTTCCATGACTCTCAGTCCTGGAGTGCTGACAGCAAGGGACTAGAAGTGGGCCAAGGAAATTGATGCTGGATGTGAGTCAGGTACAAGGCTGAATTCAGCTTGGATTTAATATTATTGAAATACCACAGGTGGTTTCTGTTAGGATTTGGCCTCATATGGTAAGTCTGAAGTCAGGTCAGCTGTTCAGTGAGATCCAGCATTGAATTCTCATGAGCATGGTGAGTTGAGTGAGATTTCAGTCACACCTGAAGCAAAAAATAGTCCCTTTCCTGTTTGGGTGTGAACTTGGGACCAGAAATCACAGGGGTTGGTGTGAAGTGTACATAGACATAAGAGTGGGCTTGGGTGTACACACATTTTAGTTTTCTTTAGCTTAAATGGGATTTGTACCAACGAGCTGTAGCACGGGTTTGACATTGGGTCCTGTGACTAGAGGTTGACCCTTTACCCTGCTAATCCAAGAGTGGTTGTTTTATCAACTTCCAATTGGTTGCAGAGGAACCTCAAGGTGTATTTTCAGAAAAGCCTTGAGAATTTTTGAGGCTGTGAGTGAGAAACCGCAGCAGCTCATCAGCTCATAAGTTACGTCCATGAATACATTGAGGCTAAGCCATGCGGGAGGCCTCCACAGCCCACCGGAGACGGGTGCTGAGATGCCTTTCATGCAGTTGGCTCTGGTTTATCCCATGCTTTTTGGACCTTTCATTGCTTGCAGTTGTTCTGACAGATACTGTGAAAGACCCATCAATGTAAAGAGAGGGACTTCCCATGCTATTCAAGGATCCAATTTGCTACATGTTGATCAAGGTTGGCTTTTGCTAACCCACTTGGGTTAGAAATGCTCTGGAGAAGTGCCAGAGACTGGAGCAAGGTAGAGTTAGAACCGTGGTTACGTATGAGCAGAAGAGGGTCATACTGCAATACTTCCAACGTTAGACCACAAAGCAAGAATGACTTCTGTGCTTTCCAAGGCAAGGCAAGTAAAAGGAGAAAAACATGTCTGTGCTGGGTCAAACTGATGAGCCAGGAGCCCAGAGGAACCTGTTGGTGTGAGATACAGACTAGAGGTGACATCACCAAACCCTGGCGCCATAAGACTCCAGAGAGTGCATCATGTCATGCTTGTCTCTTGTTTGCCATGAAATAACATTACTTCCTTTTTTCCCTATTTTGTCAATATAGAAAGTACACTGGTAGGCAGTTCCTTCTGATACTTTCACTTATACTTTTGAGGTGTTAAAGAGACAGTAAGAGTTGGATTTGATAGCCTTTTGTATAGATAGATGTATTAGAATGGCACCATTTTTCACTTCTTAACCCAAATTCTGAGCAATCCTCCCTTGAATCATACAGAGACTGTAAAATACAATCAAAAAAGCTCTCTAGTGAGAAAATAGGAGTAATAGGAATTGCCGAGTGTTATATGTCAAAGGTAGGTACACTGGACTTAAAGATGGAGGAATGAAAGCCTTTCCTTATCTATTTGGACCCTGGAGGAATCTGTAATCGCTACAGGGGCCAAGAGGTAGCACCAACCACATCCTTGGTTTTCTAGGCTCAGTATTAGTAGGAACTGACCCTAGTCTAAGCTTCATCTCCTCTTTGTTATTGGCCAACTCAGTCACTGGTGATTTGATTCAGTATGGTCATTAACTAGCTGGTTTACTAGCTCATTTGGATTTGTATCCATGATTTAATAATGGTATTTTATTATTCTTAATTAGTTCAACAGCAAAAAAGTGACTATTTGAGGGAGAAGCTGGCTGGCTTATTCATTTCTAATCAATGAGAAGCAGAGAGGGCTGTTTTTTCTTTTGAGTTTCAGCAGGGCCAGTCACAAAGGTACAGAGGTTTTGAGCTATTTGACTCTATTTCTAAAAGAAGACCTTTCTCCTTCACACTAGTTTGATTTTAAATATTCAGCCTGCCCTCTTTCCCCTCCTCCCCATGCAGAGAGGATTTGGAGGAGTCTGAACCTCAGCGTCTGGTTTTTGCTATCCTTAGCCAGTAAAATGATTGAATATGGCTTCCAAAATACACATAGTGCGCAAGAGCTGGTTTTTACCAAAAGGCTGCTTTTTGCAGAGTCATTTTTTGCTTATAACTAGGTACTAGCAAAGCCTGAGGGAACTGTAAGATGGATTTGTGGAGCCAGAGAGGTGGTTTTGTGGGGTTTTTTTTGTTTGGTTGGTTAGGTTTTTAATCCCCTCGAATTTCACCTGTATTTCTGAGGTCGAATCATAAACAAAAAGAATTCCTATTAAACAAAAAAGAGAAGTGCAAATCCTTATCCTCCAGCTCTGGGTTTACCCAGGTATGCAGCAATATCATTTTATCACTGAAGCATCCACTGTATTAGAAAGCCTTGTTTACACGAGCTTAAGCCCCTGGCTGACGGATAGAGCTGTTTCAATTTCCCTCAGTCATTCCCACTACAGATTGTATATTCAAGGGAAAATCCTCACTGCAATACTGGACATGCCACGCTCTTAGCCGACTGACGTTTATTAACTAATACAAAGTTGCAAATGATGTACCAACACAGCTAAACAAAAGAGCCCAGTGTTGAGCCTAAATCAAGGTCCTAAATCATAAGCCGTGGTGTGACAAACTGCACGATGTTTGCCAGTACTTTAAAAATGGGGCTTTCTTGCCAGGCTGAGAATCCATAGAGCCCGGCCAAAGAAAACAATGGGAGGGAGCCAGGGTTCTCCCAAGCCTTGGCATGAAATCCACAATAGTAGCTTTGGCCGAGGTCCATGGACTCGAGCACATGCTCCAGAAGGTCACTTCAGAACACCATAATTGCTTGGTATTTACTTCAGTGGGTTTTGCAGACAAAAATAATAATAATAATAAAGTGCCACCAACACAGCTTAGGGACTCTGTTACGGTCCTAGACCTTTGCTGTCTCGGAGCGCCCCGTCTCCAGTGCTGCACGATGGAGTGGGGAAGAGTGGTCCAATCGGCTAAATAATAGCAGTGATGATAAGTAATACAGCACGCCTGGGGAGCGAGAGTGGACTTTATGTCCTGGCTTGTCCTCAAACTCATCAGCAGTGTTTGTGGCTGCCATTCAGTGGCTGTTTACTGACCTTTGGGGGCTGAATTTGGGGGTCGCTGCTGAGTTCACCTAAGGCAAGCGTTTGCTTTTTCCTCCTCTCCTTACTGGCAGTCCTGACGGAGAAGTCAAGATCTGCCCAGGTCATTAGGACTGGAAAACAGCCCCGAATCCAAAGTCTGGTTCTGAACAACTCGGAGCAGGACAGGGGGACTGAAAAGCCAAGCTTATTCGGAATTTCAGAGCCTGGATTGGACGGTGCAAAAACCCCTGTGATCTAATATGTTTGGTCCTGAAGCTCACAATTCAGGATGTTTGCTAGTGGGACCCTGTATGTCTTTTACCCCTAGAAATGATCCCTCCAGCACAGGGGAAGGAGCGGGGCTGAAGATCCTTGTCCTGCCTCTGCCCTGGGCTGTCTCTGCTCTTAAGCGTGGAGCCTCCAAGACAGCCTCAACACACTAACACTCAGCCTTTACTATTTACATTTAAAAAAATAAACCACATTTGATTATTCAGCATTCTTCTTTTACATTTTTATTGCCATTTGCAGAACTCCTCCGAAGGCCAGAGGAAACCTTTCTGCTTGACATATTTAATATTTTAGCACTTCATAGTGTCTTTAGACAAAAACGTCCAGCACGCACATGTGTTTTGGCAGCTCTGATTGTGGCCTCTGTTCTGTCTCTGGCCTTGAGAAGCAAAAGAATGAAAGAAAAAAAAACAACCTTAAACTGGGTCAGCACTGTTCCCTCTATTTCTGTTGATAGCTCCATTTGGGATTTATGCATTGATATAGAAGTAGGGAAAAACACATGCCCCAAGCATATGTCCTTGAAAAACAGTGTCACATCTTAATTTTCTTGGGCTGGCAATGCATGCATTCCACATTCTCTGTGATGTAGAACTAATGAAGATAGAAGTGCAAGAAAACCTATAATCAAATCCAGTACATACCAGGCATAGCACACCAAGAAGCACACTCGTCTGAAATCTCATGGTGCTGGAAGAAAAATCCAGGCCATGCAGCCACGACAGTCCAGTAGTTCTAGCTGGTGATTTTTTAGGCAGGGTTCTGCATCCACAAAAAACCCAAAACCAAGCAAAAGTGCTTCCTGGCATTGCTTTGTGTCAAATACTTGTAACGAGCGATATTAGGAGGGAAGCTCAAATACGCAGAAGCACAGTTGTTAGAAAAGACTAACGGCATGAATCAAACATTTTCTTCTGGTCGTTCAGGATCTGTTTCCCTGTGCTTTAATCCCCTGTGTACATCTCAGGAGCTTTGCGCATATAAACTGTGTATTGCTGATACCATGGTGATGATTAGTAACCCCAAAAGAGACCAGTCCTTTCGGCCAGGACACTGTGAGCCCAGAGCGAGGGGGGCTCGCTCCAGTGCACAGCGCTGGGCAGTCCTGCCTCCCTGGTGCCAGCATGCTCCTGTCGGCCTGTTTCCACCTGTTTTCTTTTCGTTTAGGGCATAAATTCCTCCCGGGAGAAGTTGTTTGAGGTTTTTTAGAGAATTGTGTGCACACAGTGATTTGCACAATGAGATCCTGGTGTTGGAGGGGGATTCCTGTGGTAGTGCCTATAGCAGCAGGGGTAGAAATAATAATAATAACAACAACAACAACAACAACAACAACAACAACAACAACCACAACCACCACTACCTAAGCCAACAGCTGGTGGGAGAAGAAGCAGAAATGTGGTGTGACTTTCCAGGTGTCACGTAACAGCTCAGTGTCAGAGCCCTGAAATAAAACCCCTGTGTATCCTGTCTGCCAGTCCAGTGCTCTGGGCTGGAGAGGACAGCACTGGCTGGTGACATGTCCTGATCTGGGTTGATTTACAGTCTGTGCAGATTCAGGGAGAAAGAAATGAGTAATACAGATAGTTCTTCGTAACTGTGGCTTTCCATTTTTGCTGTGTTATTTTAAACCCTAACCTTAAAATCTTGTTAATCTTCAATCCTGTTAAACCTAACCCTGTAAATCTTGTTATCTTCTACCCCATGCTACTGTAACTTAGGCAGTATCTTAGCTGCCTTGTTTTTTAAGAAAGTGGCTAGTTGTTGAGACATTAGCCCAGGAACCGGGAAATTTTTTTAATTTCCAAGTCCCCATTGTTTTCAGAGATCCCCTGAAAGTCACTTTACTTCTGTGTCTTCAGGTGCTCACAGGTAAACCAGGAATCTCAACTTGTCTGACAAGTGTTATATAAATGCACAGAAATTTGGGGATGCCTCAGATTTCTTAGCTTGTGGTTTTTATTATCAGGATTTTTTAACCTTAGTGATTTGTAAATGCCATCCATCACATGTGACTGGTCCCTGCCAGTCCACCGCCAGGCATCTGGGACCTGCGCTGAGTTACTTTGCCATCAAATGGTTCAGTCTTCATGAAGAAGTTATTTGTCCTTGTGCATAGTGATCCCCCCCCCACTCTTCTCAAAAATGGGCTGATAGAGCAATGCTGCATAATTGTCAGTCTGTCCTCTAAAGACTTTAGTCCTTCAACGTAAAAGTGAAATGCTCCCCTTGTATCAGCTCCTCTCACTGGGCTGCACCCTGGTTTGTGATCTGCTGCGTTCCTGCTCCCTTCCTCCCAAGCATGCTCGGTGAGCTCCTGTAGAGATGGACAATTCTTCATCTTCCCACTGTCTCAGTCTTGAAGGGAGTCGCTCTGGGGAATATCACAGCATTGTGTTGTTACCATTTTGCAAGAGTGTTAAAGTCAACACATGTTTGATGTTAGCTTTGGCAGGGCCGGGATCATATCAATTGATACTGTCCCAAGCTGGGGGAGAACCTCTACAGTCTCCAGTTATTTACCTACCACTGGCCCAATGAGTGAACCCATGTTTACACAGGGAAAAGCATGGAAGTGGTTAATCTGAGATGGTTGGGCAGGCATCTCTCTGCCTGTCAGCTTTACATCCCTCCCAGATGTGACACCTGATAGGGAAGCCACTGGTGGGAACTGACAGAGGGATACAGAGAAGGCAGATAAGGAATAGCATGAAATTGTCTTTTGCTTCCCTGTGAGTGCAAGGGAAGAAACCAGCAGGTGTTTTCAAGGGGCAAGTGGCTTGAATTGAACACCAGAAACCCAATTCTCATCTCTCAGGATAGTCTTCCTAAGCCTCTTGTGAACCTAACTTCTTGGCTCTGGCCAGCGGCTCAGTATGGTTGTTGAGTAGATTCAGATATCTGCACATCTGTAAATAATGAACGATAGCAATTACATGTTCTTTCTGAAAGACAAAGCAGTACATTGAATACTGTTGGCAGGGAGCAAAGCCCAGGAGGACCAAGCTTAGGGCTGCTGATTTGAACCGTCCCCTCTATTAAAGGAGCACAGTTGTCACGGTAGACTTGTCTGAAACCTAGTGCTTCCAGCCTTCATGGTTCCTTTTACTTTCACCTCTCCCATGGTTCTTACTCAGGCAGACTAAAGTTGGAAGGATTTGCCTTTCCATTCCCTCCTTCCCTCTTTTGGCTTTCTTTTCAGCACTTCTTTCTTTAAAAAATACATGCAGCAGCTTTGATCTACAGACCTGCAGAACGTAGATGGGGAAACTGAGGCACAGGGAAAGGTAACAGTGCTGAAAGGTGGCACAGTGTCAATGTAAGAGGGAGCAGCAGAAGCAGGCAGAAAGCCAATCTCTCCTGATTCCTCGTCCTGTGCTCAAGCGCTGGAGATGGATGCCATTTCATTTCTGGCAAAATTAATAAATCCTTGCATGTGTTGTCCCTGGCACATTTCATACTCATTTTCGGCTTGTGAAGAGCCACAGATAGCCTTCTCAGTACAGTGGATTTCAGAGTCTGGCTTACCTTTGGCACATTTGGATCCCCTATGCTTGCCCATCCCAAGACCTATTTGTATTGTACATTTAAACCCAACAGCGGGGAGTAAGCCTGTTTTGGTGCAATGAGTTCATACATGGAACCATGCCAAAGCTTAATGAGCAATCAGAAAGGTGAAGGAACATTCAACATGCTTATTTGTCGCTGCTGCTGCTCCCAGGGGCGTCCTTTAACCCTCTGAGTTCAACACTATATTATGCAAGTTTTGTTTTTGTGCTTAGTGGAGTGTGTAATTGTCCCTTTGGTGACTTGAAGAACTCTGAATGTTCAAAGACCATTTGGGGAGCAGGGGGGTGGAGGGGGAAACCCAAGCAGATAAGTGACCTATTTAGGCAAAGTTCACATTGATTTCACTTTCTGTTTGGTTTGCATAACTGCTGTTAATATGGGCACCTCTTCCTTCTGCACCAAACTCCAAAATTGCCGGCAGGAGGTTATCTTACTTCTTGGTTGTTAGTGATCTCTGTGTTATGAGGTGGAGCCTTCTAGGCACGGAGCCTGATACACTTGGAGTTAGGTTCCAGCTAAAATAAGCTAATAAGTGAAAATAATTGGCTTTTTTATCTCCAGCCGGAATAAAATTCCCCAGTTCCTCATTCAATATTCTGGAACAGGAAGCGACAAATTCAGAAGTCAGTTTGCTTGGGACTATCTAAAAGGATAAAATGAAAGAAGTGCTGTTATTAATATACATCTATAGCAATGTCTATGAAAATCATGATGAGACTGTCACCACATACTGCTCTTCCCCTGCCCTGTCCTGGCAGCCAGCAGCAGAGAGCAGAGCCATCTCCCAAGGGGAGCTTCCAGGGGGATGCGGGAGGTTAATTCTGGAGTTCCTGGGTAACCTCTGACGGTTACGCCGGCGCTCGGGTGGCAGTGGTGTTAGCCATGTGGGCAAAAAAATGCGGGGGAGAGACAGGCCAGATCGATGCGTCTGGACTCTTAGAAACGTGGGCCATACAAAAACGCCAGGTTTGGAGAAGAAGATAGAGGGATGTGCTGGCTTGGAGATTTGGCCCCGGACCAGGAACATTGCTGAAGGCAGGGTGGAAGCTCCCCGTTAGACACAAATGCAGCTGTGGTAAAGGTGGTTCTTGAGGGCAGTCTTTGTTCAGGCAATTTAAAAAGAAACATGTAAACTTACACCCGCAAGAAGTGCATTCGTGTGGGTCGGAGCCAAACCCCGTGGAAGTCGGGAGGAATCTTTCCACTGACTTCAATGGGCTTTAAGTCCAGGTCCCCAGTGATTGGTTTGAAGTGACACATAGACTATTTTTGTCTGACAATTTTTTCCTTTCTGTATTTTCCAAAAACACCAGTAAGAGAAGAACAAGTAAAAACTTCATCTGTTTTGCTAAAGAAGAACTGAAGGTTGTATTATTCACTCGTATCCTAGGGCTGTCTGTGCAGATTGCGGGCTGCATAGCTACAAAATTGAGAGGTCTTTTTTTTTTTTAAATGAGATAAGTAATCTAAGCTATTTACATTCTTTTTCTGCAGATTGAACCAACGGAATGGAAAGATCTCTGGAAACATTAACAAATGTGGTGTTTACTTACTTTAGTTCATTACTGACTGCAGTAGGCGTATGAGATAATTTTTTTCTAAATTTGTAGAAACAACTAACAAATTCTGCAATGATCTATGAAATAGGACACTCGCCAGAAGTAGTCTAACACAATGGCTGGCAGTATAGGGCTCACTGTGCATTTTGGTTCTGTTTCCTTGAAGTTCCCTTTATCTTAACTTTTCTTCTTCACCCATACATGGTGTGGGCTCTCCTCTAGCTGTCGGTAATATGGATCGGTGGAGGCGTCCAACTCTATGATTAAGGCATTAAACATCAAATTCTTCTCCACTGCCTAACTGCCGAAGTTTCAAAGGAGTTTGGTTGCTCTTTTGTGAACTGATGTAGTTCTAAGGGATTTTACAGTTTAATAGCTGTAGATGGGTTGGTATACAAACTTTCCTGTTGCTGTAAAAGGAATGTGTAAGAAAGCACTGACTGATGCATCTCTAGAGACATCATGCAAGAGCTTAACTTAGTCCTCTTTTTTTAATAGAAACTTGGATCTCAAGCACTACTCTTGTGTAATGACAGGCAGAAGGAAAAACTAACAGACTTGCTTTCTTTCAAAATCCTTCAGTAGGCTTTAAAGAGGGGCTTTGCTAACAGCACCACATATAAGGGCGACAAGATGACCGAAGTGCTGATGAAAAATATTTTAAATGCAATTAGAGCAATGTGATAGATGAGTAAGTTGGGTCTGGCAGCCTTTCCAAGCAATGTGTGAGGCTGTGTTTTCCTATGTCTAATTATTCGGAGTGCCTTTCCCAGAGTCATGATGATCTGAATGACCAGTGAGAGACAGTGGCTCCCCCTGAATCTGGAGGGGTGTCTGCGGGTGCTGCAACCCCTCTCTCTTGTTCCCCTCTTCTAACCCTGCTTCAGCTAATGTGCCTCCACCTGCATGCAGATGTGGTGTTGGTGCCCCAGTGTATGGGATCCCAGGAGCAGGGTACAGCAGTGGGAACCCTCTCACATGATGGCAGGTCCCAAACCTTTCTTGCACATCCTACTCCCAGTAGAAGAGTGGCTTTTAGAGCCTGTTGCTGCCCCCTTACAATTTGTGCTAAATCATGATCTTCCAGATTACATTTTCACAATGCTTTGCAACTCCATCTGCAAGAATTTGTCTCTATGTTTAATGCATTTTGCCCTTTGATTAAAGCTTCTGCTGACAGCATGCTTGGCTAGGGACACACGAGCTCACAGAGCAGGGTATATGATGGCAAAAGAAGTGTGTTGTGTTCTGAAAGAGCTATTATTACTGCTTGCATTTTCAATTGCAGTGCTGGACTTCAGCTTGCTACTTCACAGATTCCAAAACCATAATTACTGGCTGCTGCCTCTGCTGTGAAACACTTTATTAAGTCTTTAGAGTCATTAAGGATTTTCAGGAAATTTATGGGAGCTCAGGTCATGTTGCCTGTTTGTTTATGTAGCCCAGGATCTGCCAAAAATGTGGCCTGTAGAGTTTCTGTAGTGAAGCCAGCGCTCACCCACATCTGCTTAAGAGACTGATGGAAACTGCCTGTTTTGTCTTACGTAGCCCTATCTTTGCATGAGCTGTCATGGGCAGTGGGATACAGCCCTGCATCAAAGAGCAGAGAATGATTCCAGCAAAATTAAATGAAGCTGTTGGATTCAGAGCCAATTTCTCACTGGAGACAGTGACCTCTAGAGCAGTCAAAGTCTGGACACTGGTGCTATCAGCTCAGGTAAAGCTGCCACTGCCTACAGTGGGAGTAAGGATTGAGCTCAGAATGGGTAAGAAACCTGGGAACTGGTCCCAAGTGTTTTAAGGAACTATTGTTTTCTCCCACCTTGGATCTAAGGGAGCCAAGGGGAGTTTGGGGCTCACATGGCTGCTTGAGCCAGACAAGGTGCGGCTTTATACGGGATCAGTGCTTGACTGAGGAGCGCTGGTGTTCATCAGGATGGCTCAGAGGTGCAATTCATGACCTTAAGTCCAGTAATTTAATTCATCTGCTCCTGGTTTGGGGGGAGGGTTTAGACAAAATTTACACTTTGGGCTTTGTAAATGCCCTGTTGTGTCACAAACATGTGGCATCAAACATGACTTGCCCAGTTGTGACACAGAGACATCCTTGTCTCTGAATTGGAGAGACATGGATTTGACAGGTGGACCACTTGGTGGATAAGGGATTGGCTGGATGGTCACACTCAAAGAGTTGCGGTCAACGGCTCGATGTCCGAGTGGAGAGCAGTGATGAGTGGCATTCCTCAGGGGTCAGTACTGGGACCAGCACTGTTTAACATCTTTGTTGGTGACATGGAGAGTGGGACTAAGTGCACCATCAGCAAATTTGCCGATGACACTAAGCTGTGTGGTGCGGTCGACACGCTGGAGGGACGGGATGCCATCCAGAGGGACCTTGACAGGCTTGAGAGGTGGGCCCCTGTGAACCTCATAAAGTTCAACAAGGCCAAGTGCAAGGTCCTGCACATGGGTCGGGGCAATCCTAAGCACAAATACAGGCTGAGCGGTGAGTGGATTGAGAGCAGCCCTGTGGAGAAGGACTTGGGGGCATTAGAGGATGAAAAAGTGAATATGAGCCAGCAATGTGCGCTCGCAGCCCAGAAAGCCAACTGTACCCTGGGCTGCACCAAAAGAAGTGTAACCAGCAGGTCGAGGGAGGGGAGGTGATTCTGCCCCTCTACTCCGCTCTGGTAAGACCTCACTTGGAGTACTGCGCTCAACTCTGGGGCCCCCAACATAAGAAGGACAGAGACCTCCCTGAGCGGGTCCCCAGGAGGGCCACAAAGATGATCAGAGGGCTGGAGCACCTCTCCTATGAGGACAGGCTGAGAGAGTTGGGCTTGTTCAGCCTGGAGGAGAGAAGGCTCCAGGGAGACCTTATAGCAGCCTTCCAGAACCTAAAGGGGGCCTAGGAAAGATGGGGAGGGACTCTTTATCAGGGAGTGTAGTGACAGGATGAGGGGTAATGGTTTTAAACTGAAAGAGGGTAGATTTACATTGGATATAAGGAAGAAATTCTTTACTGTGAGGGTGGTGAGGCACTGGAACAGGTTGCCCAGGGAAGCTGTGGATGTCCCATCCCTGGCAGTGTTGCAGGCCAGGTTGGATGGGGCTTGGAGCAACCTGGTCTAGTGGAAGGTGTCCCTGCCCATGGCAGAGGGTTGGAACTAGATGAGCTTTAAGGTGCCTTCCAACCCAAACCATTCTATGATTCTATGATGTTGTGTAGCATTTAGGGGTATGTTTGCAGTCCAGTTATAAAGTATGTGTTATTACAGACCTCACAGCTAGCTTTTTACTCCACTGTTAGAGATTTGTATTTTTAAAGCTGGAATTGGGAGTCCAAACTGGCAGCATTCAATGTAAAATAATTGTGTCTTGGTCTGTAGACCATTAATTTATTACAAGATTATAAGCACTTACAGTGAAAAAGGCCAGTTATGATTACAGTCTCTCTATAATCATGTGTAGCACAGTCTAATGATAACTTTACAGCAACCAGTTCACTTCTTCTGACACCAGTCCAACATGGTCTGTACTAATGTCAAAGTGGGGGCTGATGGCTGTCCCTACAGAAAAGGCTTACCCCATTCTTGTGGAACAGAATAGCCCAGTGTTTCTGCAAGCAAGCCAGACTAGTGTGTCTGCATCTACACTGCTGTGTGGCTTTGTGGCCAGACTGCATTATTTATCTCTGGGTGCTCCCTGGGATTTACCCGGCTGGTCCCCTGGGATGGAGCCGTGGGTCTGCCCTCTCATTTTAAGTGCCCTTAGCAGCATGGATATCTGTTGCAGGCAGGTTCTCCGGCTGACTTGGGGCTGATAACCTCTGTCTTTCCCATCTGGACTTGCAGTGACAGCACATGTACAGCATCAGGCAGACGCAGTGGTCTGGGGTCTTTCCCAGCGCCTCTTGGGATTGCTTGCCAGAAGGTTGACAGCCTGAGCTCAGCTGGAAAAGGGAAATGCCAGCATGCGCCTCTGGATCTCGGAGCTGCCTCAAGGTGCTCCAGAGACTCCAAAGGTAAGTACAAGATTGGCACTTGTCCAATAATATAGGCACATTTTCCAGTATCCTTGTGTTAATGATAATTATAGTCAGCTATGGCCCGGAGCCTATAAAGCTTTCCATCGTCATTTGTCTTTACAGACCAATAGGTGTGTAATGTAGGCTAGTAATGATACTAATTATTATCCATGAATTTCAAGGACATAAAAGCCTGTGCCAGCACAGGATTAGATAGCTCCTGACTCTCAGACCTTTAACAGGCCACTAGGTTCTCTTTCTCACTCGTGTTAATCAGCACAGCTTTGCTGACACAATGGAAGTGTCTGCAAAAGCAAAGGCAGCTCTGCCTTGGCAGTGTGCCTCAAAGAGCTTCAGGCAGGGGAGGATGAGATATACCATACGCCTCCATTTCCTGATTTGCAGTATATCAAGATATAGACAGATCTTTATTTTTTGATGTGAAAGCAGAATGAAAAACTAGGTTAAATCAGTCTGGAGGGATATTAAGCCAGTTCTCAGGAAGCCTATGCAATTATTATGCCTCATCCCAGCCTTCTTGATTGGGAACATGCCTTTAAGAACATGATCAGCCCCAGGAGATCTCCCCCGTAGCCTGGGAATTCCACCCTGTCTGCTGACGAGGAGGGAGGCTGGGCCACAGAAACTCTCCATTCAGAAGGGAAAGCTTTTCTTCCCAATTTTTTTTCCTTTCTTTCTTTTTTTTTTTTTATATTATAAATGTGCACGTTGGATTCTTTTGTCAACCAAATCTAATGGGACTGGCCTGAGCTGAATGGCTGGTCTGTGTGATGCTCAGACTTGGTTTCTTTTCAGGTGCTCATTGCCTGTTTCCACAAGATGACGATTAGCATCTGCCTTTGGGCTTAGAGCAGCTGTGGGCACTGCACTGTGTCCCTGGCTGGAGGGTACTTGTGGGAGATGTAATTTGTCATGTTAGACTGGCTGGGGTTTGGGTCTGAATAGGTGCCTCTCAGCCCCTGTGTTATCACGGGGCTGTGAAAATAGTGTAGGGTCAGCAATGAGGATTTTTTGCTCTTTTAAAAGGTGGGAAAGGCCTTCAAGGTTTGGCTTTCATGCCTATTCTCTTCTGTTCCCTGCAAAGAATTAGGGGCCCAGTTCAGCTAGCATGTGGGGATGATGAGGGGAATAAAAAAGTTAATCAAATCTCAAGCAGTAACACAATTCTCAAGGCCAACATGCCTGTGATTTCCTTCGCTTCCTCGTGAAAATCCTGAGCTACCTGTTCCCAGGCTAGGTGGGGACCGGCTCCCGGCATCTGAGGTTTCTTTCCATGGCATTTAGAGAACAGGTTCCCAGATAGAGCATTTTATTGATTTGATATTCTGATAAAATCCACCCAGATCTGAAATTCCAAGTGGAGAAAAATAACTCCAGCCATTACAGCTGAAAGAATGTGAAACCTTCAACCTGGCAACTGCTGGAGTGGGCTTCCCTCTCACCCCCCCGTCCCCTCTGCAGCCCCCAGTCCCACGGAAACATGTGGTTCATACACACACACACACACACACACACAGCCTGTTCTGTTGGGAAATTTACAGTTTGCCTTTGAGAGTGACCATCCATTACGGTTCAGCGCAGCTGTTCACGTGAAGACAGCTTTAAACTCTTCCAGAAATCGCTGGCACACATCTGTGGACGTCTCTCCCTCCACCCCTTGCTGGATCCCTCAGGGCAGGAGTGAAGTGCTGCTGCCCCTTCCACCTTTGGGGGCCGTGAGGGAAAAGCTGGTGGCTCTGCACACATCCTACCCGCACTCCCACTGCTGTTGGCCACTTCACCCTCATGCCAGCTCTTTTGTAAATGTAACATCACGCACGCACATCTCCGTACCCTCCTTACTGAACAGGGCAGAGATCTGCCCCTCGCTATGAACCTCTTGTGCATTTTATGATGTTTAACTTTGAAATAACAGCTTCCCCCAGCTCTGCTCTGATTTCATCCATTTCTGGATCAGCTATTGTAGAAGGTGTTGAGATGGCATCAACTTTTAGTTCACGCTGCAAGCTCCCACCTCAGGGTCTGTCTTCCTCCATACATCCAGTGCAAGGACATACAGACACCTCTGCACGATTGCCCCCCGCATCGTTGCTCACTCACCTTCCTTTTGTCACTGCATTAAGTTACAAATCTTCCTAAGCCTGTTTCGATGGGGCCTGGGTGCCTAAGTCACCAGGTGGTACAAACATTCAGAGAGGGCACGTTAGCATCTGTGTTCTCCAGGAAGAACCTTGTGTCCGTGTAGTTGTTCCTCCACCCCGTAACTTCAGGAGGAAGGAGGAGACCCATCTGCTCAGCTGGATGAATAATGTTTCCCTTCCTACACAGTAATTTCATCAAAACCAAGTTATTGACATGGCAGTGAGTTCCCTTTGTCACCCTTGCCCTGCCTGAGGGACAGGACCCCCTCCCATCGGAGCGCAGGGACCCCTGCGGGGCCGTGGCGGGGCGTGCAGGCTGCGGCAGACCTGGGCAGCACGAGATTGCTTTTACTCACTGGGCAACCCTCCTTCCTCCCCCAGGGCTGTACAGGATGCATGTGAATTCTGTCTTAAGGCTCTGGGAGCGGTCTGAAGTCAGGAATTACACTGGCACATCTCCCGCTTCCATGGGCTGTAACCTGCATTGGCGCACGAATGGCCCAGAGGCCATCTGGGTTGCTGTGGCTTCTGGGAGACAGAGAACGCAGGTCTCTCTCCCTGAGGCAGAGGGTTTGGGTGGCTCTGATCAATATGCACGGCCGTAGGAGGACCCCTGAGGCTGTGCTCAGCTCCACAGGTCGGGCAGCCCAAGGCCAACGGTGGTCTCTGCAGAGAGCTGAGCCCCCTCTGATGGTTGGCAAGGTGGCAGTGGCGTGAGAGGGTAGCAAGAGCGGGGTTACTGCAGCCCGTCGAGAGCAGTCGGGGATCCCAGAGTGGGAAAAAAATGGGCACCGTATAGCCAAGAACTATACTTTAAAATGTAAAGCAATCCAGCCGCTTCCAGCCAGCGGCTTTTCCCCAGCTGTTCGTTTCCAATAGAGTATTATGATCAGTAATTGATACTCTCAGATGTCTCTGCACAATCCCCAGAGAAGAATGGCCAGGGCAATATATTTTTTTTCCCAACTCACTGGAAAATTGAGCCCCAGCTGGGGCTAATAAGTGCTTTCATTAAAATACTGATCTTAATCCAAAGCTGAGAATAATGTCTCCTCTGTGTTGCAGCTCTCCTCAGCTCTGACATGGGCTATGCTTTTTAACAAGAAATGAAAGGAGGATAAATAGACACTTCTCGCCTCAACATCATAATGCACCAATGTTAGGTCCCAATGAGGTCAATGTTTTTTTGATTGCACCAGTGGAATGTGTTCTTTTTTTTTTTCTGTGCAACAAGCTCTTTCCAGTGTTGGAGATGGGGTGTATGGCCAGCGTACCCCTCCATCCTTCTCCTGAGTGCATCCTGCTCCACTGCCCATGGGTGGTCTCATCAGGAAGAAAATGGGGAGCAAGACGGCTTGTCTGGGTGCTGTGTGCATGCCAAGATGTGTGTGTTGGATTAGAAGGCAGAGGCAAAACTGTTCCATGATTTCAACACAAGGCTTCATTTTGTCTTCCCACCTCTTCATTTTCTTCTGGCCAAGGCAGAGAGATTATTACTAATATTTACTCATCCAGAGCTTCTCAGATGGAGAGGTGATTTGCAAACCACATCTTGAAAGGTCAAAGGATTTTTCCCCCATTCTCATGCTATCTTCATGCAAAGAAAGAGGAGACATCTTCCCCTTTTTTCTAGGAATAGGGCCTGTAAGTTTCTCAGTAAAGTCCAGTAAGCAAATGAGAATGACAAGAACCTTAGTTTCATGGTTTTGGATATTGTCCTGTTTCGAAGGCTGGATAGGAGTTTTGATCTGACCGAGAGCAGGATCATAAGGCATGTATCGCTAAGCGTTCATGTTGTTTGGCAAGCCATCGAGCATAACATAAGACACAACTCCTCTCCTCACTCCCATTCATCCTGTTGTGTCTCCGTTATACCTTTAACTTGAAGATGGTTCTGTCTCTGCTCACATCTTTTCTACTTCTGCTGCTCTGCACCAGAGGCCACAGATAGGGATGCTCTGTGAGAAGCCTCAGATGTCATGGGAAGAGAGAATCTTAAGATGTTTTGGAAGTAAGACTGGCTGGAAATCCCAGAAGAGTATCTTGCATGTGCATCAGGTTTAAAACACATGAAGGTGATGGCTATTTGAGGATGAATTACTGTGACTCATTGCCGGAACAGGAACACATATTCGGGTGCTCCTGTGAGGCGTGCTCCAGACATGTATAGAGGTATGGTTAGATGAAGTCCTGATAGCTAAGGTGTGTTACGAGGAACAGCTGAACTGTTGGATACTTCTCTGAAATGAGTCCTCTTTTTTTTCATCCTTTCTTTCTCAGTGTCCAGACTTATGACTACAGTTTTTCTTGTGGGGGAAAAAGAGCATTCCAGGTAGCAGAGTTAAAAAGTGAAGCGCATAAAAATAGAGAATTCATCAGATACCTCTGAAAACATGGGATCGTTTGCTCTCTGAGGAGCCATACAGCTCTGGGGAAGGCTTTTAACTCCTTTAATGAATGGTTGCTCTGTGATTTATTCTTTTTTCCTACTGAATCTAGGATGCCCTCTTTGAACATCAGTACCTTTTTTTCACAGTCGCTGGCCAATAAAAGCGAAGGGCTAGGCTTTGATAGTTTCACTGACATCAGATCACACGTTATTTCTTAAGAACTGCCCTTCACTTCATTGACACCACTCATAACTAGTGCTCAGTGCCGGTAGGGATTTCAGAGTTTGGGTGTCACCTATCTATAAAGCAGTGTAATACCCCAATTTCATACCTGATAGAAGGGGCCTCATGGAACACTGGATGCACCTTGTAATATGAAGGGCCAATTCCCCCTGTCCTGCTCATTTCACTCAAGTGGGTTATCTAATCTCTCTGCAGCTCATAGGTCCTTTTTGGAAATCCTTGTGTTTTATGAAGTTCTATTTGGTCTTAAATGTAAGGATATGACATCTTGTGTGCTGGTTTTGGCTACCCTTCTATGGATCTATGGAGCTGGCAACACTTTATGTTTTAGCACTGAACCCTCACAAATCCAGTGGATTTCGACCTACACTGGCTGTTCTCAGGTAAGTGAGATAAAGGCCAGGCCTGTTTGACAAAGACAATAGTAGAACTGTAGTTAAAATCAAAGCATTAGGGACATTCCATATGGATTTATGAAAACAAGTGGAAAATACAGAGATTTCACAGCAAATCAAAAACATTGCACTGCTTAGTCAAAACTAAAGTTAAGAGTTGGGCTTAGAGATCACAGCTGGAAATGACTTTCTTGAACTGCACTCAGAGACAGACTGCCGCAGAGCCCCGGAGAGCTGCCACTCCTGCTTCCAGGACTTCTCTGTGCTCCCACCACTGCACCCAGGTCTGGCATCAAAACAGTTCTATAGCTCACAGCATTCTATCCACACGTTCATCCTACTACTTAAAAACATGTCTGCACGTTTATCTTTGCCTGTAGCATCATCTGGCATTTAGTCTGTAGGGTCTTCAGGGCAGGAACTGCCTTGTTTGGTTTTTTTGTGGAGCATCTGACACTTCTAAACCTGCTCTGCAATGCTTCAACACCACTCCGCACTTGCCTGAGTCCTGTTTGGGAGGGCATATGATGTCTCCTGTTACCATTACAGGGTAACCTGCAGTGAGTATCTGCAGCACAGTTCTGCCCTGCTGCCAGATGAAATCTGTTCAGCTTCCCAACCAGCCCGAGAAGGACAAGCCATTCATTTAGATTGCACGTAACCCTTTATAAGCCAGGAAGCCGAGAATAGCAGCGAGAGGGGTTGGCAGACTCCCCTGTGGGTTAAGAAGGAGCTATTTGTTCTCATAATTACTTGTCTAGGAGAGGGGTCTGTTTGACAGTGCTTTCCTGCAAAGCATCATGTTTGCCCTGAAGCCAAATAAAACCTTGGTGTAAACTTCTGCCCAAAGAGAAGAAAAGGCAACTCAGAGGGAGTTTATGTGAATAAAAAGGCTGTAGCTGTTTCAAAGCATCTCTTGTGCATCAAGCAAGCGAGATCCCTAATATCTCAGATGCCTAAAAGGCTCTTTAATATCCAGGAATAGGCACAAACTTGGGCTGGTTTCCTTTCCCCTTCACTAAGGGTTTTTAACTCTGTGTATGTCAGACCCCCCCTCCCACCTTGCTCCACTGCCCACCCATGGGTTTCCTGACACATATGCCAAGAGATGCCAGTGCTGAAAACCTGTGTATTCCTTTCCCTGAGCAGAGCCAGCCAGGATCTGCCTTCTGGGGTAGCTGGAGGGATCAGGTGCTTTCTGGTTGGCATTTCCCACAAATACAATGGCTGGGATGGCTGAGAGCAATTTGGGCAGAGTGGCTGCTGCTTGGCTGGTAATTGTGGCTTTTGGGTTTTGTGTTACTCACTGACTAATTCTGTGCAATCTTCTCAGGTTTCCAAAGCTTAGTTCCAGTCAGACTGTCCATACTCCTACTCCCTTCAGGCTGTGATGATGGGACTCAGCTTTTATATGGGAGGGGGCATTTCACTGCAGACCTGACCTCTGCTAGACTGCCAGACAAGGCACCTGCAGTGCTAAAACTGCAAAAGTGAGGGTTGGGCAAGCGACTCTTCATTTCAGAGGTTTTCTTTTGTTATTTCATCAACTTTAATTGCTTTACCATCATCTCCAGTAACAAATGCACCTAATTAATGGGTAGAAGTATTATTGCCCTCTGTGGGATATGGTCCGAATTGCTTAGTTGTGTCCCGCAGGCTCTGTTGTGCTCAAGGCTGAGGGAAATCGGCCATACGGTGAGTGGAGCAGGTGTGTGTTTTTGGAGCAGACAGACCTGCATTCTTGGTGAGCAACTGCTGTGAAATTCAGAGTAGCTGTGGTGTCCTGATCGCAGGTAAAAGTGGAGAACCTGTTGGAAATGCAGGAAGGAAAACAGCATCCTGACCTCTCTGAAGTGATGCTGGCTCCAGAGGGAATAACGGACTGTAGGTTTGCTTTTTGTTGGAGAATTCTGTATCTATGTCTTGAAGACACAAAAGGAGCAGGTACATTGTGTGGGGAGACAGCAGTTAGCTGCTAAAGCAAAGCCCCTGAACGCTGGGAGATGACTTCTGCAGTTTTTCAACCTCTTTCTTGGTTCCCCTGCTATTTCCTATGAAAGACAAGTTTCTTCCTTCGCTTGTGCAAATGCCTGAACTGAGGCTGGCATAGCACATGCACATCAGATGCCTGCAGCTGCCCTGCCTGCACAGGGGCTCTTCCAAGCCTGCAGTGCTTTGGAGACCTGGAAGGGAAAGATGCCTGGTGACCTGCTAGTTGTCTCAAGTTGATATAAGTACTGCTTTCCTTGGCTTCTGTGAAATACTTGGTGGAACAATAATAACTGGGCCAAATCCTGTTATTATATATCAAGGTAATCAAAGTGGTCATTTCACTGGCTGCTTCAGAATAAGCTATTTCCTCTCTGAATAAGCCAGTTCGACCTCCAGTTTCTCTCCTCTTTGAAGAGCAAGTGGGTTGGTGGCTAAATGTCCAGATAAAACACTTTCAAATTAAGCTGGGCGTAGACTTCTGAAGACTTATGGCCATGTAAGACTTCATTGTGTGCCAAAGTCAAAGCAACTCTAGCGATTCATTAAAAGGGGTGTGTGTGTGGAGGACAATGTAAATGAAATAAAATGATGGACCTCAAACTGATAGCAAAATTTTGAGGACCTCTGAAGGGTGTTTCAAATAAAAAGTTTGGATTAACATTTTGGCCACTGACTGTTGTACAAAGCTGATAAAATTATCTCTGTTTATCAGTTTTACTGTTTCTACAGTCATTTAATCAGCTTTTCTGTTTAGATTTGTGAGATATTGTCAATGGTAAGTTGCAAACTGCTTATTTCCCTGTTCAAAAAGCTTTGGTTCCCTTAAGAATGAGTTTTCCCCTTTTCTCCAGAAAGAGTATAATTTCTCCTGCTGAAGAGACCTTCCTTGCACACAAGTTGCCATACTGGTTTGGTTACAGAATTATGTTTTCAGATGCTAATCATAAGATTTTTGTCCCTCTGTTTCCTTCTCCGTGTATTACTTCTCCCTGCTGCAGATGGACAGAGGTGGATGCTGTGTGGTGTAGATGCTCAGCTCTCCTAAAGTGCTTTAGGATTCATTGATGGATCATTCCTTCTGAGATGGAAGTAATCCTTGGCACATCTTGTGTTACACTCTCTTTTTCATAAGAGGAGGACATGATTTTTCTTACCTTGATATAGGACTCTAAAAAGGTGGGTTTACACCCCCCTCTGCTTCTTACTAGAGACCTGTAATGTAACCCATTTACACTACCTAGGCTAAAAGAAAGACTAGAGTTGATCTTTAATATTATGTTAAAAGATTTCCAGTATAGCTGACCCTAGTATCCCCTAGTCTGTAAGAAACCCTGCTTGCATGGAACAGCCATTCTTTGAGTGAGGTTTGTGCTTTAAAACCCACAGTTAATCAGAGTTTCAGAAGCTGCATCTGGATAGCAGCCCTGCCTTTCAGAGCGAAGGTGTGCTCAGATCAATGGTATGGCTTCAGGTCCTTATGCAACTGAAACCCTTCAAGGATACACTTTCTTCATCCCAATAGATGCTACGCTATGAATAGGATAAGTCTCTACTGATGTAATATGGCCTTTTGTCAAGATTAATATAATAACGGAGGTTGGAAGATTTTGGAGGGAGATTTTCTGCTGTGCTGGGCACAGGCGGTGGCTTGTTCCAGTGAGGAGACAGTACAGGACAAAAAGGTGGGGCGGGTGGTTCGTCAGCAAGTTGCTGCACTTGTTTGTAGAAGAGTTCATTTTAAGAGGTTCACCATCCCTCTTGGGGTGAAAACACCCAGTGTCCTTGTCTTTCCTGAGGACTGGTCCTTAAAAGACCCTCTTCTGCTTTTCATGGCTGCGGTCAGACATCCAGCACTGATGAGCTGCTTTTCTAAGTTTGCTTTATTTGTCGCATTGAGCTGCCAGTGTTGAGGGCCACAACTGATGGAGCAGCCGAGCTGGCAGTGGAAATGTCCAGACAGCCCATGAACAGCAGCTTAATGCATGTGCAGGTACGGTATGTATTTATATCTGAATGCATAGTCTGTGTGTGTGCACATGTGTTCCTGGGAAAGTTTTTGAGTGAGTGGCTAATGCATCTCAATTACACCCCAGTCTGGAGCAACAGCCTTGCTAAGGAATTGAAAATCTGTAAAGAATCCACTGAAGTTAAAAACACCATTTGGTTTCCTTCGCCGGAGGGACGCTCATCAATATCTCTTTCTCTTAATATCAGAGGGTTAAAGCCTTGGCAATGTTCTCAGCTGCCAGATGCAGGCAGAGTTCAGATGCAGGCAGAGTTTTTTTGTGAAAGGCGATTTCATTGCTGTTGGGTTAAAGCTCCAATTTTGCCTGACGCTGCAAGTTTCTTAAAAGCAGCGAAAAAGAGAGTGGTGTACAGACTGCTGGCTTTTTCCCTTTGTATGTGTCCTGTGAATGAACCGGCCTCTTGTCTTATCTGTATCAAGATGGATTTCCTTACAGTTCACTCCCCACTCGGGATCACACGAAATCTTGGGTTCCCTGAAGTGAGAGACCGGTGCTTTGGCGTTTATACTGCATCTCTAGATAGTGCACAGCACTTTGCGAGCAGTGACGATTGTTGTGCCGGAGGAACTGAGGAACAAGGAGAAGGGAAGTTCCTAAGTCAATCTTCATCGGTTCACACATGGTGCGGGAGGAGGGGTCCTAACTCAGCCTCAAGCTTTTTCCTGCTTCAGACTTAGGAGCAACCTTAGCAGTGCTGAATCCCATTTCTTTCCCTAACATATGTCTAATAATAAATCACATTTTCTTCCTCTGTCTGGCAAAGGACACTCCCTCCCAGAGCTAGTAATAGAGCAGATTTCTTCGGAGACCCGCTGTGCTGCTCAACCCTGCCTCTTCAAAATTTAAGCCACTTACCCAAGGTTACGCAGCAACTCTTTGGCTTCACACTAAGTGGCTGAAATGCCCCCGATTGCGTGGTGGTTGTATTCCCATCTCCCCGGCGAGGAATTTCCTCTGGTGCTTCTCAGTTCATTAGCGTGCCGCTGTCTGACACCACCAGCCTCCACCAGCTGCCTCCAGCCCGCGCTGCCGCAGGGGCTGCGCCGCGCAGACGGGGACACCTGGCCAGTGCAAACCCCCTGCTCCTCGGGGGCTTTGCAGCCCAACCGCGGACATCTGCTCTGAGCTGAGAGTTGGCACTAGAAGGGTTTTGGCCTTGGAAGGAATATATTTACTTTGTACGGCTTTCCTGTAAAGAAGCTCGGATGGAGAAGCCCAACAATCTATTTAGTCTAGTAACAGCAGAGCATGCCAGTGCTTCTGGAAGAGCCCCCCCGCCAGCGCAGCTGGTTGCTTGTATAATACTTTCCTATAGGAGGGAAAAAAGGTACTTTATTCCTCCTTCTCGCTCATCCTTGCCCCACAGCACTAGGGCACTGTACTTTTCTCTGGCTTGGCAAAGTTTCTCGCAGGTCAGGGTGGGTGGGGGAGAACGAAACCTTTTGGTTCTGAAGAAACAAAGATATTTTCAGGCAGTTGTGGAGAAAGCTCTTTCTTCGGGATAATTTATATTCTTCTCAACAGGGTCAGCTGCAAAAATCTCTCAACATTACTGCCTTTTGCCAGTCATGGCTAAACTCGATTGCATACCACTGCAGGCTTTGCTTTTACAGAGTGACTTTCAGCCAACTAGTTCTGATAGCAGAGCAAAGGTTGACTTGTTGGGATCAAGTGTGAGGATGAAAAGCGTATGTATGTAATATGGAAAAACATAGCTGTGACTGTTGTGTGAATGAACCTGACGATAGGAACATGCCACGTTGGGATGCTGGGGAGCCAAAGCGGGTGCGTGTGGGATGCCTCATCAGACCGGGGAGGACCAGACCATGGGTACTGCATGGAGTTGGAGCTTCTGTCCTCTGTCATGAGCCTGGAGCAAAACTCCCAGGATTTATGAAGTCCCAGTCCCATGTTATCTGCCGTATCTCAAAGGAACCACTGGTGACTGAGGGAGCTGCTGGCCTGTGCTGCGACAGAGCAAAGGGGATGCTGAGGAAGGTGTCTGAACTGGGAAGAGGGACTGCAGGGAGAGAACAGAAGATCCCTGAATGGGGGAGCAAAGGGCCAGGGGGGTGCCCTGGGGAGACACCCTCAGGAGAGGGAGCGTGGAGCCCTGACAGGACACAGCCGTTGGGAATGGGGAGGAAAGCGAGGCAGGGAGGACAGGTGCTGTCCGGCTGATCCGTACGGCAATGCATTCTTATGATAGCTGGGGGGGTGGGAAAAGAGAGGGTATTTTTTTTTAATTAACCTTTTGCAAAGCATTTGTGTGACAAGCTTCAGTTATCCCATATCCCTGAGAAGCTCAGTTGTCACCTCGGGGATTTCACAAGGCTGGTGTCCTGGGAAGGGGCACACGTCGGCCCTGGAGACAGGCATAAAAGCAGGGTATGGGTGTCCTGCCAGGATAAGCATGTGCCCTGAGGACAAGGTGCTGGCCAGACCCCGCAGGGCACCTCGAGGCCGGCTGCGTTTGGACTCCCTCTATTCAGAAAGCTCAGAGCACATGTGCCTGGCTTGGAAACCTGACTTTTCGGGCTGGTGAGTGTCCAAGAGAGGCTGTGACCCACCTAAGGCTCTGACACCTCATTTAAACCCACTAGATGCAGTGTGAGGGGTTTATCCTCTGCAGATGAGCGCAGTCGTGAAGGCAGGAGCAGCTTTGCGCTAGGCAGGGCTGTGCTGCCTCCAGGGGGGTGGCATGGGACGCAGGGAGACGTGGCTGGTGTTGGTGGGATGGGGCCAGGAAGGGCAGCCCGGGGCTGGGCTGGCCCCCCAGGGAGTGTGCAGTGCCTGCCCGTGTTCGGTTTGGCTCTGCACAGAGCTGACATCTCCTGGGTTTATGATATTATGTATTATGTGATAATTATAAAAATGTGAAAATAGGACTCAAAGTACCAAGCAGGCAGCACGAAGCTTCTAGCGGTCCCATGTGTGTTTTCCTGCTTCCTGTCAGAGTATAACTGCCCCTTTAGGAAAGAGCCTCCTGCTTAGTATAAGTTTCTCATTACTTCGTAGGGGTTCTTCCTTGTAGGGCCCTTAAAGCAGGATTAACTGGCAGTGGGTGGCACAGTTCCCTTAGTACATAGTGATCTAGCTCTACATTCAAAAGGGCATAGGGCTATTGCAATTGCTTCTTATTTACTGCCAAGTGCCAAAGGGTGATTGATGTGACCCAGTGTAAATGCTTGGTCCATCTTGGAATGGATGTTACCGGCTAAACTACGGTTTGCCATTTGTTCCTCCCTATTATCTGTACAATGCCACATCCCCTCCGAGCCACCTCCTTGGGGAAATCGTTAATTTTCTCTTACTGGGTGGCATCAGTTTGGTTTTTAGCACGGGTTTCCTCTATTTTACTGGCAACTTCCAAAGCCAGAACGGAGTGGGGGAAGTGGCTCGGGAATCCAGTTGGGATGTGCTGCGTGGCAGGATGAATATTTCTGTGGTCCCAGCAGACAATGGGACGTGCTGGTCTGTCTCGCCAAGGCAGAGAGGAAACAGCAGCTGACTGTGGTGCTCCAGACATACCCCCAGTGCTCTGTGGGCTCTCCCTCCTGCCACTTAAATGCTTTCAGTGTCAGGATGAGACCTCTGAGGATGCTGGGATCTTGCTCCACAGTTTTTGGATAGCAGATTTATCGAAGCTTAGGCATGAGGCTTGCACTTTCCTTTCTTCTAACTACTTTTTGATCTGGGGCTAAGAAGAATATGGGTGAAGATGAGTCTGCTCCAAGACTTGCAAAGGTTTGGGCCATCAGCGTTAATTCTTACTGATGTAATATGGTGACTCTAAATTTGCAGGAGGATTGGCAACCATAAGCTCAGGGCTGCAGCACAGAATAGTCTGGTTTGCTTGGGAGGCACAAATGACAGGTTTTAATACATCTGAAGGAAAGGCAAACATCTGCAAATGTGCTGTCCTGTCCTGAAAGGAGTGCTGTGCTTGGCAAGAAAGGTTAATGATGTGGATGTATCTTTGCGTGTGACCCTTAAGCAGACAACGGGTAAGGGTCAGTCAATTGTGCCTGTTTCAAGGGACATCTAAATGGAAGCTTCTGGACTAGCCTGAGGGGATTATCAGAGGAAAAAAGAAGTGTATATGAGACAGAGAAATTGTGGGAAGCTATCCAAACAGGTAAGAAAAAGGATCAAATGAAACTCATCAGATGGCTGTTTCTGACCTCAACTGCTTCATCTTGCAGGTATGCAAACTTCCAGTTGTGGGAGAGATACAGCAGTAGTTTAAGATCTTTTATTTTCCCATCAGTTTCTGTACTGGCCTATCAGCCCCTATATCAACATCACCATTTCTAACCCTTCTCTTTAAATTTGCAATCACACTCATAGGCTATTTCTAGGGCAAGAAAAGGGGTGGGGAGCATCTTCTAGCAGCACCTAGTGAATAGAATGTATTCGTGCTCATACTGTCAGTTATTTAATGAGGAACGTGGCCTGATTGTCTGGTTTCTTGAGTATTGACCCGTACAACAGCTAGGAGAGTTTTCGTTTAGTACCTGTTCCTCTATGCCAAAAAAATACAGATTTTGGCCGTGAGCTCTCAGTTAAACTCATATTCTTTTCTGGATAAATTCAGGATAGTCCTTAGGGAGCTGAAAGTGAGCTATGGAGCTGTAAGGGAAGAAGGAGCTGACGTTCCTTGATCTTGAAGGCAGCAGCCCTTTCTGGGTGGGAACGTTTGGTGCTGTGGTACCGAGAATAGGACTGTGCACTGCCAGGCTCCTTTAGGGTGAAAAGAGATCTCTTGTATCGGAAAGGGAGATGGGGAAGCCAGAGGGAGGCAAGTCTGGTTACTGCTAACAGAGTCCCCTTTTGCTGCAGTCAGAGGATCTCATTACAGAGAAAACATCCCTGGCTGTGCTGGGGGTTGTGTTACGGACACAGGGGAACCCTCCTTTCTGAGCTGTGTCTGATTTCTGTTGGCACAAGTTCTTGGTTATCCCAGATAAAGCCTTGTCACGAATTGTGCTGGCACTGAGCAGAGCCTCTGGACACAGTCGTTGGGAGCTGAAAGGGCTCCCGAGCCTGTTGAGTGCCCACTGGCAAGATGAGGGTTTGCCTCCCAGCCAGCAGATCATGTTGTAATGGAGCAAGGAAGTGCTTGGTTTTACCCTGCTTTTGGATGGGATGGACAGTCACGCTGTGGCTGCTGTATAGCTCAGAAAGGGAGAACTATAGGGCAGCACCCAGCTCTCGGGTTGCTCCAGCCATTTCAGGCCAGCGTGTTTCTGAGAGATGGCCCGACGAGAAGAGCTCTTCTGGAGACCATGAGAAAGCACGGCCAACTGTGCCCCATCCTCATGCCCATCCCATCACTCCTGTCACAGTTCCCTAATTCTGGACAGAAACATGGCTGTTGCATTAAGGAGGTTCAAGGATTACATTTTAAGTGTTAAGACTGAAAAAGACACAACTGATTATGTCTTGAACGGCAGCCTGTGATACACCCTACCAAGGACAGTGACTAGGCAGTGTGGAGCGGTCGAGGGGAGGAGGAGCAGGAGATCTGAAGGGGTCACAAGCCTTTGTGTGGGTTCGTGACCATTCAGAGCAGCTGAGCTGCAGTCATCTCTGCCTCCTGAGAACCAAGTGCTAACCTGTTTCTTTCTAAGACTGACCGACCACCCCACCCCATGTTTTTATTTAAAACCAGCAGATGAGAGGAGGAGGAGGGCAGATATTCATGGCTGCTGCTGTTCAGGCTCTTGTGCCTTTGGGAGCTCCTCCTGCTCTTTGCTTCTCTCATCAGCAGTTCCCACATTCTGTGGACTCTTTCTTTCATGTGGAGCATGCTGCATCCATCCTAGGTCCTGAATCCAATCCTGAAGGCAAACAGCTTTTCCATGGGCAAAGCTCCATAAAGAGGTTTTGGGTGGGAGGAGTGGTGCTTGAGTGTCATAATTCAGTTTCTCCTAAAAACTGGAAAAAATTTGCCCTTTATTCTGAATCTCATTTTGTGTTGTTAGGTTTCTGCCAACATAGGCAACGTGTGCCTTTGCAGTATCAAGAGGAGGATTCCAGGTACAGATCTGTTCAGTTCAGTAAATATACTCCCTGATTTTTTTAGCATTCCTAAAATACAGGCAATACGTCATTGTCAGGAGACAGCGATTCTCTTTAGTTCCGTGGGCAGACTCTGACTACCTGAAAGGTTTTTTTTGGAAGAAATTATTTGAGGCAAGAACCAGCAGCATTATAATGGATTATAAAGCAGGTACGATCTTCCTACCCACTGATGTAGGAAGCTAATATGTCATATGTGTGAAAACAAATGAGAACAAGAGGAGGGTATGACCCAAAAGAAGTTTTGGTTGTTACACAACCAGAAGTCCCAGGACCTCCAAAATATTCTACAGCATAATATTTTTCCCTATTCTTTCAAGAAATAAGCAAAGTCTCCTTTTAAACATCCAATCCAGAGGTAATCCAGTAATGCTGTCTTGCAATTTGAAACTGTAGCTTATATGCTATGTGGTCTTAAATAGTTGTTGCACAATTTTCAAGCAAATTGAGGGAAAGGAAATAAAAAGCTGAGATTATTTTTTTAAAGAAATATTATTCCCTGGCAGTGTGCAGAGTCTTTGCACTTTCTGATTTGTTGCCACCCTTGAGACATTCGTGGTCTAAGAAATACGGTATTGGGGCTTTGTGATAGGTAAAAGGTGGCATTATGTTACTCATAATGGAAAGGGCAGTCCTGAGACCCCTGTCCAAACCTCCTAAGATGAGTTTAAGTAATAAAGAATGAAAAAGTGTGTTGATAAAGTGTACTTATACACTTGCACACCATCCCTTTAAAGGGATGTAGCAACACTGTTGCACCAGCACACAGAGAAAGGATGTGACACTTTTTTTCAGAATGATGATAACTTTTGTCAAAAAAATCCAATGCTGTCCGGGAGGTGGTGGAACCGGGATAAGGACCTGTGGGCAGTGAAGCTGCTGAAAGTGATAGTTCACGGCAGTGCCAGACCTGATAGTGAGCAAGGTTTGAGGCACGTCTCCACTTGCTTCTGGGTGAAACCCTTCAGCCAGGTGCAAGGACCGACAAGGTCTCCCTGCCAGAGACAGCTGAGTGTGGTCGCTGAAGCTGTCATCAGATGCAGACCTGCAGACAGCAGGTCAGGCAGCATATTTCTAAGTCATTGCTGGAGCTGCTGACTCCAAGCACAGGGAGTGATACGGTAGCACAAGATACTCGCTTTGTGGTGTTGGAAGTCAAGTTATGTTTAGCCTCTTGGAAAAATTCCCAGCCCACCAGGAGTCATTTCTGACTAACAGGCACCCCTTAATCTGTCTTAATCCCCTCTATAATTTTACACTTATTTAGCTTCATCCAAATAAAAACTTCCAGTTGCTTAAGTAACAATTGATGAGGCTTCCCATCTCTGCTGGGAAATAAATATTATAATCTCCTTTTCTAAACAAGCAAACTGTCCCTTGATGAGACAAATAACTCCTCAAGTGAGGGAGTACCAGGTCTGATAACAGATGCACTGCCAGTGCCCCAAACCGACCGTAAAACCCCCAGTGAGGACAGACACCAGCACTCCCCTGCCGAGCTCATGCTGATGGGCTGGTTGCAGTGCGGGGAGCACGTCTGGGCCAACTGTGGAAGGGGACAAACCATCCCTGATCCCCAATGGCGTAAATTTGAGCAGTTCTTGTGCATTCCTGGTGGTGTGTTGGGAAATGCTTGTAAAAATGAAAAATGGAATACTCCAGAGATGCCACTGAGTATGGACTGTAATATCTGCAGAATCTGGCATTGTCAGCAAGCTATAAAACATCCCTGCTAGTTTGCTAGCAGCTGCTCCCAATTTAAAATTTGCCAAAGGTACACAAACACTGAGGCCGATTGCACGGCCCCTTGTGCTGCCACTCGCTTGAGCTGTGTTTGTTCAAAACAGACGGCAGGATGGCGAGGCTGCGATGCTCTGCTCCAACAGAAAGACTCTGCTCAGGAACTTTTCCAAGCATTTCTCTTTTTCATCATCCTATAATCATGATGTGACCACTTTCCCTTGCTACCAGGAAAGTACAGCATGTATTCTTCATCTGATGCTCTGCAGTGCTCCTGAAACAAGGGATGTGCCATGCTTTTGTGGGACTGGACTGTATTATCCAGAACTGGGCTGAGCTTGCATGGACTTCCAGAGAAGCTGGGCCCATTTTTCACCCGCTGTGAAAAATACCAAGAAAAGTTGCAAGAGAAGTCCCTCATACTGTGTTTCATGAACACTACAGAGCTGCAGTCTTGGAAGAAAAGGAATGAAGCCAGCTGCGCTCTGCAGGCTCTCACCAAGAATAACAGCACTGGCTGGGAGCAGCAGCAGCAGCGTCTGTATGGAGCACAGGAGCTGTTGCAAACAGTCATCAGAAGATTTGCTATTCCCAAATCCTAGCCATAACGATGTTAAAGATAGCTGAGCTTTCAGAGATGCCCTCTGGGGAGGGCTCGCTGCTGCACATTTGCATATTGTTTGCCTTGATCACACAGCAGAACAAATAGCATTGGTTGGGCAAGCAAGGGAAAGGTTTGGAGGCTATCACATAGGCAACACCTGAACAAAATTCTCCCTCCCGGTTTTATCACCTGAATTCTTAGGTGATAAAGCTGCTTGTGTACAGCTGAGGGAGGAATTCAGCCTCGCTGTACAAAAGTCTTTTCTGGTGTGGTGGCTTCCTTTCTGCAGCACAGAAATGGGTGTTATATTAATGGCTGTGGCTGATAAACTCATGCTCTGCCCTGCTGATGTGAATGCAGTCTCTGGCCGTTCCCCCCAACCTGGGGGAAAGATGTCAGGATCAACCTGAAAGATTTTCAGGCTGGTGGAGGAAAGTGGAACCCAGGGTCCCTGCAGGTGGCACATCTCTGCTGGGGACCTGCTGGTACTCACCGGCCTTGGAGGGGGTCGCCCCGCTGGTTGGCAGCTCGAGGGGATGATGGGATCCTCCACCAGGCGTGATGCTCGCAGGGTCTCAGTTGCATTGCCTCCCTTCCCTCAGAAGCCCACCGAGCTCTGCTGTTACTGGTGAGCAGCAATGGGTGGCAGCAGCACTGGCACATGCTGGGCTGGGCATGGGAGCTGCATGCTGGGTTTTTTAGTTTGTAGGTGTAGGGTGGTGAGGTGGACCTCCCTTCATCTTCTCTCCCCACCCCTGCTTCAGACATGAATCTGCTTATGTCCTTTGCCAGGCCGCTGTCCCTCTTTGACTGATAAAGATGTCATCCCACTGGAGGAATGTTTTATTGGCTTTTTTATAATAGGGAAAATGGCTTTTTGACCAAAAAAAAAAGGTAATTTTTGAAGAACTTTTTTCACCCCCTGAAATGTTGTTCCTTTTTATAAAAGTTCCCCAATTTCAATGAAAAATACAACTGGAAAATACTTGTTTCTTTAGGAACTTTTCATGGGGAATAACAAAAGTTGTTTTGTTGGTTTTGGTTTTAGCAGCTTCAGAAGACAAGGCAAATCATGGGATTTGAGCTGGGATGCCCATTTTCTTCATGTTTTGGTTCTAAAACATTAGACCTAATTTTGTTTGCCATCTCTATTAGTGATGCAGAAGAGATGGGCAAGCAGCACAATAACTAAATTTCCAGCCAGTACTGAAGTGGGGGAGGCACTGTAAAGGGTGATGAGGAGAGAGATGTGGTAGGATAAGACAAAATCAAACTGTGTGAGCAGGAAATGTAAAGTGAATTTAAAAAAAATGGAAATACTGTTAAAAAAAAAAGAAAAAAGGAAAGAATCATCTTAACTTGAAAACTCACAGCTCTGGTAGTCAGGACTACTTAGAAAGCATGAAGAGGACTAGGAATGACAGTGTGAACTTGCTCTACAGCTTTTTGGCTGAAGATGCAGGCACGAAATCTTGTACAAAAGAGAACTAGCTGCAGGCTACACTTGTGGATGACACGAAAGACATGGCTGTGCAGTTCTGTCCATGAACCTCAGCTATGAATACGGCTTCTTTCTAAGCCACTGCATTCAATATGTGCAGCAGTGTATTGGTCACAGTCTGGACACAGCCCTTGGCTGAAAAATTTGAAAGGCAAGTAGTTAAAATGGAAGAAGCCGCTTCACATGAATGTCTGGAAGACTGAAATCTAATACTGGTCTAATCTCTTACATCCCCGTCACAGTGTCTGGGCTGGCTCTGGCTGCTGTGCGCCGTGCTGGACAGCCATCTAGAGGTATGGGCGTGCTGGGAAAGGGAAAACATTTTGGGTTGCTCAGATATGGTGCAGGACAGAGCGAGGGCAGGAAGGGACCTCTGGAGCATCAGGAGACGTTGCTGAGCAGGGAAACTGCTAGTGGCACAGGAGCATCTGCTGCCAGTGGTGAAACTCAACAGAAGTGTTGACACAGGGAAGATCAAAGCTGGTCTGAGGCATAGACTGGGGCTCTTCAGAGTTATAGGGCCAAAAACTGGCCTGACCAAGGTATAAGAGTGGTTACTGGGCAGAACAGGTGCTGCTTTTAGGATGTGTCTTTTGCTTAGGCAAATGCCAAGTGTGGTGCATCTGTTAGACCTCACAGAAGACTATAGCTGGGCTAATAATACGTTTAAAAGCTAAGGCCAAAATTTTGAGTCTTGGAGAAAGGTAGGAAAACATATGTGGGACATTTTGCAAAATTTCATAGCCGGCAGAAATGCTTTCAAGAAAAGAAAACTTACTCTGGATGGTGAGTCCTGGTCATCACCTAGTCTCCACTAGGCTTTGGCTCTTCTTCCTTGATGGGAACATCACTGATTCATCCCAGAGTCTGGCCCTGGTGCTAGAGCCTGGCTTTTCCCCTTTGCTCTTTGCAAGCCAAAGATGTTTGGGAAGCATAAGAGAGTAGTGCAAATCCTAGGAATTATTGTCATCCATCTGAAGGGCCAAATTAGTGCTGACAAGTCCAGCCAGACTGGGGGTCTTCTAGTACCACATGTTGCAGAGCTTGCAAAATATTGGGCATTGGGGCCACCTCAATCTCAGGCCTGTCCTGGCACTGGTGTTAGTCCCAAGAGTACACTGGGGCTGCTGCTAGTTCTTCCAGTTGCTGGGGGACTCAAGGGAGTGATCTGGCAGCGGGGAAATGCCAAGGGGCAGGTACACTGAACACAATCCCCAGCCACTGTAACATGGGTCAGTAGCTTTGTTCCTTACTTTTTTATGAAGTAATTTTGGGGACTTCTTTTCCTTCAAAAAAGATCTTTGAGATAGTATATATTTTTCAGCATTCACAATTGTTTTACTTTGTTTAAAAATGCTTTAGCTGTAAGTATTAAAAAAAGATAACTCAGGAATGGCCTGGGGTCAGGAGTAGTCCTGTGTCCCATTAGTGAGCTGAGCATTTCGCCTTTTCAGTGATATAAAATTTCCTGGAGATAGCTGGCTTATGAGCCAAGGCCGAACATCATCTGCAGATCATCAAACCTGTCAGCCCAGTGCCGCTTTGTGCAGAAGGAACTGGTGACTGGCTGGGAGGTGTTAACAGATGAGTGAAAGATGGTTGTCCCAGCCTGCTCAGAGGGGGGACTTCAGGAAGGCAGTGACTTCTCAGGCAGATGACATGGTCAAATATGAATGCAATTGTGCACCACAAGATACGACTTTAGTCATATTTCAACCCCACGGAGATGAGGTGTGCGTCAGTGCTGGTATTTATGCAGCTGCAGAAAATTTTCATGCAACTAGCTGAGGCGCAGGAGCGAGCCGCGTGCTGGAAAAGCTCTGTGAGCTGGCACACCAGCGCACCTGGAGCAACGGTGAAGACCCAGCTGGTCGTTTAGTTACTTGTGTTAATGAAGTAGGTTCAGGATTCAGAGGGTGTGTCGTGGACCTCAAATGAACCTCCACCGTGGGTTGCCTAAAGTCACCCACCAGCTTCCAGACACCCTCTCTCGCGCAGAGCGTGGTCTGACATCAGGATCTGGGGATCAGTGGGTTGACACTGCTGTGGGATGCTCTCGACTCTCAGAAAATATAGCAAAGCTGATATAACTCCCCCAATAGGGGCACAATTACAGAAGTTCTCCCCTGGTTTGGAGAGAAGCTATTTCTCCTTCTCTTTGAAATACTCTCAGCATGGAGGTTATGAGATAAAGCAGACGTAGACTTGCCCCCAAGCATGCAGGGTTGGAGTTAATACATGAACTAAATTTCAGGGGTGTTATGTTAGTCTCTCCACTATTCAGAAGGGGCTGTCTGTTTAATCACTGACTTTCAGTGATTTATAGAGGGTTAGTTAAATGTCCGTTAAAGTCAATGGGAGCCTTTTGATGTCAGTAGACTTCAGTTAGGCCCACAGTCTGCCCATTCTTGTAGCATCTGGGTATGTGGCAAGCGAAAAGCATGAATGATAAAGCGGGCAGTGAAAGTAAGGGGGGGCTGAAAGAAAAAAGCCTTCACTTGAACAAAAGCCTGGCTCCAAGGTACAATGTTTCTCAGAGCTCTGAAATGCACAAACTGTTGCTTTCTTTTTTGGCTTTTCAATGTTCTATTTTGTTTTTTAACGGACAGTCTGTTCTCGCGGCTGTTGCTACTTTTAAGTACTGCAGCCCCCATTGGTTGGGGGTGTTGTGGAAATGACTTCATTAGCATTTATTTAGATGTCTGCCTTAGGAAGCAGCCTTGATTGATGTGCTCATTGTCTGGACTTTCCAAATGACTCTGCGGCTGTACTTATCTCCATTATGCTATTCAGTTTTAAGCAACTGTGATGTTTTTGGGTGTGTGTTGGGGCTGGATTTAATCTTCAGAACATTCTTCAAACCTTAATTCTCACAAAGCCAATTTGGGGGGAAGGTTGTTGCTGCTTTCCTGTTTTATAAGTTGGGATAATGGATGCAGAGAGGTTAAAAGTGTTACCCCAAGTCAAGCATGGCATCCCAGCTGGAGCTGGAATCAGAACAGAGGAAATCCTGACTCCATCCTCGGTGTTGAGACTGTGCTTTTCTTTTGTATACTTCTAGCCAGCCTAACGAAGCACAGTTTCTAGATGCCGTGTGGACAAATGAGCCAGATCAAACAATTGCTAGCTGACACTCTCACCCACACTATTGCAAAGGCCAAAAAATTACTTTTCCATCAGCAACATGTGAATGTTTGGATCATCTACATCCGCAGTCCAGTAACAGCCACTTTGACCAAGACGTGTCCCTATACAGTGGACTTGAGGGAGATAGACCAGGCATCTGTGAAATGTGTGTCATTTAGGGGCAAAAGCCCATTCAAGGGGGGCTTCTTGCAGAAGCCAAGCCTATTTTGGCACCTGCAAAAACTCTCTCAGAATTTTACACCTCTGAGTTGCTAAAGCCTGAAAAGACTAGTCTTTTTTTTTTTTCTATGCTGATTTTTAAATAATAGCAGTAATAACTCTATACCTAGGTACCTTTATTTTCAAGACCCTTTGGTCATTAAAAATAACCCCCTGCTTGAAAACAGTAGATAGCAAGAAAATAAATTTGAAAGGCTTTTTACTACACAAAAGGTTTGTTGCCTCTCCTAAGGCCAGTGGAGTTCTGGACTTCACCTTTTGTAGTCAGTAGAGTTAAAAAACACAAGGATAACAGATATGGGAGTGGGGGGATCAACTCCCGACTGCCGTGAGTTTTGATATCAGGAATAATCTCCCTGTTTCACACGTAGTTCCTTGCAGGACGCTGAAGTGGATGTTAAGGGGGCACAGGCATAACAACACTTACACAGGAGTGTCCCATGGAAAACTTGGTGCTCTAGGAAGCGACGTGACTGAGTGGTGGCAGTGAATGGCCGAGTGGCTTAGGAGAGGTTACTAGTCTTCAGTTGTTGAAGTTAGCAAGTGTAGTTAGCTAGTTAGTGATGTCTGTGAGCTAACAAACACACACATCCACAGTTTACTGTGGGAGACCCTGCTTTTCTGATGGGATGTACAACTGGGGTACCAACCTGATGAAACAATGAAGATCACACATTTTGCATGTGTTGGGCTATTATTTTTTTCTTTTTCCTTTTAATTCCATGCTGCTGTAGTTTTTGTTTACACTCCCTCCTAAAGTGTTATGGTTTATTTGTGTTAAAAGTCTGCCCTTCTCTGCTCCCAGAGGTGTCTGGATTTCAGTGAAGGATGAAGCAAATCCCACAAATGCAGTCTGATTCTGCAAAACACTGCATGCTTTTGGGCAGCCTTGATTTCAGTGGAGAACAGGGTTATCAGCTGTTTAGCACCTTGCAAGTCTGGAGTCCATGTGGGGTGTTGGCTGTAAAAGATGCTATGAAAAAGGAAAAATACGTTGTGTTGGCAAGAACTTAATTTATCACAGTATCTTACATGGGTGTTAGTAGAAATTAGTGCAGGATTAGAACCTAGAGACGAGAAGAGGAGAAAGCGAGTGGGTAAGGGACACCTTACATTAGGCACATGTAGCACAGACTGTTTCACAGGGGATGGGGACAGCTGAAAATTCTCACTCTTTCCTGTTGCTGGATCAGATTCCTTTGGTAGAAAGAGGGCAGGGTGCCCCGGGGAAATATCTCAATAGCCCAAGGCCCCCTCTGACATCAGGTCAAATATTCCGGGTCACATAACTGAAGGCTGCGCGATGAAACTCAATATTACAATGGATCAAGTGCTTCTGCCACATGGAGCTGACGTGCTCCTGCCCTAACGGACTTGGTGCGCTCAGCAGATGCTCAGGGAGGACGGAGGTTTCAGCCACGGCTGAGCACAGGGCTGGGGCAGGAATGATGGAGCTGATGGGTGAATAAACCTGAGCCGGACTTAAGTTAGCACTGGTGGTCACCAACTGCAAATGGAAGGGCAGTGGTGGTGGCAGATGAAACCGTGGTTTGGCTGAGATGGAAGGGGAACAGGGAAATAATGTTGTGGTTTGGGGAATAGTTTTCTTTGCTCTATACAGAGCAAGGAAAAAAGCTTGAAAAAAATGGGAGCCCTTATGTGCCCAAAAGGAGAAAGTGCCACTTTTATCTTGTCCAATGCCAAAGTCTAAATTAAAGCCTATTAAATGCCTAGGTCCAGAGAGTGAAAAAAGTAAATATTGCACATATTTAAATGTGACTGACAGGCATTCCAGTGAAGAGACTGATCCTGCACCAAGAATGTGAAGTGGCCTGTCTCCTCTTCCAGAAAAACAAAGCCCAACGAGTTGCCTCCAAACCCCATTTTCAAAGCTCAAATCACTTTAAATCAATTTCTGCTGCAGATGTCCAAATAAGCCCTGGTTTCTATCATCTTTTTTCAGTAAAAATAGCTTATCCTCTGACATCTGGGAAAGGTGAAGTTGTTGCCAAGCACCGAGCTGTCATAATTGCTGTCATAATTTGCTTTCTGATTGTTTAAAGTCCCATTAGTTAGAATTTGTTCTTCTTTTATGCTTATTACCATCTTCTGCTAGAAATGAGAGAGTGTGGCTGATGGGGAGGACTACCATATTCTGCAGAAGTGGCACACAGTGTTTTACAAACTTATTCCCTGCCTGCAGCCCAAAGCGCATTGCAGGCTGAACTCTAACATCTTGAAAGCTCAAAGCAATGTGGAAAAGTAAGATTGAACAGTGAAACCCAAAGCTATTTTTACTGCAGAATTGCTAGTTCACCTAATAAAATGCTCAGAATTCCTAGAACTTTTAAGACCTTCTGAAACTTTATTGCCACTTAGGCTTGCC
This sequence comes from Buteo buteo, assembly GCF_964188355.1. Lineage (NCBI taxonomy): Eukaryota > Metazoa > Chordata > Aves > Accipitriformes > Accipitridae > Buteo > Buteo buteo. The sequence continues at coordinate 11,581,450 of NC_134194.1, read as the reverse complement.
TCTGATTTTTGTATAAATAAAATTCAGATCTTCAGGATGATATGGTGTCAGCAGTATTAATATGTGTTATTTTGCAGAGTGAGACAAGTGCTGGTGGAAAATGCTGGATGTGAACAGACTGGTCACAGGCAAGGTGCTGCTGTGGCACGGGCAGTTTCAATCTTCTCATTCTCAGTCTCCTCCTCCTCATATTCCTCAGACTATTTTCTGAAGAACCTTGTTTAGGGGTAGCTGTGCCCATTCAAGGTCTCTTCCCTCCACTGAAACTGGTAAAAAGCTCTCCAGTTATTTCTGATTAAAGTCTTGGGGTTTTGACTGATTCTTTGCTATGTATCACTTAGCTGCTTTTCAGTGAGAGCGATTTAATTACTATTATGAGCCAGTATCTTGTAAACTTGTTTCTTTTGGAAGTATTTTCCAGTCCCCAAGAACATTATTTCCATGCCTTTATTTCTCTTGGATGGGCTCTCGCACTGCAACTGCCCTGGGTTAATGCTTGCAGAAGTCTGAACTGCTGGTTTGGCTGGGATTATTCTCCATTGATCACCTTCCAATAACTCCCAGTGACTCGGTGCTCTGCAGGCTGGTATCTGAGCTCTGCCTTCGCTTCAGTCCAGTTTCGTTAGCATCCCTTTGATTTCATTCTTTGCAGTCAAGTAGAAAGTTCTTACAGAGGTAAGGGATGACATATGTATTACATCTACAAAAATTACAAATTATTCATCACAGCTAGATTCAGACCCATAAAGGCAGCTCCGTCATCTGTCCTAATGCTTCTCAGAGCTGCTCTCTTCGAGATTCTCTGGAGTAAAGCTGCTCTTCTGGCTGGGACAGGTTTTTCTTCTAGGCATAACAGAAGGAGCTGAGCTTGAGAGGGGCAGACTGGGAGGTTCTTATCTGTCCTGGTAAGACCAGTGTTCAGGGCAGCTAATCATCTCACAAATGCTTCTAATGGTGAGGTGACTGATAATCAAAGCAAAACCCAGACTTGTCCTTAGACTTGGAATAATCCTGTTCAGGAAATCCTACAGGGCCACATTTCTTTATTATCAGCTTGGAAGATTTCCCTGACTTTGGGACTGTGAGCACTTCTCTCAAATGGCTGTTCACTAGGGATCGACAAATTGCAGAGGGACCTAATATTTAATTGAAAACATACCCAAATGCATGCTTCCCTGAATTTCTTGTGTCTGCAGTATTGGCCAAGAAATCAATTGCCTTTTTATATGGGTGCTTTCAGGGGCTTCATATAGGCTTCGATGTGCACTCTGCGGTGGTGTAGACTTGCTAGCCCTTGCCCCTAAGGATACTGTGGCATGAAGATAGTTTTTCCACACGTAGCAGAACGTCATTCACGTGCATCCTTGGTTTTCACACACAAATTCCCACTATAAATTACTTCAGGCAGCTCTGCAGGGCAGCGAGGCTTTGGTAGGGACTCGTGACTCCTGCCCACCGGGGTCTGCATGCCAGCCCCAGTGCTGCCTATGAAACCCTGACAGCACAATCTGCGGTGGTACAAAACCTATAAAAATCTGGCTTAACTGACAGGGACCAGGGTGAGGTTTACCCACCAAGCCTCCACTTTTTCCTCTGTTTTCTGCAGAGGAGACCAGCTTCCCAAAACACATGATTTGTGAGAAAATTTGATTTGAGAGTCAGTGAGTCTCTTAACCAGAAAAATGTTTTACTTCCCACCCAAAAAGCACAGCAGCTTTTGGGAGAGCTGTGCTCTGGGGCAACCGACCTCATTTCAGCCCCTTGTCCTCAGCAGCCCCACGGTGACGGTGGTGCCAAATGGCAAAATAGCAGCATCTTGGGGATGGAGTTTGGTTTTGGTCTGAAAAACTGTGATTTTATGTTCCTCCAAAACCCCCCCACCCCAAAATCTCATGTCTTGAATGATGCCTCGGGGTTGTCTTTTTCATAAAACTCTTTTTCACCTGTTTGCCCTGCCCTTTACAGAGGGCAATCTGCAGGCTGGGGAAGCCGCTGTCTGCCCTGGAGCTGAGCTTTTGCAAACCCGCCGTCCTGGGGCTGTGGGCAAGGGCAGGCGGCTGGGGACGTCCCATAAATCCAGCGGCTGCAAAATCCCACCCTAATAAAAGCTGTACCCTCGGTCGCGCACGTCGGCAGTGGCGGGCGGCGGGGGGGAGGGCGAGATGGGTTAAATAACGGTTAAATAAGGCATGCTGTTGCCTCAGCAACCCCCTCCCTGGGCATGTTGGAGCTGGAGCGGGTGTCTGGTGGACCCCTGCGGCTCTCCAACAGCGAGGGTCGGGGAGGCTGATGTAAATCTGTTCAAGATGGAGCGACATCCCGGCTGCCCTGGTACCCTCCTGGTACCCCAGAGAAACAACGTTGGGCTTAGTCCTGTTTAAAAAAGGGAAAGAAATCTGTCCCCATAGTAAGCCACTGAGGGTGGCTGCTGGACACCCCCCACCCCTTGCACCTTCATGACATCCCTGGAGGAAGAGGGTGGGATATTTTGGGGAGCAGTGTCAGCCTCGGGGACCTGCCCATTCTGCATGCTTGAGCCAGTGGTGAGCTGGAACTGTCAGGTATCATCTGTGGGGTCAGCAGATGCCAAATCCTACATTCCCACCCCATTTTGGGAAAGATGGGCTTTTGCATTGGATTATGGCTATGCCCAGGCTCCCCTGTAGGAAGTGGAAATTTAGGCAGGGTTGGAGATAGCTGGTTATCCTTTTTGCAGGTGAAGCAGTGTAGCTTTTCCCCTGGGAAGAAGTTGGGGTAGGGAGGGAAGGCAAAGGCTCAGGTGTGCCCTGGGTGCAGGTGGGCTCAATTGCTCAGCAGAGCCCCTGCAGCCGGGGCTGAGCCAGATAAGGAGCACAGCGTGTGCTAGAGCCTGGGGTGAGTGGAGTGCTCTGCAGAGCAAGGTAAGATTGAACTGGACTTTATTTGGGTTTCCTTGGAAGGTCTTGTGTATGTAGCGTGGTTTTTGCTGGTTGGAGAAGTCAGCAAGTGGAAGGTGTGGAGCTCAGGCTGGTGTTGGTGACCTCTGAGGCTGGTTGTCTTGGTCAAATTAGTCCTTGTTTTGTTGTGTTTTGATAGTAGAATTTGGAGATAACTATCTGGAGGACTAAGTCTTAGCAGGAGGAGCTGGCGGAGGTGAATGCTGTTATGTGAGGAGATGGAAGGGGGTGATTAATGTGTTGGTGCCTCACAGGGAGTGTTGTGGGGGAAAAGTTATGGCTGGATTTTCTTTTTTTGCTACAGTTGTGCTGCCCCCTTGTAGGAAATGTGAAATTTTGAGTGTTCTCTGAAGCAGGATTATTTTATCTCCCTTTTGCAGAGTTGCAATGAAATATGAAACTTGTGGATGTCATGGTTTTCTATTTCTGTTGCAAATCCCTTCCAAAATGGATGCATTTACTGTATGAAGTTGCTTGGATTTCCCAAAGGCCACAACTCTGCAAAGCAAACTGCAGCTGTCTGTCCTTACATGAATCCTTTATAGGGCCAAGACCTGAACTGGTTTGGGTATTTTCTTTTCTATTTTTCCAAGTGAACAGGTATCTGTAACAAAAATACTAGCGCAAAAGCCACCGATTTCCTTGTATAAGAGTCAGCAAGATGAAATCACTGAAATGTGAGGGCCTCATACTCCTTTAGCCTGGACAAGTGGGTTGGACTTGTTGCGTTTTGCTACGGTGCCTTTCCCTGGGCTTGTCCCAATGCCGGAGGGAATCTTCAGTGGAGCCAGCTCCCAGTCTGATGGCTGAGGTAGCGCGTTTCTCTGCGCCGTGGCTTCTGACGGCGTCTAGACGAGGGCAGTTATTGCTGGGCTGGTTACTGCCCAGTCATGTTTCCGAGGCTGACTTGACACTGATGTGGGCTTGGCACTTGAATCGCAAAAATGCAAGAACTGAAGCTATGGTTCTGATACAATCTCGTGGCACTACCATCTGGGGCCCCAGGCGCTACTGCTAGTGTTTTAGCCTCAATCTTGTTCACGCTGGACCGGATCAGTGAATTACAGATTTGGGTAGGTTAGAATTTACAGTTTCACATCCTGAATCTGTGTTTTTGTCCCTGATCACTTGGGTTTGTTCACTTTTCTCTGCAAACTCTCCCTAATCCTAACTGATATTTGTTTCACACTATTAAACCTCTTGAGAAATTACAATATCTGCTGTGTGATTTGCATTAGACAAGTACAGTCAGAGTTCATGGAAACGCTTTGTGAGAGCTGTCTACACACCTTGCTGAGCTGATTCACTCAGGAGTCAGCAAAGGCTTTGGAGTCCTGTATCTGCTCAGGTTTTGTAAGGAGGCATCAAGACTAAGAAATGAAGCAATAGTTTATCTCCCTCTTATGGCCAGATTCAGAATGGCTACGCTACACAAGCTTTTTTGGTAGGGAGGAAAGGGAACAGGGAGTCCCTGCACCTGTAAGCTTTGGTGGTTGTGGATACGAGGGGCCCTGACTACCCACAAGGAGTTAAGCTGACCTCTCTTTAAGGAAGCTGGTAAAATATATTCTTCACTACAGTATAAACAGGAAAATATCTGTGGAGAGTTAAACTGTTCCAGTCCCTTCTGAGTTTGAACTGGGAACTGGAGAAACTGGTCTCCAGTTCAGCAAAAAGTTGGAGAACAGGATCCTGCTCAGCAGCGATTGCAGCTATACCCTGTGTGCTGAAGAAGGTGCTGTTAGAAAACTTGGCTGGTACCCAGTGATGCCTGTGGTCCCTGAGTAGTGGTGGTCTTGAAGTAGGTGGTATATGAGCAGCATTGTGGCAGTGGGTGCTGCTCTTCCTTTTTTCTGTTGATGTGGTGAAAAGACAGTAAAATGCTCCATTAAATGTTCCAGGTATGATTTCTAATCCTCCTGGCGCCCCTTCTTCTGGCTGAGATCAAAATGATAGATTGAACACTCTCTCTTCCAGGCATATAGGCTGTGCCTGGTTAAAAGCAGTCATGCTTGTCCTAAGAACAGGAGAGGAAGTGGAGCTGGATGTGGTTTAGGTTCAAGACCCCTATGTTGATTCCAGTGTGGATTCAGAGTGTTTTGGCAATGACTAGCTCAGTGTTTGGGGCAGGAGTGGGTTTGACCCGCTATCCTGACAGGCGCCTAAGTTTGATGCTTCTCTGTGCCAAGGATTCAGAGTTGTGGTTTGGACTTGCTTTCAGACAGTCATGATTACTCCCCTTTTCCAGAGAGGGGTTTTGTTGCCTGACCTGTAGGCTGGGAATCTGGGCGTCTCACTCATCTGGTATCAAGATTCAAAACTGGGCTGGTTCTGAATTCTGTAATAAATTTTAAACTGCATTACTGTGCTGTGGGAGTACTTGAAGGATGAGTAAGGCCTGGGTACCAATGAGTGAAGGAACCAAAGATGAGAGATCTTCTAATGTATTACTCTTTCCTGTTTGGCTGTCTTCCCTTCACCAGATATACTTGGATTTGGGTGTTTAGTTACAGGGATCTGATCTAACAAACCTGCTTGCAGTTACTTTGGGATTAATCTGGAGACTTGGGTTGGGTTCAGCTCTACCAGACAGAGACATCATGCTAATTCTAGCATGGATGTGGTTACAAATGGAAGAACTGTTGCTGGAAAATACTGGCTGGTTTAGGCAAAGGATAAATATATAATGGCAACTTTGACTCTGCTTCTTTTGGTGAAGTCTACTTGAGTCAGTGTCTGACTTGCCAATGGACTAGATACTAGTCAGTAAAATAGCTGATGAGGGCAGAGAATTGGCTGGGCTTGAGTCTTTGTTCAGTGAGTTACTTTTTTCTATGTCACTTAGCAGCATCGCTACCTGATGGTGCAACGTCTCTTGAACTGATTATGTTAAATTAATGCTGTGGTATTGAGCCTGAACCAAATGACCTGCTCAAGAACCTTATTTCAGTTGCAAAAGGGCTCGCAGAATGCACGTATCCAAAATCCAGGCTCAGGTGAAACTGCGGTCTTGTTAAGATGGTCAAGAGCTGTGGTGACTATCTTGCTCCATTGGTAATCTGTTTCAGGTTAAATTGAAAGAAGCATCTATGGAGTTGTTATCACAGAACAGCTACATAGTGAGCGTCTCGGGGAGCATCCATTTATTTTATGTAACTCTTGCATGAGAAGTTGCAAAAAAAATATCATAAAATGCCTATTAGTTATTTATAGCAAGAATCAGTTTTACTTCAAGAATGTGTTATAAACACATTCATCACTTAATTCCTGTTCAGTACTTGTAATTAAGTTTCTCTTGGATTAAAATATGCATGCTCATAAAAATAACATCGCGATTCCACCTAGATTGCTTTGTGTGTTTTGGTGGTATGCATTACATGTACGTTTTTCAGGAATAATGGGGGAAAGGCAATGGAATTCTGCTCTTGGTTTTTCTAACATGACAGCATCTGGGACACTGTCAAAGGAAAAAACATCAGAACTGTTCTAAGGCTGCAGTTCAGGTTTCCACATGAAGAAGGTAAAATAGATGGTGGGAAAGTAAGAAAAGTTCCACAGTGCTGCAAGTAACGCTTGAACTGATATGTCTGCATAATATGAGAACTCCCAGAACAACTAAGAAAGCCTTCCCTTCTTCTCTGTTTTCTCTAGTAAGACCGTAAAATTTAGTTTGTTCACTCAAGAGAACTTGATTATACTTGTCTTTGACTAAAGAGCGTTAGAATTCAATGTCTGTGAAGTGGAGTTTTGGATTATCTGGAGTGCAGGACACGGCCATTTTCTGTTTTGCTGGGACTTGAATACATAGGTTATGAACCCACCAGGACACTCAGCTCTGCAGGAAAGCTACAAAAACCCAGGCCATACAGTTGGTGTCCAGACTAATTTCTCAAGCCTGCTTTTGCCAGAACGGTCAGCTGGAGAAAGTTAATTAATACAACGCATTTCCTTGTGCTCTGGCTTGTCTGCCTTAAGTGACCAGTGATCCATCAAGCCCAAAAGCAGTCCAGGAAAGTGCAGCAGCTGAGGCAGTGCTGGAGGAGGGTGTGCTGACATCTGCTCTTGGCTTTTTGGGTGGCCATCATCAATGGCACCTCTTCCTCCTTCTTCCCCCTACCTTAAGATCAGGGCAGTTTTTTGCTTGACTGTATTTTAATCATATGAGATGTGTGATAATGCCTTTAATAGCCAAGCAATGGCTAGAATTTCAGGTACTGCCTTATATGCCACTTGGCTGTGACTGATAAGTGCTGGGGTGACTGACCGATGCATGGCAATGCAATCCTCCTATATAGGTTTGTGGTTTTAGGTGGGGTCTATTTCCTCCTTCATAAGGCTTGTGAAACTGGGTTCATTGGTTCACAGTTCAATCCATCTGCTTCTAATCCTGAAGCCACTATCTGATACTAACCGGCACAATTAAAACCCTTAATCTGGCCAGCTAGACGTGAGCTTCAAGATGACTCCATGGAACTTCAACTATAATGTCTAATCCGTAAAACTTTTACAGTATATCACAACTTACTGGTGTGTATGTATACTGACGTGTGCATTCCTTTAATTCTGTGTTTTCATTGTATTGGGCCCAGATATAGCACCTGACTCCCTCCCCACTCCAGGAATTCTGTAGGGGGGTAAAGTTATCTTCACTTTACAGACAAGCAAACAGGTAAAACAACTAGCCACAGACATGGCTGTGGACTAGCAGGACTCTGCAGAGAACCTGTACCTCCTAGTTCCTAATCTCATACCTCCCTACTGAGCCAGGCTGGCTCCTGCAGGCTTTGGACTCCAGCATTTCCATAGGGCAGAGCAGTCACAGAGTAGCAAGGCTGGTTTTCCAAGAATGCAACTCAAACTCTCTGCGTGTTTTCTTTAAACTGCAGCTGGTCTCTTGGGACCGGGCAGAAGCAAACGCACAGGGTTGGGACAGGCAAAGCCAAGGAGCCAGAAAACATTTAAAGCTCCTTTACGTTATTTGTATATCAGATGAAGAAATGCTGCGATTTCTTGAAGTTTATTAAAAGCATGAATGTATTCATCTGAGAAAGAAAATTTGAGGTACTAAATGACTGTCTGGGAAACAGGGACAGTCAACTTGAATGTGAGAGGGATTCTGAGATCAAAGAGAAGGCCCATTTGATCCACTGAGGCTCATCCTAATGTACAGCCCTGCCCCTTCAGCTCCACAAAGGCATCTAATTGCTTCTTGAATAACTCAAGTGTCTTAGACCTGTCTGCCTCACCAAACTCTTTGGACTGTATTTAACATATCCAACATAGTGATGTAAACTGACTAATATGCTAACTTCAATCCAACATCCTACTACACAAGGGAACAATTTCACTTCTACAGTTGGTACAAACTTGTTCTTTTGTTCTGGTGTAGAGACTTCTATAATATCACTGAGTTAAGGCTGGAATCCTGTTTCTATCAGTTGCCAGGGACAAATGTATATAATCAAAGGGCACTACCTACCATTCACCATGATAAGGACTTGGTGGTTTTTCTCACTGTACCATTAGATCTAAGGTATGCTTCCAAAGCTTGTTACTTCCAAGGCTCTGATCCAAAGCAAGGACTTCAGAGACTAAATGTTAAAGTCTCTGTTCCCCAATGCGGACTGGCTGTGTAATCTCATTAGGTGCCTCAGTTCTGATCTGAAAGTTCCTGCAGTCATTGCGGTCATGCACTGTGCATAGGCTGAAACCAACTAAAGCCATAGCCCTACACATGCACAGCAGTAGCACAGCATTAGTGTTCAGAGTTGAACACAGTACCACATTCAATGAGAGAACAATGGATAAAAACCTTTTAAAACTGTGGTGGCTGAACCTATTCTCCTTCGCTCATCTGTTAAAGCACTTGTCAGAGGTAGGAAACACAGGTTCAGATTCCCTCTTTGCTGCAATATATCCAGCTCTACTTACTGCTTTTTAAAACTGAACTGGTGTTCCTGCTCCGTAACTACTACTACTGTAATCCAGAATTTGTCTAAGCACAGTTAAAATCCTTTTCACTTTCTCTCTTTCTAGACTCTTGAACCTTTTTTTCCCCCCTGTATAAATGGCTCAGTTTCAGAAAAGTGGTTGAGACACCCTACTGGGAGGTAAAAGATCTTTTCCTGCCAAGAGCTGCCCTTAAGGCTCCAAGGGAAAACACCTACTACTGATTTAGAGAGCAGCCTTTAACCACCAAATCAACATGCAGGAGAGAGCCCTTTCCTCACATACCCCTTGTCCTGTTTTATAGCAGGAACACAGACTATGTAACAGTGAGAGTCAAGCCACACAACCAGATTATCCCAAAATACAGATTTTTCAAACCATATCAGGAAGGCTGCAGCCAATATAGTTATCACTAAAAAGTACAGGCATTTAAGTTCCCATTCTGAGAGGAACACTCTTAAATGGGATAAAAATATTGATGGAAGAATCATGTATCAGCAAGACTATATAGCACTGTGCAGAGTGCAAACTTACTGCAGTGAAGTTTGCAGAGCTCTCTTGTAAAGGGTTTAAAATGCCAGATGTTCTGTCATCTCCATTTCTGCATATAACTGTGTTGAGAAGTACTATGCAAAATAAGTTAGCTACAAGATTAAACTACAGCATCAATCTTCCCTACAAATTACCCAGCTTGAAAAGGGAGCAAAGTATAGCTGGGATTGCATCTGTTCACATACAAGGTCTATGGGTAAGGCTGTAGTTGAGGTATGTAGCCCATAAATAGCAAGGATTCAAACGTTGTTATTCAGTGACATAGGCAGTTATTAGCTTCTTAAAAGACTGCTGTCTGAAAGGGAAAAAAAATTTGAATACCTCCAGCCTACTGCCAAAAGTGCATTGTTTTCACAAGGCTGAACATGCCTTCACCATCACTAGCACCAGACTGAACTTACTCAGGATTTATAGCTCATAAATGATGTGACGTAAAGTCAGTTCAGTTCTTTGATACTTTAGATTTTTTGAGAGACCGTATATGGAGAGGAATACTAATATCAGTCTTATTTCATGATAACTTCTACTAACAACCCCATGTTGTCAGACCTGGATTCATCTACGAACTGTGTAAGGTCACACTTCCATTAGGGTTCCAGCAATTAGGAGTCCTGGATTTCTTTAAAGTAGTTTTTCCTTAAGAAAAAAAATTCTGAAAAAGCTAGGAGTCAGAGATGCTTTTTGATGTGTTTTATTGTAAAAGGTATGGACATTTGCTGGCAGAATACTTGATCACATTCTCTACTTGACTGTCATCCAGAGGACACTGCATGCATTCAAGCTGAAAGCATAGGACAGTTTCCGCTAGGCACCTGAGAAATTTCACAGGAAAGAAGCCTTTCAAGTTGAAAGAGACAAGTTTCAAACTGATCACCTACTTACTCTGGTGCCCTTTGCTTCCCAGAGTTACCTAGGAAATAAGAATTAAATCAGCTATAGTCATAGCCAACTGTAAACATTTTCCTGCAATGCAACAGAAATTATCTAATTGATCCTGAAGTGTTCTTTCCAGTTTTAAACAGGAAATGTCTTTCCTAAATCAGGCAGTGCAATGAGTTACACCTGACTTGGCACCTACTACTCAATGCTGTGTTATGCAGCAGAGATGTATGATGCTTCTTCTCATCTGGCTTATATCAAAGAAAATCTGACAGCTCTTGGTCTCCCAGCTACTACCCCACCCCCCAAAACATCTTTCTTCCCACTCCCAAGCCTAGTATCATCTCATACCACTTCCCTACTCCCTCCAGACAAGCCAACTCCCTTTTTGTTCCCAAACCCTTGCCTGAAGGCATGACTAACAAGTATACATGCTGCTCTCTGTATTGCAGTTAATAGCAAAAATATCTTCATACTTTGGCTGTCCCTCCACATGCAGAACTCCAGGTGCATCTGAATTTCACCGATTTCAATGCCTTCCCACAGGTCTGATAAAGGTTAATCATCTTTGGCAGACAGCAATCCTGCACCAAATGGAACAAGTAATCCATTGCCAACCTAACAGGACACGTATTTTGCAACTGCAGCTGCTTAGTGTCAGGAACTCACTGCAAGAAAAAAGAGAATTTAGAGGATGGCACCTTCACAAGGAAATGCATTTGAATAGAGAATAGATTAGAATATATTAATTAACAGCTGCACTTAACTGCAGGTTATAATGGACTTTAAACTACTTGAACCAGACAAATGCAAAGATATATCAAGGCATTAAGGCTGCAAGTCACAGATAACTAAATAACTCAGGATGATACTACAGGCACTTTAACATCTACTATTAAGTTAAAAATGCTAGTTGCTCTAATCATTCCAAGCATAAGAACAGCTATTGCAAGTTACTTATTCCTTCTTAATAAATCAGCTGCAGATTATAAGGAAAATTTTTACTTTCAGAAAGCCCTAGCAGATAGAACAATTCACAATTAACTTCCTTTCATGCAGTATGGTTTTAAGTTCCCCAGCAAAGCTGCAGATTGAAATTTTCCATCAAGATAGTGGTTCCTCAGTAATGTGCACACAGGCCTCAATATTCAAATCAACGTTAAGATACAGGGCCTGAGCAGAGATGGGTGCATAGTCATTTGTGTTAAGACAGAGTAGCAATTATAGCCCCCTGAGGCCCCTTGAGTTATTTTGATCACAAAAGCCAGAATGAACATGTTTGCAACAAAGACACCCTCAGTCCTTTCAGCTGGAAAGATATAGGTTGCTCTATTTAAACCAGTCAATTTGGAATGAACAGTTATTCACTCAGAGATGTTACCCTTACTCCAGCAGTGAATATTTCGGTCACTAACAATTCAACACCCCAGTGTATGTTCTAAAGAAGAGCTATCTAAAACTTTCAATGCTAAAGCACAATAACTTGTCACCACTCTACTTTCAGCTGTATTTCAGTAAAGGATATATATTTTTAATCCATTTGATATTGTTCTGAAAGCTATCCAGCCAATTCCACGTCAATCACTGCTGGATATGCTTTACTGGAATAAAAGGCCTTTTGGCCTGATCCAAAACCAGCACTGGCAGAGTCCACAGTGTTCCTTGATAGCTGTTTTACATCATACCTATGTCTTCAGTCCTAATATATTTTTAGCAGACACTTAAGTGGAAGCAGCTCAGATGACTGTCTGACTGACAACACGCCGATGATCAAAGTGTCCTCCCTGTCAAGCCAGGAAGAATATAATGCCTTCTCTATCTTGCATTATACAAACTACAGAGATGAGGTACATGAAAAACGTAAGTAGTAAGTGCAGAGACACAAGACCTTTAGGAGGCATCCTGAGATGGAGCAGGAGGATCCTTATTCTCAGGCTCTGGAGGAGGAGCTGGCACACTTTCCTCTTTCTTTTGTGCAGCCAAAAATTCATGAATCGCCCTCTCTATCTGGGGCCTGAAGATGTGGTTTAGTTTTGGATCCACCACCTGAGAAATAATTCTGTCCACTCCAGCTTCCAGCATTCCTGACCTTGAACAAAGACAAAGGAGTCATTCAGCTCCTCTGAAAAACTTCTCCCCAATCTCCTCCAGTAATTCTCCAGAGCCCTCCTGTCAACTGCAATTAGCATTAACATGGTGAGAACTGCAGCCCACTCAGTAGATCCTTAACAGGGAGCTGTTTCAATCACCTAATTCCCCCAACCCCCTCTCACTTCTCCCTACAGAATTAACAACTGACATCTGGTCTCCCAGGTACTTAAATGACATGTTGGACAAGAGCCACTTTAATAGGGCTCATGTGGAAATGAGGTCAACATGAAAGCAAACAAACACATTTTGGCACAAACAAGGGAAACAAGCTATTCTGAGGAGGAGGGCAGGTGAGAGCACAGTCTTTTTTTTTGGCTGACTGGAGGGAGAAGAGGCCTGCCCCCTAATAACATTACTGTCACTCACTCCTTGTAACTGTTAGTCTAGACAGATGGGTATTAATTATAAAAACAAGCACATGTAGCACACAGCAAAGTTTCTGGAACTGAACACTAGTAATTGAAGTGACTTATTACTTCAGGGGCTGTGTCAGACTCTTGGATTGTGGGGCACAGGCTGTCTAGAAGGCTTAAGTCATGTCTGCAAGGGAGCGGGGGACAGGAAATGGAGACATTGCCTGGCACTCAGAAAAGGAGCCACAAGACTAATAAGGCTGTGAATGCTGGTGAGCGAGTGGGTGCAGGGTCATGGCACATCATGTCACCTCCAGGTAACAGCACACATATATGTGCATGCAACAAAGGGCATACACATCTTGACACCCTCAGCACTCAGTCTTGCAACCACAGGAGTGACAGGGACTCTTCAAACTCCCTAATACTGTGTGTCTAGTCTTTATACTAATGGCCTACTTAAAGGGAGCACTTTACATTCTTCTCATTACAGGCTCTCTGATACAATTTTCAATTGTCTGCTTCATTCTAGTGGTAGAGTAACATGAAATAAGAGGAAGCATTAAGTGACAAACATGTCTCAAGGATTCCAAGACATGAAATTCTGTACCTCCAGTGGACACCCCCTTCTCTAATTACAGATTAAACAAACTAATGTTACACGCTAATGATTTACAGGTTCTATCAAGTGCTCCGAAATACAGTTTCTTCTGTGTGTGATATGTTCTTACAGTTTCTTCTGTGTGTGAGATGTTCTAACAGCTTTCCTTGTAAGCATAAACACTATTATCAAGTTCCCTACTGCCCCTCTCTACAACTTTTACTATGACATTTTTATCCATGACTTTTAGTCAAACAAGCTAAGGCTCATACTTCAGACTGAAATGAGTTAGCAGCAAGAGATACTAAACCAAAACCTCTAAGCACCATAGTTTAAGCCGGCTTTCCTGCCATGCTGAAAATGTAATATCTTAAATAGTTGTACAAAAGCTACCCTCTGCTGCATGAAATCAGGCTAGCCCAGTTTGATTACTGCCTGCTAGTGGTTGGAGTCTACTTAAGCTTTGGCATCTTCAGAATTTTTTCTTTAAGTGATGTAGGCTCTTCTCTAAAAATAGAGATCAAGGTCATTCAGCTCAGCACATCAGGCACAGTTTTGGTAGCAGGCACAGTTCTGGTTGTTTGCAGCAATAACTTTGCTAGGTAGCAAATATGAGTACTTCACCATGCTGCTCAACTCGTGAAAATACAAATTTCAGGTAAAGCAGAAAGCATTTTAATCAGAGTTAAGACTGCATCCACTATTACAATGAAACTCAGGAAAGCACAGCAGAAAGTGTTGTGAAAAAATTAATTCTACAAATTCTTATTCGACTTGGGCGATAAGGTAGTTATATATTACTTATCAAATAGCATTACCACTATTTTATAGAATGTTGCTTACTTACTGAATCACACTCTGCCTCAGCCCATTTCGTAACTGGTTTTTGTTCATTGTTGGATTCCACTCCTGTTTGTCCAGATGGGTTGATACAAAGTTGTCTACTTTCTGCCTCAAATTTTGATATGCTGGCTAAAAAAAAAAAAAAAAAAAAAAAAAAAATCCAGCTAAACAGCTAAAAGATCTCAAAACAATCCCCTACCAGAGTTCTTCATAGTACATCTTTTGTCATGTACACTACTGTTCTGTTGTCTGTGTTCTCCATCCTTTCACTGTGTGGACAAAGGTAAGCTTGTTTTACCTGAGAAAGCAACAGGTAATTGCAAAGAACAGTTGGTTAGAGTGCTATTACAATAATTTAAATAGCTGGATAGATTGGTTTTAAAATTGTTGTCTGCTCGTAATATTACTTAGTGAAATGCAAACTGCCTGTGCAGACAGGAGTTGTTTAAGCAGAGTTCTTGTTGTCTGGAAACCCTCTATCACAGAATTCCTAGGAAACTGGCTGAGTAATATTGTCACTAACAAAGAACTTTATTATTTGTTTTCGTGACACTAACACAGAAGATAAGAATTATGTGGGTTTTATCAGTGGAAGCTTAATTCCAGTGAACAGGAATTGACCTAACAAACCCATATAGATACATAGGACCATCCAGATCCTGGTACCGTGCAAGGAAAGGGCAAGAGGGTGGCAACATTTGAATTTCAGAATTTGATATGCAGATGGGATGATGAATGAAAGGGTTGGTAACAGACGTGCAGTGTCTGCCCTGGGCAGCACATATCTACCCTGACAAAGCTGCTCTGGCCTATGGCTGCTCTGTGCAGATGACCTGACAGTTTCAGAAATGGTTTTGTGACAGCTGCTGGAGTGGCCCAGAATGACAATTGCAGGTCCCAGAACAGGACTCTTGCTGAAGGCGTAAAAGTTTGTGAAAATACACCACCAGTGTTTAATTTTGACAGGGCAATTGCGAACAACCCAACTTTCAATACTGCCAACATATACTCAGGAGCTCATGTTGTGACTGAGGAAGAAATCAGTTTCAAACAACAGTCTGAGAACACCTACTCGAGAAACAAAGGTTAAATGTTTGTTTTGGAAATGTGGGGATTATGCTCGAAAGCAGCAATATCCTTATGGGAGACTGTTTTCCTAATAAGGCCTGGGCTAGAAAATGGAAGACCGAGCCTATTCTCTGGCCTGTTTCTCCTCCGGAGCGCTGCTATCGCTTCAAGCCAGGACCACCTCCAGGGCAGCCTGTCCGACAGATGCCGGTCACAGCGGGGGCATAAAACCCCACCGACCGAGAGAGCGGCACTGCAGCTGCCGCACGCCATCCTGGCCAACCTCCCCCAGCCCCGAGGGTGGGACACCGACGGGAGAGAAGGGAGGGGATGCGGGTGTCCCTTCGGCCAACGGTGGCCGGGTTCCAGGGACGGTGACCGCGGCTCCGGCCTGGGGAAGAGACACCGGCCGCGCCGTCCCGGCCTCGTCCCGCCGGCGAGCTCCGGGGGCTGCCCGGCAGCCGCGCCCGCCCGGTTCGGCGGCACTACCTTGGTGTCCACGTCGGCCAGGCAGTCCCGGCGGAAGCCGTCGAACAGGCCGCGGCTCTTGAGCTGCTCCACGATGATGGCGATAAGCTGCGCGTCGCCGGGCGGCAGCGAGGCCGGGTCGGTGGCGCCGGGCCCCGAACCGGAGGCCGCGCCGCCCGCGCCCCCTCCGCCTCCCGCTCCGCCGCCTCCCCCGCCCGGGGCGGCCCCGCCGGCGCCGCCGCTCTCGGACATGGCCCACGGCCTGCGCCCGGGGCCCGCCAGCGGCTGCGCCCCGCTCGCCCGCGGCCCCCGGCACCGCGACCGTCGCCGGCGGCGCGCCGCGTTCTGCGTAACCGTGGCGCGTTGCATCACGGGGAGGGGAGTCCTCCACAGGACGGCCCGTTATAGGCCGCGGGCCGCCGAGCGGCACGGGAGAACTACAACTCCCAGGGTGCACCGCGACGGCGTCCCCACAAGGCAGCGAAGGGGCGGGCGCCTTGCTCTTGCGATGCGTCTTGGGAACTGTAGTTCGCCTGGGGGGACTGTGCCGGCCTCGCCCCACCACCTGCACCAGCGGCCTGTGTGGGGAGGCGGCTGCCCCGGCGGCAGTTTGGTGGTGGTGCCGCTGTAAGCCCGCCAGGTCGGTCCCAGGACGCTGTGCACGCAGAGCTCTGCTCCCAGAGTCCACCCGGAGCGGAGTCAGGCCTCCGCTCCGTGGGTGCTGTGTTTGGGGCAGAGGGCCCCAGGTTTACCTCAGCATCACGGAGGCCCCTCTGGATGTGCGGCTCGACGGTCTGCGATCCCCGTCCCAGCAAGGCTCTCGGGCTCCCCAAAGGATTTCTGCCCAGTTCCGACTTCGGTGCGTTTTTCAGTGGTGTAGTGAGGACAGCACTCGTGTGAATTCAGAAAAAAATCAATTTGCGTGGGATCATCCTGGATTTCCACTGGGACCTGAGTGTCATTCGTTACATCACTAGCAAAGGAAGGGTAACGCCAAAGGCCTACCCTAATACTGGTCCCTGCAGAGTGGATGAGCAAGGGGGCCTCTGTTAAAGGTGTTTTCTCGGTTGTGCATGCTTAGACTGTCAGTGTCGTTTATTGTTCATTGTTCTGATTACATCTGCCAGCTACAGGGTATAAATTCTATGCATTAGTTTTATTTCTGCCCTAGTCATGTTGTAAAGAGGAATGGAACTCAGGATATTCTCATCCTAATGCAGGAGGACAAGCCGTGGGTGAATGTAATACTCCAATCCTCCACAAAGATGCACTGTACAGGTGCATCCTCACCTTTCTTTTTGTATACTACTTGAACGAGCAAAAAGATGGCAACGTTTTGTGTGCAACGCATTGTCCTCCTCTACCTGATTAAAATTCAGCAGCTCTGAGAAGTGGCGTAAGCTGTCCCTTTCCATCTGGCAGCTTTGAGGAGGGAAGAGGGGAAAATGGTAGTGTGTACAGAGCCTGAGCTTTATGCTGACAAAAGCATCCTGTGCAACTGTCGCGTTCTGCAGAGACATGCGACGGCTCTCCTGCTGGAGTGGAAAAGCTGTCCCTCTGGCTGGATGCCTTGTCACTGTCACTAGTCCGTGTTGGTTATCTCGAAGTCTGGTATAAACCGCCGCCACGACTCATTCAGGCACTCAGAAGTATCCGTGGAATCACATTCCTGCCTGACAGCTGCCAGCAGCCCTTTCTCCCCACCACTTGTGACCAGCTCACAACAGCATGGAGTTTGCTGGCATCGCGCTGGTGCAGGCGCTGTCCTTTCACATGAAAATAACCCTGGGAAGGAATGCATGAATCTAACTGCCCTAACGCCGTGCCTCAGTGAGGTCCACGGGGATGTGTTACCCACTGTCGTTCAAGCCCTGTGCTGATGTGGTACCTACAGCAGCATCGAAGGACTCGCCGGGGACTTCTCCGACCAGCACGCAAACATTGTTTTATGGGACACAAGTCTGGCATGAGCCTGCACCTCCTCGTTCTGTATTTTTTAGGGGACATGGCCCTGACTCCTCCCGCGGGCAGGGGACCCCGGGGGGATTCAAGCAGGTGGCTGCGGGCAGGGGCCGGGACCGGCAGCCCGGGCCCGGTTTCCCCGGTGGGAAAGGAACGGAAGGGAAAAAGGAAAGGGAAAGAAAGGGAAGGGAATCGGAGCGGCAGCCCCAGCAGAGGGCAGCCAGCGGCCTGCGGCAGCCGCACCGGCACAGCCCGGCCTCTCCTCCGCCGTCACCCCGCCAGGCAGGGATGTAATTCATCGTCATTAGGGAACGAGCAGCAGAAGCCAGAGGGACGGTCTCTCCCTGCCCGTGTAAATCGCAGCCTCTTAGGCAGCAGCAGAAAGAGCTAAGGAGAAGGTGGTTATTTTTTTTGTACATGCTTCCCCGAGAAGGGCTCTTTCCACCTGCAGGGCCGAAGGGCTGGGAGCGAGCAACCTCAAAGGCAAAACCAGCCTCTCAACAGTGAGTTGCATTCAGGAGAATCCAGCCGAGGATTTACTGGGGACTGCCACAAGTGAGAATTCCTCCCAATTAACAAATTACTCAGAGACTTCGAGCATCCATGATGCAGGAGAGGTAAAGCCTTAGTGCAAACCTCTTGTACCCAGGATGCCTCCCAGCTGCAGCAGTCAGAGCAGCTTCTTGCTTCAGGTAAATGCTGTCACCATCCCCAGCCATGGCAGCTTGTCTGGAGCTGCCTTGGTGGTTCTGAGATGGGAGAGCAGTGCTGATGCTGCCATTACCAGCGAAGCACTGCCCCAGTCCCTATGTTAGGCCTCTTCCTTTATCTGTAGGTGGGTGCAGTGCTCTGTTTCTCAGCATGGCACAAAGGGGCATGCAACTGGTCTTTTAGGGCATGGGGGAAGGGGTAAACCTGGTATTCACAAGGATTCATAGGTTCTGCTTACAAGTTGGCTGGCCGTGTGACCTAGGTCAAGCAGTGTTTCATAGTTTTGAGATGTGTAGCTGGGGCACGAGAAGAACATAGTATTTAATTTAATCTCTCCGGGTATTTTTGCCAAACATCATAGCACACAGGCAAGCATATTAAATTGTGGTGTGTTAGATAAAGAAGCCTGTCCCCCAGGGAGGAGATCTGTGGACCTCTCCTTGCATCAGGTCTCTAGTACAAAACTTATGAGATCTGTGAACTCTCCCCATATCCATGCCCTCAAGGAAAGCTTTAGGCGGTTCACACAGTTCAGGTCAGTAGGAGACTCAGGAAGGGAGAAATCTTACCTGTTTGTTGCTGCTTTTGAAGGTGCAGTTATCATGATGGGATAAACGCTTAGGCTGTGGGGGAAGCAAACTTGTGAACCTTAGTGAGGAAGTTTATTTCAGGAGAAATAAATAGAAAAAAAATTACTTAGTTATTTGCATCAAAATGACAATCCAAGCCATGATTTTTAGTCTTACTTTCCTACATTACAATTCCCTTGAAACCCATTCCTTTGGTTGACAAGGGAGATGGGGATACTTAATCATAATTTCAGTTTGTAAAGGACCATCCTTCCAGAGTCACACTTTCTGTCACAGATGATCAGAGCCAGAGCTCAGTCCTTTTTTTTGTCCATGTTTGTCACCACTGCCTTTCAGGTTTCCTCCTTTCTTAGCCCCCATTCTCCACTCCCACTCCTGTCACCACTATCGCAAGAGCTGTAAACCAGCACCTCTTTCCGTGGAAATTCTGATATCACAGGGAAAAAGTTACCCTCTGCTACAGCTGCCTACAAAGAGTTCATGACATTGCAATTGGCTGAAAAAACCAGGTTGTTCCATAAAAGCGGTGTGAATGAAGTCTGCTTTCGTGGCTGCTTGAGTCCTTTCTGCTCCTTAAAGCTATCACTAAAAACTGCGCCATTGTGCAGGTGCTGTATGATCCTTTCGTCTTGCAAGGGATGGTGTAGCTGGCAGTCTGGTGCTTGCTGTGCAGAATACATAGCAGTGGAGTCCTGCCTGCATTTTCCTCAGCGATGACTCTCATTTGGGTCCCTGTCCAGTCAGCTTCTGATTTTCATTAAGTCTGTAGAAATGCAATTACCATTGAGGGGTGTACCCTGTGTTCTGTGTTATCACTCTGTGGAGATGTGAGTTTGTTCCCTTCCTCGGCAGTGGAGACCAGCTTTCTACCTTTGTTCATGCTTTTGCCTGATACCTGGCCTGGTATAATCTGCCCATCTCCAGTGCTCAGGAACAGGTCAGCTGCTAGAAATGCAGAAAAAGCCAGAGTATATTGTAAACCCTGTTTCATAGAGCATTGTTGGCTTTTGCATGTTTGACAGAATTTCTGCCTTAGACAATGTGTGTACCTTTTCTCTACAGAACAATTTGAGATACCAGCCCCTGACTGTGAGGATTTGGGGTGGGGGCAATCACTGTGGCTGGGAAGAGAGGAAGGTTCATTTTCCTCTCTTGAGGTTTGCCAGCTCCTGTATCGTTGTTAAAAGACACAGACTGTAAGGAGGAGACATAGTTGGCAGTTTTCTCTTCCTTGTCCTGACAACCTCTGGCCACAAAATTAGAAGCCAGTTACTGAGTCTAGTTTCTAACAGCTTTGCCCTTGCCAATGATTAGACGGAGAAACCTGGAATAGGTGAGTGTGGCCAGCCACTGTGTGTGCTGAAACGCAGATGGAATTACCATGGGGACAGTTGCAGAGGCGGAGGGTGAACCTACATATTCACACACTCCCACTGCCTCTCACACACGCACGTGCACACACATTCAGATTGCTAGCAATAAAACTATTGAACTCTGGCCATTTTAACTGAAAAATTGTAGTGTTCTAGTAACAGCGCTAGACCACAGAGCATTGAACAGGGACCATGATTTTGCAATGCCTGTGTGTTTTGGGTTTGGGAATAGAGTAAGGAGCTCAATGTGTTTGGGGAAAAAACTGCAATAGTAAATTACAAGCTGTATCAGTAATTTGAGAGTGGTGTCTGGGAGCAGAGGCTGCCTGGGATGGTTCTGAAATTGCAGATAATGCTCTCAGCATAACAGCTCATATGTCCATCTAAAGACAATGAATGGAGACTTGAACTCTTGGTGCTCCAAGATGTCCCTCATTCCTAGCTCTGCAGAGCTTGGTGCTGGGGCAGAGAAAGAGAGGCAAATGTCCTCTTCTGAAATGAGGAATCAGGGTAGTGTGAAAGAAAGTCCAGGTTAACCCCAAGAGAAGATTAGACAAAGCTCAGTAGGTATGCAGGCATTCCCTTCTCTGAATGGAATTTCCCCTCTGTAAATCCAACCTATTTATAAATAAAAAAGGGTAGAATGAATTTTAAAGATTGCTCTTCTAATATTCATGTAGGAGAATCCCCCTAGGAATCTTGCCATACTATCAAAACATAAAGGGAAACCATTTCAGGGCCTTACTGGAGTTGCGCTTTGGATTTTGTTACCCAGCCTAGCATGCTCAAAATGGGCATCTGACAGATGTGTATTTTTTGGCAGGGAAAGTAACATCACTGCTAGGTTTCTTCACCACCTCCTTCTATTTCCTCTGTAGAAAAGGCTTTCTGGGATGGAAATGGGGTTACAGGAGGCGGAGAAGACTGCGAATGGGGCACGCTTCTGCTCCAGCAATTCTGTGTCCCTGTAAAATGCTTCTGAAGCTAGAGTTGATATCAAGGCAGCCGTAGCTTGTGCAATGTGAAAAACAGCTGCTCCTGGGTAGGAGCTGTAGAAGCTGCCTCCCTTTTTCCCTGTGCTGGGACCTCCAGCAGTACAGACCCAAATCTGGTTTGCTGTTATTAGCAGGTGAGCTTTTTTCCCTGGTGCATTTGCAACCTAGATATTGCCCTGATACGTCTGTGTATGAGAACTATAACGTGTAATTTAGTACGAACTGACTATAAACCAAGGTGAATCCGTCAGCAGTGTCAATGAGGCTAAATTTGCTCTTCTCTGTTAGGAGCATACAAGCAATGCCTGTTGGATTTGGGCCAAGTTTGCCTACTTTTTGTAGGGTTATATAATTTTGCAGAAGCTCAGATTCCGTTCCTTTCACATGGTATGATGGAGTTGTGTCCAGGAATATAACCCTAGTCCTCTGCACTGTGGTGGTAACTAGAGAGCAGTGAAGAAACCTCTGAAGTAGAGAAAAGGCATGTGTGAGGGCTTGGTCCATTTGGTGTCACCAGTTCCAAGCTTGCTGTTTAATCTTTGAATCAAACTTTGAACTAGTTAATGCAGTATTTGCCGTGTGTTTGGATGGATCGGGGTCAGCGCTACAGTGAGCTTTCTTTGGCAGCCAGAGGAAGTGCCAGAGTTTTTAGATCCTGTAGATTTACAGAACGAACAGCTTGGCTACACAGGTGGCAAATTATTGAAAGAGTTGAGAAGTCAGAGGAATGTTCCCCAGCCCATAATTCTCTCCTGAAGAATGTGCACCATGCACCCAGCCTGCCAACCTTTCAGAGGATCCAGAGCCCTGGAAGAAAATGTGTATTCCCTGCATGTTTGCCATTTGTGCTGGGCAACATATTATCCATGGAACATATGCTGTATATATGACACTTTCTCAATCAGCCTCAACTCTGATTAAGGCCCCAACTCTGCAAATGTGCTAATGGTAACTATTCCAGTACAATAGATTTACTCTTGAGCTTCAGTTTTTATGCATTGCTTGCAAGACTGGGCCCTCTAGGATTATAAATATTGTTGGCACAAAACACTATATTGCAATTTATATATTGGCTTATTTTATATGTAAATATATATATATATATATACGCGTGTGAGCATGCGTATGCATAATATAACTTCAGAAGTATCAGAGTGTTATAACAGCAGGTATATAGAGACTTAGGTAGACAGAATTTGTGTACAACATGCCCATCTCCAGAATGGTGTTTTATTCTATATCTTTTTGGTGATTTCTGTCCTGTAACTGAAACAACTTGCAACTCAAAGTACTGTATCTTTAATTACCTAAGGAAAATATATTTGTAAAGCAGAGCTGCTGCAGAACTTTTCAGGAGATGCATGCTGTGTCCTCAAACAGAAATGTCAGTTGTTCATTCTTATATCATTGTTTCCATTATTATGAAAGACTAAAAGCATGTGGGAAAAATAATATAAATATTTTTGCCATATATGCAGAAGGCGGTAATTTTCCATACTAGATCATCAAATGAAACCTTGTAGTGTATCTGTGTAATATAAAATGTTGGAATAATAGTCTTTCATTTGAGGTTTTCACATGTTTTATAAATGTTTATAAAAAAATGCCAATTAAGCTGATGAATTCAGTAAGTGCCCCACTATGCAGGGAAATACAGGCTTTTTGGTGGTAAAATGAATTGCTTGTGATTGCTCTGGAATGTAGTGTTAGAGATGGGAGTAAAACCAAAAAACCTAGGCTATCTGTGTAAAATGCTGGACAAAATCACGTTTATCAAAGTGCAGTATTTACCTTTCTTGCCTAAGTCTGAGAAGTATCTCACTTTCCATACCGCAGATTTTACTATTGAGGGCAGTACTGCTATAAAAAACACTATGAGGAGTGATGTGTGTGGTATAAAGTGCTGCTTATTTCTGATCTTTCCATTTTAGTATCTGTGTCAGGATAACATACTGGATAGTCAGTGGTCCCTTGCTTGTTTCTACTGCATCGTCTTTCCAGAATTTCTTCTCTGGAATTCTCTACAGTTTTGAACTTGAACAAGGTTTGACCCTTTTCTTCTCCTTGCCCTATCCTACCTCAAACTCGGCAATGAAGCCCCGTATTTAGAGTTTCTGAGCAGGAGGAAAGCATGACACACCGTAAGCATTTAGGGACCAAATGCTGCCTGACAGCTGATTGGAAATACGCTGGTGTCAGAAAGGAAACCAGCTGTTCACTTACCTTCTGGAGAGAGGCAAGGACTAGACTCTGTTATATCCAGGAGTAGAGGAGCAGTTACCTTGACATTAGAGGATGAAAAGATGAAAAAGAAAATTAAGTTCTTTTGCCCCTCTGTTTCATGCATCCATCAGCAGTACATCTGGGCATCATGGATCTAATTTAAAAGTGTAATTTCTATCCCAGAAGTTCATATTCACTGTACTTCCTGCTTTCAAGTTCAAGGGGGAGCAAACATGGAGTAGAGGTTATTTCTGCCTCCGTATGCTGGTTCTGGAGCTCTGCTTTAGCCTGTCTTTTTGTGGATATGTGCATATGTATATCTACGCATAGCCTCATAACACGTTTTATGCTCCACATAAGTTACTTGTCCTTTATTTACAGCTTGCAGTTTTCTTCCCTTCTCTAAGGACCTGCAGCTCTTGACCTTTTAGCCTAGTAAATTATTTACACATGAAACAGTGAGTCAAAACGATGGGGCTCAGGAAGATGCTGCTTATTCTCAAGGAACAAAACCACATTTCTTCATGAAATCTCCTTCCTGAGGCTTTCATTTTAGGCTTGTGTGTCCTGTCCTCCTCGTCCCTTCCCATTATGAGAAGGACAGGCACTCCTTTTTCACACGGCTGTTCCATTTGCAAAGGGAAATGTTTTTCTGCCTCTAACTTTAAAATATCCCCTTGATATTTTGGGGATGGGGTGAGAGGACATTAGCTTGATATCTTTCTGGAACTTGAAAACAATGAAAGAATGCAAAGAAAAGGTGTGTGTAACAGCCCAAGTTGCTACGGAAATCCCAAACTGAGGGAGATACCGACAGAGTTAGAAATGCTTAAAGCTCTAAACTAAAAACCGTCTGTGCTGCAGAGCTTCTGGCTGCCCAAACGCTCATTCTTTGTATGAAAAACTCCACCTGATGTGAAGGCTGGTTGGCTGTGATGCCCTGAACATTGTGTCTGGAGAGCATGCCCATGACACACTTGGTTGTGCACTGATCTGGGATTTGAGAGGCCATTCATACTGCATTTACTCATTGTAGAGCCTAAGGGAACTCACAGAAGAGACTTTCCAATGTGTTTGCTTTTTAGGCCCATCAGTGTCTGGCTACCCAGGTGATATGCTTTGGGGTTAGTTTTAAAATTGTCCAAAGCCCCCTGATGCATCTTAAGTCTGTAACTTGCAGTAACTTTCCAATTTTAAAGTCTGAAATAAAAATGCTTCTTACTGGATATTAAAAAAAAAAAGTTATTTCACATCAAGGCCTTCTAGAAAAGGTTATTTTTAATACACTGTAAAGTACACATAACACTGCTTTTCGGTAAAGCTCTTGCAGATTCTTTGATGAAAGGCGCTATTGTAAATGAGACAATTGTGCACATGGGGTGATGGGGGAATTTTTTTTTCCTAGAGCTATATTAATCAAATTGAGAAAATGGTGTTATAGTTCTTGTAGCAAATACCTCATTGATACTCACACAGTTTTATCTGCAGTACAGAGAAAACATACACAGAGAAATGTGAACCCAACAAAGTGACTTGAAAACAGAAAGTTATTTAAATACTATGATTTCTTACAACAGAATTTCGTGCGTTGAAGGAATGTAGCAAAAATAAATAAGAAGACAACATTTGGAAAGCAACGATTTGTTTTGGAATTATCTCTATCAGCTTTTTGGTTTTTTTAAACAGTGTTTCCCTTCACATTAAAAGGTTGGAACATACCAAGCACCTCCTTTTCTGCAACTGCCCTGGTTCTGAGTCAAAAAAGGAGAAGAAAGCATTCTGACATTATAAAACTGAGCATTTTCTCGGATTAAAGTGGTTTATTTTCTCAAGAGCATAAGGAATCCTATAATTCATGCATATTTAATGAGCAAAGTGGCCAGTTTGTGGATATTTCATGAGAAATGAAATTTCTACATCATTAAGTGGCCAGAGAATAAATTAAAAAGGAACATGTATAATTTTTATAAGAGCTTTAAAATTCATTTGTTCTAGTTTTAGAAAATATAATGTGATGTGATAGTCCTGCTATTGCTACCACTCATGGAAAGGTGAGTTACACCTGTCGTGTAGTGACATACAGACCCCCAAATGTTGTGTCGAGGGAAAGAAAGACTTGTGTAAAGGTTTTTTTCACAGCATGGCTTGGAAAGGAATATCAGGTTGGTAATTGTCTCCTACAAATTTTACATTTAAAAAAAAAAAAAAAAGCTGGGCTTGATCATGAAATCCTTGGAGTGAAAAATATCTTATTTCTTCCTCCCTATATATGACTGCATAAAATTGCCTTCTTCTGAGCTTTGTGCAGTGCTCAGCGCTCATCATCTGACTAACGCAAAGTAGCCAAAAACACTGCAGCTGGTATTTGAGATCCTTTTATCCATCTTTCTTCATACACACACACACAGAGACAAAAGTTAGTTTCCTTTAGGCAATCCAGAGCCCTGGGAGAGTGGCAATTTCTTTGATTGCTTATTGTAGCTGTAGCACTGGAGATAAAAGTTTAATGCATTCTTATTGTCTCAGTGCTTTTAAGTATTCAGCTGCACTGAGCAATGCATCTTCATCCATGTAACCAACTGAATGTAGTGGTTTAAGATTAACAGATACAATGTCAGCGCTGTTACCTTTTTTTTGTTGGTGCTCAAGAAATCATTTGCATTTGAGGTAAGCATAGCTGTAATAGTCTCTGGCAGATGGGGAACGTACAGCTCAGGTACAAGACAATGCAAAGAACCCAGTTAATAGAGGCAATAGCAGCAATTCACAAATACAATATTACTGTAACAAACGTTGGGCAAATTGGCTTGGAAAAACTGAGACTGACCCAAAATTCACCTATGGAAATCTGCTGCTGTTGAGCTGCTGGGCTAAGCATGTTTGTTGTGGGTGAGTGCTGGGCCACGAGCTTCTGAGAGTGGTGGCACTGCTAAGACGGATCCCTTGTCTTCACCATTCCCTCCATTTTCCTAGAGGGAAATGAGAGAATTGTTTTAACCAAGACAGAAATTGCAAGGCTACTCCCATTAGAGAGAAACAAAAGACAACAGAGGCCAAGTTTTAGGCTGTCCTAATTTTAGACCAACATTTAAATATTTCTTGTCTTTTGTCACAGTACTGGTTTCCCCTTGCAGCTCCTAGGAAGATGCTTATTGTGCTATTTTCCTGGCATTTCCTCTACCCTCTTCTAACCACCATTCAGCTCTTGTTGCAAAAGGGAGGTCAGGAGAATAATGCCCTTTTGCTGACACACGGGTAACCCAATCCTCTGCCCTGTTGGTCTGCTGTGCTGAATTCCAACTCATCTGATTGCACTGAGGGCTATTGTACCGTCCCTGCCATCAGAGCTGGGTAATTGATATGCTTGAAGGGACTTTAATGAGGAAGAAAGCTAATTAGTTAATGTAAGGAGTGAAAAATAAGTCCGACAACCTTGTACTCCATTTTGTTCCATTGCAGCTTCCCACAGTGCTTAGCATGGAGCCTAATTTTGAGCTGAGCATGACTGAATGGAAAGCTTGGCAAATCCTAGAAGCAACTGCAAAGCAAATTTCAGGGTTTGGGTCTTAGCTGTGCTTGGAGATGATGGGGTGTGTGCTGGCACACACTGCTCTGGCAAGTGTATATGAAGTAGGGAGGGCTGCGGGGGAGCTGCTATGCAAACTCTGAAATTAGGAGCTTCCTCTAAAGGGGCTGCTGAGGACGAAGGTCCCTGTGTTGGCCAACCATGCTCACAGCAGCAGGGAGGAAGATGCCATTGTGGAGATGTGGTACCTCAATGTGTATAACTAAATATTTCTAGTAACTTCTGCTATCCTCAGGCATGTGCAAATTCTCCAAGGTCCACTTAGTTTGGTGGGACACAGTCTTACCTCTCCCAGGAGGAATGGAAAGGGATACGGAGGGGGAGAGCAGAGCTGTAGAAGTTGTACAAGTGAGCAAAAAGGATTAAAAGAAAATAAGGCAGAGAATGAAAAAGCATACAAAGCAGATGTTGAATCTGAACTTCACATTCCAGGTGTTTGTAGAAATTAGCTAAAGCTGGGCAAGTGACAAAGCTTCTGGTAGACTGCTCTAGGCTGGAAATTGCATCTTTCAGGTAGCGTGATGAAGGACTGGAGGTGTCATGGTGGAGCTCAGAATTCCAAGTGACACTGGTGTGAGTGTCTACCACTGTTCCTTTCACTGTCATCTTCCTTTTTTTTTTTGGGGGGGGTGTGTGTGTTGGAAGTTGACATTAAAAAAAATTACAGTCGGAATAGACCACCCTTTCCGTCAAGTTGGTCAAAAAGAACAAGCTCAGCCTTCAAAGGTGTCTCATCTGTGGTTTCCTGAAACTTCCCTGAATCCATCCTGGTATAGCACAGTCCTCACTTTTTTAGTCCTGAGAAAAAAAGGTCTGAACTGGATGAGAGAAATTGGCCTAGATAATATCTCATGCCCTTCAGTTTGTTCACTGGTTTAATGCTCTCCCCATACTTGGACATGGTGAAACTAACTGAGGTGATTTGCTGCCTGAGGAGGAGAAGTCAGAAGGTTTGAAAGGTTTCAAAGACCACCGAAGCCTGTGGAAGTTTCCTCCCTGACTTCAATGGATGCTGACTTTGTCCTCTAGAGAGGAAAATACAATGAGGAAGGAGAGAAGGGATGAGAAGGAAGAAGGAAAAAGAAATGGATAGGAATAAGACAGCAAAGAGAGACATGATCAGATACAGCCGAATAGTGTTTGTTATGAATAATTTTGTTTCCCAGTGTGGCCTTCAGATTTGCATTCTTTGTGCAGAAATCCAGTTTCTGCTAGCAAGTCCTGTAAACACCACTTGCTTCTGGTGCTTTAGATAATGAGATGGGCTGGAACTAGACCAGACCTTGGGCACAACTGGGTCTGAGGCTGATCAAAGTGGGACAGCAGCAAGAGCTTATCAATTATTTGAGAGAAAAGAGTCAATAAATAGCCTTTGTCATTATAAATATAATCTTGTTGGATGTGGTGGGGCTCTGGGGAGTGAGCTGTTCACACGAGATGAAACTCTTCTAGTTGTTGATGATGAGTAATGTTTGAAGACATCTTTGAGATACTGATCTAATAGCTGCTGCTTTGTCCTTGCTTGCCTCAAGCCCTGTCTTGAGAGCCTGGGAATGCTGCACAGCCATGCTCCGTAGGTCAGTGCATTTCTAGGTCCTGGTTCCTTTTCCCTTTTCCCTGTCACCAAATTCCTCCTCCCCAGAGGCTGTTCATCCTAGAGTCACATCAGAACAAGAACACAAAGAGGAGAAAGTGTCCAGGTTTAGGAAGAAGGTATTCACAAAATAAATGTCTGCCACTCTGCTGTTGGTACTGTCTCCCTTGACAGTTCCTAAAGCACTCTGGATTTGCGCTCATAAGCATGTTGGGAGTATCATGTTCAGTTCTGGGCTCCCCAGGACAAGAGAGATGTGAAGCTATTGGAGAGAGTCCAGCGAAGGGCCACTAATGATGATTAAGGGACTGGAGCATCTCTCTGATGAGGAGAAGTTGAGAGCTGGGACTGTGTAGTATGGAGGCGAGAAAGCTCAAAGGGGATCTCATCAATGTCTACAAATACCTGAAGGGAGTGTGTAAAGGAGACAGAGCCAGGGTCTTTTCAGTAGTGCCCAGTGGCAGGACAAGAGGGAACAGGCACACACTGAAACACGAAAGAGTCTGTCTGAACATCAGGAAACGCTGCTGTGGGGGTGACCAAGCATTGGAGCAGGTTGCCCAGAGAGTTTGTAGATTCTCCATCCTTGGAGATACTGAAAAGCTATCTGGATATGATCTTGGGCAGTTGGTGGTGGGTGGACCTGCTTGAGCAGAGGCTCGGACCAGATGACCTCCAGAGGTCCCTGCCAACCTCAACCACTCTGTGATTCTGTGACTTTGTGATGTGCATTTGCATAGGCCTGCTTTCTCCTGAGTATGCTTGTTTCCACATTTAATCACATGCTCTGTAGCAAAGGTGACCAGATGAGTAGGTCAGGCACACTGGCCTTGTTGCCTGCGTCTCTGTGTCTGTGCACCCACGTGTGCTATCCTTTGCTCAAAAATACTTCTTAGCAGGCACACACATGCACACACGATTACAGTATACTCACAGGTGCATCATGCCTACGCTCTCCTTGTGTTGCTAGTGCTGATGCAGCTGAATGTTTGTTAGCAACTGTGAGAAATTTTCCCCAAAAGGTCCTTCTAAAGGGAAAACTTGAGAGAGTGAAGGCTACTTAACTCTCCTGTCTTGTAGAAGAGGCGCAAAGCTGCCGTTAACAAGCAGCCAGCTTCAAGGCTTGGGTTTCTCAGACACCTTCCTTTTGCTTTTGCACTCTGGACCGTGGCATTTTCATGGTATCTATATCATTTAAATTGCAACATCCTGACCTGTGAATATTCATCACATCAGTGTTCTGACAGTCACACTCACCAGGTCCTAGGTGTGTTCATTAAGTAGTCTGTGTCGGAAGAATCATTATCAGACACAGCTACACATGTGATACAGAGTATCTGGGACTTAATGAGATTTTTTTTTTTTCCCTGTGTATCTGGTTGCAAAATCTAGGTAGTTTCTTACTGTATGTGCTTTCAGCCTGATTTCCAGATTGCGCAGCCCCACTGCCTGGCTATCCACTGCTCACTTTTCCCCTCAGAAAAAGCTTTTGGCCAGATTGCAGCTGGACTCATCAAATCAAAGAGAGAATGAAGTTCCTACAAATTTTATGAAAACCGATGACTGGATAGTAGAGAAAGTCCAAAATTAGTCCCCCAGCGAGAACAAAATAGGCAGAATTTACCAATCAGCCACTGTTTGTAGCTCCCAGCCAGCCAATAAACAAGTTTATAGTTGTGACCCAGCTATCACTTCTGCTCCCTCTTGCTCTGCCAAGCAGAAGGGAGATGTGGGAGGGAGATCCTGGCTTTTGGGAGAGGGAGGGGACATTGCACTGGGGAAAAAAAAGTTCAGGGACAAAGAACACAAAGCTGTAGGGAATCAGGCTTCATTACTTCTGGTGCGCATGGAATAACTTGTTTTGATAAGTAGTTCAGAGGCCTTAAAAAAAAATCAATAATAGTAACCAGTGCTCCCTAGCAACCCTACAAAAACAAAGCAGTCTGTGCAGCTTAGTTTTTGTGAACAACAGTATCTGCTTCATTACAGTAACAGATTTCAGTTTGAGCCTTTCAAGGGGTTCCCAGTAAGCAGAGAGCATGGGAAGGGTACTGGCTTGGCTTTGCGTGATAGTGTCCAATCCCACATTCCTCGCATAGAGGAGTTAATGGAAGAATTGGGTGTACAGGGAATTCTGATTTAGGGTTTGTGTTGTGCTGTTTAAGAACTGAGAAGCAGTAGCAGTCGTGTGTGTGGACGTGAGACAATTATAAAGCTCCTCTGTTTCCTTGCCTTGCCTCGCCTCATGCTTTGTCTGTGAAGTACAAAGGATACAGGAACTTTATCTCATATTAAACTACTTCCTATATAATAATTACCGTGAGTGTGCCCATGAGATATTCTAGTTAGGATTCAGTATAGATTGCTTATATGAGCACAGTGCTCTCAAAACCCTTCTCCTAAGGCCGAAATTTTCTAAATTGCATTTACTTAGAGGCAGATTTATCATTTTGGGAAAGTAAGTTTAGTGAGTCAGAGGAGCAGGGTTTGATGATGGATTACATGTGGTGCAGGAGGAGAAGAGGTAGAACCCCTTCTGCAGGATTTACGGTTTGTACCTGGGTGGGAGCAGCAGCCATTTGTGTATCCTGCAGGACTCAGATACTCTGCAATTTATACTGTAAACAGCCCTCGTGCTTTCTGTGACCTGGCATCTGTGTCCATCCTACATACGGGTGAGGTTAATGCCAATTTGCTTCTAATAAGGTGACAAGCAGTACAGAAGTGTCAGCCACCTCCTTTCCATCCTCTGGAGCTCAGGTCACTGCTGACTGACTGAAGAGGCACCCCTTGCCCTTTCCCAAGAAATAAGCTGCTAGCTTTTAGTTTCTTTCTGGGAAGTGAAACCAGTGTGGGCCACAGCAAGAAACTCCTGCGTGGAGGACAGGCCCCCAGCACACAGAAGAGAGCTGCAAGTAGTGCTGAGCCTGGATTTCCCCTGGCTCACCACCCTTGATGGTTCCCATGGCATTTGGGAGCACGAGGCAAAAGGCAGAACCCTTGGAGGGGAGCTCTGTGGTTGCGAAACAGGAGCTTTCCCTGTGCTGCTCTGGTGAAGGTGGCAAATACACACGGGTCCTGACTCCTCTGCCAGATGCTTGGTGTTAGGGACTACCTGGGTTAAAATGTTACTGAATCTGATTAACTGGGTTTGTTGCCTTCTTGCTGGGGTTGATGGGAGGCAAACCACTTGCATTTCTATTATTTATGTGTGGCTGGACCTTATAGGCCTCCAGTGCAAATTTTTAGGTCAGTCCCAGACTGCAGCCCTGATTCAATGGCTTGGGGAAGTCTGCAGGACCACAAGGTAACCTGGGCTTGTTCTGCTTCTACCATGCACCTGCTCCACCTCCTCTCTCCTCCAGCCTATCTATACCCTACTGTAGCCCATCCCCAGAATGAAAACGCATCCTGTATCTATACGTTGAATATTCAGTCAGAGGCACACATGGGGATCTTTCACTCCACCAGAAAGCAACACGTTTGCATGCTGCACGGGACGGACCTGTTGGCATTCCTGCACCAAGTGTGTGACTCGCATGGTTGGCTCCTGCCTTGCCTTCCCCCTCTGCTAGCGCTGCCTCTTGCAGCTCAGCACAACCACCTCTCTCCCTCTTCATGACCCTGAACTCAAGACACTGCCCAGCTGCCTCTGGCATGCGGGGTTATGCAGAAACGGAAAGTCGAGCACGCTGTGCTGCAAATAGCTGGAGAGCCATTCAGCAGCCCTTGCTCTTGGTGGGCTGTGTTAATGAGCATGCACTCCAGCTTGCCCCTGGGGTCCCCTGCCACATCCCAGCATCGACTTGCCAAACACAGCCCCTCACCTTGTATGTTGGAGAAGAAGAAAATTCCCAGGTCTGACACGCTGACTGTACATGCTGTCTTGAAAGAGAGTTTGTTAATATTTACCAACTTTTGTAATGACCTCTGGGATCCCTGAACAGATTTGGGCAAACCATATGAGGCTGCTTTTTTGGCTGAGATTTATTGAGCACAGAACAGATTCAAATCCCAGCTCACGGGAGTTTGCAGAGTGGGGTAGAATTGAGCAACACGTGGAACAGACCTGAGGAAAGTGCTCCAGTCCTCTGCAGAAGGAAACAGCTGAATTTTACATGCTCTGAGTGGCTACCGTTGTGGGCCACGAAGGGTCCCTGGAGTTGTAAAACCTGCAAATCCCATCCCTTTAACCCAGCACGACTTTTCAGCGCCATATAAAGATGCTGCGTCATAGCATGCCTATGCGCCGCTGTCATGGTACAACATAAGCATTGCTGAGCTGCGGCTTCATAACCTTCTTCCAGCAGGCGAGCTCCCAAGAGGAGGCATCCCCAGAATACACTCCAAAACAGGCAGCCTGGAACAGAAAGTTCAGTGCAAGCTTCAAGCGCCTGCAAGTTCTGCTGCAGTGTCCTTGAGTGCCCTCCCTCTGCCCCGGGCCTTTCCCTCTAATGCTTTCGGCTCCTACAGCTTAATCCATTTTACAAAACGTTCCCTTCTTGTTTCTCTCCACCTTGTCAGCTCTCCAGCTCTGCTCCAGCCCCATCTCTTACAGCTTTTTCTTTCTTCCTTGCCTCTGCCTTTTGAGATCACTCTTTCATATGAGGGCTTTGGATCCGAAGCACAAACCTATTCCTGGTGTTGTGAATCTGCATCACAGTTTTCTCTCATTTTGCTCCCTTGGTTGCTTTGTCATGCAAAGCATTTGGGACAGTGTGGTTGTAAGATGTGATTAAAAAGAGTGTTCAATCTATCTTGGCACATAGGACTATCAATCCCCACTAAAGCTTGAGGGGGTGTGTGGATTTGAAGGTGAGGATATTCCACTTCAAAGGTATATAAAGCCAATTTGCATTTTAAACTATTTTTCCCTAATGCTTGCCTCTCTGGAGTAATAAGGTGCTGTTTGCTTCAGTACTTCCTGCAGTATTTGTATTTCCCATTGTTAAAATGCAATGAACTCAGCATGGCTTTCAAGGTGAGGATTCTAGGTATGTGTCCTTAGTGGTCACTCAGGTCATCACAGACTGAGACAGAAACTTAAGAGTCCGAGAGCTGATTTTATGAAGAGTTAGTGCAAAATGGGCAGTAGCAGATGTTGGGGAACGCTGCTTAATGCAGTGTTTAAAATGAGCAAACAGGAACCTCTGTATTGCAGCATTCAGGAGCTCCACGTGTACTGTTTAGGGAATACTGGGTTCTGTGGGCTGTGTGTAAGAAAGTGCAATGCAAATGGAAAGCCGTCACTTGCAGCAGTATCCTTTCAAAATTTCCCCAAAACTAGAAATAGGAAACCTTATAGTCAGAGCTTTTCCATGAAGGCAGGGATGTGCCAAGCTCTTTTTGATCCTCCTCTGTTCTCTGTATTAAAATTAAGCCAGATTCTGATTTCATTTGCACCACTGGAAATAATGAGAGCTGTTAATTCTGAACACTTAGAAAGTTTTCAAATAGCAAGTTGACAGTTCTAGAAATTAATACTATTAGGAACCCAACTTCAGTGCAGTTACTCCATGTTGACACAGATACAAGAGACACAAGATTCGGCCCTTGTTAAGGAAATATTATTATGGCTTTGTAGCACACATGGACAGAAGAGTCTCTTTAGTGGATTAGAAATATTCTTTTCCAAGGCTTCCCCAGGTGGACTTTGCACACCCCCCAATCTAGTTGCACCTGAAATGGCATCAGTGGAGATGAATGGTGTTATGAGGAGAGGAGAGGTGAGAATATTAACATGACATTTTCTCTTTTATTGCACTTAAAGCATCTGATCCACAGCTGCCATCTGGACATGTAAGCTCCAAGGAGCTCCAGTGTCACTGCCTTGGGCTGTGCAAACCCTGGGCATTGCAGACGTGGAGGATTCCCCTCGTGGGGATGCTCCCCACTTCCCCTCCTGCCTTACCAGTGCTGCAGCCAAGAATGCCGTAGCTGCTTGAGAGGGATGCCAAAGAAACCCTACAATATATGGAGAGCTGACCTTGGGCTGTTTGGCTCTGTGCCATAGACCAAGACACCATCATCCTGTAAAATAAACACCTCCTCATCCTTAGCACAGCAACATCTGTGAAGGATAAAGGCCAATCTGACTGCTGATGCTGCCAAACTGTCACCCCATTACAGCATTGGGGGAATCTCAGCCACTCATCCCAGCCCTGACTGATGTCTCCCAGCCTGGGTAATGAGATGCAAACGCTTTGATTTGCACGCCCGCAGCAGACAGGCCTGTCCCAGCGGAGCAGCCATATGTGCAAACTTCAGGTGTCCTCGCCGGGGCTGCATATGCTTTAACGTGATTTATTTTTTTGGAACTCTGTTGCCTTTGCTGCCAGACTGTATAATGTCTTTTCAGCTTGTCCCCTGGCATCCTAGATTCCATTTTAATGGAGTTTATCTTGCTGCCCTCTAAAATGGGATATCAGTGGATGGCTCCTCACCTCTGTTAATGGAACAGATAGTGACCTCCCTCGCCAGCCTACAAAAAGGGCTGGCAATGCTGGCTGTAGGTTCCTAGGGTAGTAGATGGGATTCAGCCTCTAAAACCTTGTTGTTGGATTGAGGAAACACCTCTACTTTGATCTTGATTCAGAACCATGTCATTACGTTCTGTATCAGCCTTCAAAAGCTGTACTGAGTGCCCATAAACATGTAGAGTGGGTGTGGGGGGCAGTTCAGGGTGGAATGACTCTGGGTGAAAGTGGCTGTGCCATGATTTTTTGGTGAATTGAAGCTTGCATTAAAGCCAACAATATTTGAGGGATCTTCAGTCCTTATGGCTTGAGGAAGGTCTTCTACAGATGAACCAGTGCAGGGTGCTTCTGTTAATCTAACTAAAGCAACAGCTTGAAGAAGTGGCCCTTCAGCAATGGCAGGATATAAATGTCCCACAGTTGCTCTGGCTTTTGTGTACATGCATGTGTGGCAGGACATGGGAGCTCTGGAGCTGCTGGGTTTGCCATCACAGGGACTGGGGGACACGTGGCACTCAGCGTTCCCGGGCAGTACTGAAAGGTCATGGGTTGGAGAAGGGACAGATTGTATGTAGCCACTCCAAACTTGAGCACTGGGCCTGGATACTGAATGCCTTTTCCTCAGGTCCTCTGAGCAAATCTTCCATATGATACTCATGTGTTTTCTGGTTTTACGTGACAGCTTCAAAATCAAGACATCTAACGGTAGCATTGAAATTTCCGTAGGTTCATTGCCACTGATCCTCCTTTCATGTGGCTGTTCTTTGAATAAAGGGCATTTTATGAATGATGATATGAAATGGCAATCAGCATTGACATTACAGGCCATTACATCTTTTTGAAGAGTAAAACGTGTGTCCTGGTGACCTGGCCACAAATTTCAGTTTGCTGTTTTGTGTGAGTTGCTGTATCCTTTAAGTAGCTGTGTTTCTCATGTGTTGTGAAGGACTCTGCTATTTTGGAGGACAAAAGATTCACATATAAAATTAGCATATTTATAGATTATGTAAATATTAACATAACTTATGCCAAAGCATTGTGTGCTGCACAAATATAACCTCTGCTCCCCCCATCACACCTCATATGACCTATATGCACTTCATCACAAACTACCTGAGGCTTTATTGTGGCTTCAGATATCACAATCAATTGCTAAAAGGATTTGGAGTGCAAAAAAAGACACAGAGCATCTACCAGAAAACTTCACATTTCCTGTCTTCTGGTTTTCCTAAGCAAAAACCTTCCTAACCTCATAAAATATGTCTAAGTAGCACCCATAGAAATATTTGCTGCATGTGGGTGTGTTTATGCAGAGTTTCTATCGCTTGATACTTCTGCCTGCTGCCCAGTTATGAAATTAATGCAGGGGCTTATGTCGTGGTGAAGGGCACACAAAATTTGTACCTGTATGTGTGTGCACCATTTATGCCCACATTAATTTCCAGCCGCTGTATTTGCAGTGCAGAGTGCCTAGGGAGGCACATACAAACAGTGCCAGCCATGCAACATGTGGCTGGACACATCTTTGGGCTTTTTAATTTTGTGCTGTGCTGGCTCTGTCAACTTTGTTCTTCTCTGCTGTTTCCATGCAAACTGAAACTATGCTCCTGGCCAGTTAATTTAGCTCCACTAGCCCCAGCCTGGGCTGTGATTTCTGACTGGGGAGCCGTCTGCACAGACCTGGGCTTTATTTAGTGGAGTTGCTGTTATCCACTTCCCAGGGATAGAGTAAGTGCGAGTGATGCATGTTTTGGGCAATCACGGGAACTTTAAGTCTATTGATAGACTGTGGATGATACAGTTCTGCTTCAGATAAGTGAGGGTCATCAAGTAAGTACTGTGTGAGCAAATGTATAAACAATTCAAATGTCTGATGTGCCTAAACTGAGGGAGCATCATCTTTGAGAGAGACCATTTTATGGGATGTCTGAACACAGAGGCTTTTCATCCTGGCTTGTTCAGTTAGGTGGAATCAAACTAGTTAATGAAACCTGGCTGCATATTTAAATCGCCCCTTGCACATTCTGCTGCCATCTGAAACTGTGGACACTAATCTCACTGGAATTAGGCAGGCTGGTTTCCTACTATCTGCTGTTGGTGCAGTTGCCAGCAATAATGTAGGAAGCAGGGAGCAGCCTAGAGTCTGATTTTTTTTTCATTTTTTTTTTTTTTTCCCCTAGGGAATTGGGTTCTTATGGCTGGCAAGCCAAACACACGGTCCTTCAGATATGCCAAGACACGTGACACGCCAGTCACGCAGGCAGAAAGCTATTTGCTGCCATGCTTCCAAGGTACAAAGGATCAAATTCATGGAGGTTTTTTTAAAAGGGGGTTACCCCAGGGATGAATTTGGCCCAGGGAGGAGGCTATAAAGTGACAAGAAACAACACAGAGGGGGGAAATGAGAGCAATTAAAAAAATGAACCTGCTTGACCCTAATTTTGCAAATCTCTAGCTGTCAAAGAACGTACCTCAACTAATTATGTTTGGACGTGAAATTATGGAATCATTATAGCTCTGATTACACAGGTCCCCCAGCTCTTGCTTGCCATGGTGTCTGGGTGTGTGTGCTTTCTAATGTGATCTTTCATTTTATATTTGCTTTCTTGTTTTAGCTGTCCAGTTCTCCGGCAGTATTCAGAAATAGGCCTCCAAAAAAGAAATAATTGTCTCCCACATCTGAAATATGCTATTCTCAGCTGTCCTCCCACCTCCCTCCTTTCTCTTTCTCCTTTTGGCCTTTGGAGACCGGAGTCACTGCTGTAGTTGGGCAATTATGCTTCAAAGCTGAGAACTGCACTGAACTTTGCCAAAAACTGCTGAAGCAAGCGAAGCACTCCAGCTTTGAACGTATGGCGTGGATGTGCAATTGCTTCCCAGTCATATGCTCTCGGGGTAAGAGCGGGGCAGCTAAATTTGAAGTAATAAGCTAATATGAATGTTGGGTGGTTGAGGAACTTTGAGTTCGGGTAGCAAATTAAGTGTAGTCTCTCTGATGCAAAATGTGTCTTTGATTCCAGGATGAGGTCTGAATTCCAGGATGAGGTCTGAGGTATAAAGACTCAGGATTTCTGGGTGTTTCTGAAAAAAGCACTTTCAAATTTGGTCAGCTGAAAATATACCCCGTTTTATTTTTATTTTTTTTTCCATTCTCTAACACAGCTGCTGGCAAAGTCCATACTCTTTTTCCTTTAATAGTCAGACTGCCAAGATGCTCTGCATAGTATGAGAATAATTCAGGAATCAAAACTTCTATCAGGGACCTTGCTCTAAGAAATCAATATGACCTGCCATCCCCAAGCAAGGCTGAAAACAAACCCTTGCCTGCAGCTCTGATCATCAGGAGGAACTCTGCAACAACAAATTAATGGGCATAGCCTTGCACTTGTCATTCTGAGCCACGTCCCTACTCCAGAGAGGACAGTTGAGCAAGGCGAGACTATCAGGACACAGGATCTGTAACCCTGTCCTTGTCATCAACTTTACAATAACGAACCAACTTTCTAGGTCTGCAACAGAACAGTTGGAGAAACAAACAAAACAACCCTCTGCTGCAAAACACTGCTCCCAAAATAGATTTTGGAGAGATTATTACATGAAACAGCACAGAGAGAAAAGGGTGATTCAGAAAATAGCTTGCAACGATTCTTTAAGCAGCTTGGGATTGCACGGTAAATAATGCAGGAAGGAAAGGAAACTGCAGAGTCTAAATGGATGTGCTGGAAGGTCTCATCAGCACCTGAAATGTCTTTGGAGACCTTTCAGCAGCAAGGAAACACACCACAGACATAACTAGTTTTTCTAACACCTCCCTTGGCCTCCCTGGCTCCTTGGAGAAACTGAGTTTTTGAGCATTTAGGGGGGAGTAGGGTTGAGTCATGGGCTTGAGGGAAACCCTGAGCTTCAGTTCAGTGAACCCACCAGCCACAAGCAAATGCAAAGTGAAGGCTCGGATATCTTCTGTGCAATTCCCGTTGCAGATAGCAGAGGTGAACAGAGAGGAGCAGAGCACAGGATTTGGTCATTCAAGGCTCAGAGGTGAGGAGAAGCTCAAATTGCCTGCCTGTTTCATACAGTTCCCGATCCTTCATAGCTCTCTTATACTGCCTGACCTTCATAGCACTCTCAGGAATACCCTTTGCAGGCTGGCCGCTGGTCTGTGCAGCGGTAACCCTGCTGAACAACAGGCACGGGTCTGCAACTGCCAAAATGTTCTTCTCTGGCACCCTGAGATTGCTACTAGCTTCCCAGGATTTTGCCTTTCTGGCCTCCCCAGCTGGGTGATCATATCCCCGTCCTAAAATGATGGCAGCACAGTTAATTGAGTTAAGTGAACTGATATAGAACAGGTATCCTGTACTGTAATCACCACCTCTGAGACATTGCTGTTTTTAGCTCGTTTGTTGGACATTTTAGATTTTTTTTCTCTTTTTAAAAAAAACACTATATGGCCACGAATTTAAAAAACCTGAGCTTTAATCAGGAAGGAGATGAAGACCTGGAGGGTGAGTGTTATGTGATAAGAACATAGCAGAGTTAGGAATAGGACCATACGCCCCTGACCTCTTATCACCTGGTACTATGACATTGTAACATGAAAGCAGCCCTTCACTTGCAAGGACAAGATGACTGAAACAGAGTTAAAACTTTCCTTTCAAGGCCTCTTTGTCCTTCGTTTGCCCCCTTCTAGAAGGTGGTTTTACAGCAGTGCCCGCATGAGCCTGGAGACCTGCTGTGTTGCTTTCCAGAAAGAATTCGTGCTCATTACAGAAATGGGCAGCAGATTATTTCATGTATATATTTTCTACATACTGAAAAGTGTTTATGGAAGCAGGTTGCGTGCTTCATCATTGTTCCAAACAGACACTTGCAAATGTATCCTTACTGAGACATTAATGTGTGTCAATGTGCGTGTATAAGCAGCAGCGTTTGCATGCTTAATCGGGCACGTGGCCTTTGTTAATTAGACAGTCAGTTAATGCTTTATGTCTGTGGGTCTGCATGTGCAATCATTTGCCCAGAACCTCATTAATTTTACTGGCTGCCCCTCCTGTTGGAGTTCACAAATCAAGCTGAGCATGCACACAAATCCCTTTGAGTAGGTTTCTCTAATAAAGCAAATCAGGCATCAGAGGAAACTCTCAAAGAATATTGAAAACAACAAAGCTATAAGGGCCGACCTAGTGATTTTGCAAAGCGGCTTTGTGTTATCAAATGGGAGCTGCAAAGATCAGTTGAGAATTCCCCTTCGCAGCTAGGGGCAAGCAGGACTCTTCTGTCTTCTAGTTACTTGCTGTGCATGTATATGTATATACACCTATACACAAACGTGCCATCATTGTCCCTATGGATTTTTTGTGCGTACTCAGTGTAGATGTCTCCTCTGAGACCTCTGCCTGTAGCATGCAGCATCTGCCAATTACCACATCTAACGACATAGCCTCAGTTCACGATAACCCAGGTAGCACAGACTTGATGTACTCTTGTAGATTGCTTCCACATCCTCATTCTCAGCCCAGGAGAAAGGAAAGCAGCCAAGGGGCTTTCTTGAGAGTGGAATTAGAGAAATAACATTATCACTCACTGTTCTAGACTATGATCAAACGCAGCAATGAGGCCCCTGGGACTCGTGGTGGCTGTGGATATTTGCAAGGGATGATTTTTCTTCTTAGTGATCAACAGATCAGTAGGGTGGAGGTGTAGGAGATTCTTGCTTTCTCTTCCCCTTGCGTTCTCTCAACTACAAAGCAATAAGCATCACTGAAACACAGCCTAGCATTGATCATGGGGTGAAATCCTTGTTCGCACGGACTGCAGTGCAGACAGTATTTCACTCAGGATCTTCCGGATATCATTCCATGTTATTGTTACCCCAGATAGCCTCTTCTATAGATAGAAAGGTGAAAATGCTCAGGAGTAGCAGTCTCTCTTCCCCTCCTTGCTGCCGGTGTGTTACGCTTCTTTGAGCTGCTCTGCTTGCATTATACACCTCTATTGGCGGAGGCACAGCACGAGTTGTGACTACGCTTTTGCCATCTGCACTGCAGTCCCCATTACGGATGCAGTGCTGAGCAGCTTATTTCACAACTGACTGAAGACAAGGGTATAAGCCTGTGTGTGTATATGAGGTTATTCCTTTCATCATTCAAAACTGATTTGGGGGTTGGTAAGGTAGAAGGTTCAAATCGGGAAAAGCTGCTCATGTAAATATTCTCTGCAAAAATAAAATGACTCATTATCATTTTTAAGGGACCAACCTATAGCACAGATATGGATGTAATTAAAAAATGGGTTAGACCTGCACCGTGTAAAAGCCTAGCTGCATGTTTTAGCCACATTCCTAAATGGAAATGTTTGTCTGGACTAACCCTGTGCAAGGGGAATGTTATTTCAGTACTGCAAAGACACAAGAATATATGTGGAAATGTGGTAATTACATGGCTTGGTTCCACCTATATCTCCAAACTGGACTGTGTTATTACTGTGCTAAGGGATAACTGTGATGTAGCAAGGGAAAAGTGACAGTGAAGCTGAGTTCTTAAAATAGAGAGGGGCTATTTTGCTTTTTCTTTTTTCCCCAGCTGTGTTTGCATAAATCTAGACTTAGTTCAGATGTTACAGGAGTTCCAATTGGTTTGGAAAAAAATCAGTTATGGTTGTTGTGAAATAAATGTCTCTCTGCCCTGGCTGGGTTGCTGGTAGGGCTGGGGTGACAGAGACAGACTCATGTGTCTTTAGTTGCCCTGAAACAGCTCCAGAAGTAATGTTTAATCAAAGCAAGCTGACATTTGTCTATTGAATTGTTATCAGAATTGCTTAGTCATTCATGTGCCATTGTGTTTCAGAAGGGAGAGCAAGGGATTTATTCAGCTTGACATGAGCTGCTCCCAGCCATTAGCATTTCTCCAACATCTGACCGATATCTTCATTTGACAGTGCTAAACAAGTCACCTTGAGGCCGGGGTACTGCTGACCCCCTCTGCACGAGGTTTCTTATTAGAGCATTCCTGGGAGATATTTTCTTCTTTATTATCACTCAGCACACCAGCCCTCCAGCCTCTTGTGAGTGGCTTGGGGGATGAAGGGGTCTGCCTGCTCTTTGCATGCTGCTTTGGTTTCATGCCACCATAAATAACACTAAAGATCTCCAGTAAACGCTACTGGCTCCACCTTTGCTGTAAATAGGCTTGGAGGCTCAGGACACTAGCTGTGGGATTGCTGGCATTTGAAATCAGTTTGGAACAGGAGTCTTTGCCCCCTCTTATTCTGGGTCTCAAGAAACAGCCACTCTGAATTTTTAGGATGTGTGTGGGAGGAAGAGCGGAGGTGTTATTTGGAGTGGAGAGGGGGTGGCTGGCTGAGGAAAGAAGGGATGTCTAGTTTGTGTGGATGTACGTGCAAGGGAGAGGCAGGCAGACAGACAGACAGACAAAGCGAATGTGTTGCTGAATGCAGGAGTGAAAGCTGGGGAAAGCGTAGCCATAGAAACACTGTGTGCTTAGTAGTAATGGTTCAGAGCAATACAGGCCATTTCTTCAGCCTAGGGAAACCAGATATATTTTGGTGATATTTTAGGTCTGTGCTTGCGTGCATTGGCCCTGGGCATGCACATGCATATCTTACATGTGTCTGTGGCTGCTGGTAAATACATGAGTGTCCATGAGGACAGAAGGTACCTGGGTAAGTGGCACACTACTGTTTAAAGAATATGCTGATCCAAGAGGAAGGCTGGAGTGGAGCCTTGGGCTTTATCAAAGAGCTGAGAAGGGGCAGCAGGGCAGTGGCAAGGGACGTGCAAGTGGAGCAGGTAGAGACGGGAGGTGGTTCCCCTCTGGGAGCAGAACAGTACCATGGAAAAAGCCTCTTTCCTTCTGCAGACAGAGGGTCTTTGCATGGGTGGGTGCAGGGTGGGCTGTGGGTGTTCTCTGCAGGTGTAGGTTTATGCTTGGTTTCAGCTCATCTAAGTCTGTGCTGCTGGGTCATGTGCTCTCCCTGGTGCCAAAATCAGCTCTTGAGTGATCTGCCAGATTAGGAATCTGATCCCTCTGAAAACGAACCCAGCAGAAAGGGAAAAGACAAACAGATAGTTTCCAGCTGGATCAGTTCCCTGGCTTGGCTGATGCTTATGCCAACAGAAGGACAAAGGTAGGGACAGGAGTGGGAAGAAAGTGAAAATACCCCTTTCCTTGGCAGTTTGAACTAAAATCAGCTTAATTACAAAACCACTGCTCCCTGAGTCTCTACCACCTGTGCTGAAAAAGCCAGGAGCTGGGATGAGGAACATGATGAGCAAACTTTCCACCTAGTGAAACATCGCTGTTTGCTGTGAGCTCAGTGGTGATGTTGGAAAGGAAAGCCGGCCGGTAACAGTGCAATCCCTTACCTCTGATTCTAGGCACAGTTTGCTTGAAGCTTATTAGTTAAGAGGTCAATGTCCCTGAATCTCCACTGATTGCTCCACAGCCCTGCATTCATAGCTGGTCTGGGAAGGAGTCAGGGTAGTGCTGAGTGGCTGTATATTGAGCTGAAAAAACATTAAGCCCAAGCTGGACAGGAGGGAAAGAAAAACTGTAATATCTCTCACCCAGCATACAACATGATTGCATCTTTCAAATTGAAATGGCAAACTGAATATTTGGGATCTTCTTCGGTGTATCTTTCCGGGGAAAAAAGAATTATGTTGGAGTTTGCTTTTTTTAATACAGTTCCTATTTAGGCATTGCCACGTGTGCTCTGCGGTCTAGTGAACGTGCAAAATTGGTAGGTGCCTGTGCAAATGAAATCGATGTCATAAGAGCATGTCACACAAACATCATTGTCACGTAAACTGTTGTACCAGTACAGCTGAGATAAAAGGGCAGCAAGGAGCAGTGGGGCAAGAGAATAGCTTGAGAGAGCATCACTGCCTCTTGCCTTGCATCCTGAAACCAGGGCCTGAGGTCGGGCCAAGGCTCCCGCGGCTGTGCCTGGCTTTCGGCTACTTTCCCGCACCCTCTGTGTTTTTTGTTCCTCCCCTCCCTGCACACTGCAGCCCAAACCCCAAACAATAACTAGAGGAAACCTCTGGCTGCATAGTTCTCATTCCTGAGCTGAGTTGCATATGGCTTTGCTTTGGGTGGAGACGTGCTTGTGTTCAAGCTTGGTTTTACTCCTATTGTTTCTAACCTGAGTGAAGCACAACTGTCAGACTCCCCAGCCTCACTAAGTCCCGACCCTCCCACAGCAGCACTGGTGCCAGTGGTGGTGAAACGCTCCCACCCCCGAGATACGTGAGGCTGTGTGCTGGCCTCCAAACCCAAGGACCAGCGCCTGTGGGATGGGAGCGTGGGCTGCCTTCAGCCTCAGGTGTGTCTAGCACAGAGAGGTAGATAGGTAACATCAATATCTCCATACCTCTGCTCTAAGATGGTTATAGCTGACCCCAGTGCACGCGCTTGTGCAGTTATACCTGTTATGAGAAGATAGCCCTGTAAGTGAGGATTAAGCATGTGTAATGCCAAAGTCTTTTGCATATGTGCTCAAGATGTCACATTGGTGAGTATGCTTGGTTTAATGGTATGTG
This sequence comes from Buteo buteo, assembly GCF_964188355.1. NCBI lineage: Eukaryota > Metazoa > Chordata > Aves > Accipitriformes > Accipitridae > Buteo > Buteo buteo. Next base: position 11,536,578 of record NC_134194.1, on the reverse strand, counting down.
TGAGAAAATAATGAACATGACCTGGCAGCTCTAACTTGGGCAAAACTTCTGTTGGGGAATGAATATAATCAGGGATGGGTTCTCTGATCCCAGCCTCTTGTATTTAATGGTAGGTTTTATTTTGCATGGCCTTGCTTTGAAATAATTTGTGTCTTTGTGCTTCTGTGAAATCAGATTTTTTTTTTTTAATGCCACAAGCTTGGGGGGCGTTTTCTGAGGGAAAGTGCATAGACAGGAACTTAATTTCTTCTGAGCAAGCATACAGCAAAAGTGCTGCTTTGAAATGTCACTGGTTCCCCTCTCAGGAAAAAAATGTAACAAAACTGAAGTGGATGACAAAAGAAAAAAATCACGGAACTTCAAACTCCGGTCTTCTCTTACGAAAAAATAACAGTGCCCCCAGAAGTTAGTGTAAGGGATAATAAAGCTGTGCTTGAAAAAGCCAGGCAAGAAACATTGATGATTTAGTGGGTGACAGGAAATCCTTTTTCCTGCTGCTGGGAAAAAATATGGAGTGTGAAGCAGATAACTCTGCTGCATGCACCTCTCTCTAATTGGGATGTTGCAGGAACACTTCACATCCTTTCTCTAGCAATGGGATTTATCCAGAATTAATCCCCATCGTTGTGTACTCCCCAGTAATAGCAATGGGCCGAGAGCAGAGGAAGCTGTCCTGCTCCACCAGCTGCAGCTGGGCCTCACGGGAGGTTCGATGTGGGAAATGAGGGGCTCTGACCACCAACCCTTTCCCTTGGTCCCAGCGTGACCTGGCTGAAAATGCTCCTGCCTTCAGCCCTGCTCCTCTTGGAGATCCCCAACCCTCTGCGAGGAGGTCTGTGCAGCCACTTCCCAAACCGCGAGGGTTTATGGCATTTCGAGGTAAACTGTCACCTAATTTAGGTTTATCTTTGAATGCTGGTTGTAAATTGCTCGTCAGACACAGCTTCCAAGGGTAGGGTAGATGGACCCAGGTTTAGTCTGCTCATTCCCCATCTGCCTGGATGGGACCGGCTGTGATATTGGCCTTACAGGCACAAAAGCGTGGCAAATATCATAACCATTAACTATAACTGAGATACTGTCTATATTTTTCAGTGCTTCCATGCTATAGTAGAAACAGCAATAGATTCTGTCTTGCTTTATTTGTCGTATCTGTTTCAGCTCGAAGCCCTTACCACAAATTACTATTTTATATGCCATGTCCCTGCAGTGATGTGGCAATATCCAGACCCCATGCAGTCTGGGGCTGCTGTAATCCCAGGAAAAATTGTTCCTGCACACTTCAGCTGGATGTCAGACTTGGGACAGGGGAGGGCTCGAAGGGGAGTTATTTGGGCAGGTGATGTCTGGCCAGAGAGGAGCCCAGCCTCCCTGCTGCAATGCAGGAGCCGCTCAAGGATGCTCACTTGTGAAATCCCCTGGAAGGGGAAGGTATCACATGGCACTGAGGCTGGGTTATTCCTCACAGATGTGCTGCTTGTTGTGGGTGGGCTTGCTCCAAGTCATGCCCTGCCTGAAGGCACAGGGAGCCAAAGAAAGGTTTTATCTCATGAACCCGATGGCTGGAGTCTGGGTACGATCCTGTCACGTGGGCCCTGTGGCGGCTCTTGGGGTGGAAGATGGTCAGGACGTGCTGTTGCACCATAAATAAATAACAACCATATGTGTTCCCCCTCAAACAAGCACATTAACCGATAAAAATCGATGTAAGTATTCTCAGAATTGGGGAACACGTCCTTCATCTTTACATCTCTCAGGGAAAAATGTATATGGAAAGGCAGCTTTTTTTCTACTGCCCCTGAAAGCCCGTGAACTGAGCTTGTTGTGTGCGGAGGGTCACAAAGGACAGGCTTTCTGTGTGTGCGGCAAAGAGCAGCAAATGCTGCCAAAAGTTCTGCATCTACAAATCGAGATGTTCCCTTGCTTTTTCATTGAATTACCCAGAGCTTGTGGGTCTGGGAGGCTTGGGCTGGATGTTTGATGGGAACAGATGTTCTTCCAAAATTTCCAGTACGTTTTGTTTCAGATCAAACCAGGAATAGCATAAGAACAATCTTTTGTAGTAGCTGGCACCTCCTGGCCCTGGCCCCAGCCACAATGCAGGCATGCAGAGGCTGATGCTGCAGTGAAACACGCTGAAGAGAGTGAGCTGGAATTTTCTGGACCTTGAAAAAAAGGCTTTAAACTGTGTGCCAGAGTTTGTACTGGTTCTGCCAGTAATTCTCCATCCTGGCTTTAGTAACCGGAGTTCCAGTTGGGGTGTGTTTTTTAAGGAGAAACTGGTTACTAGTGATAGATCTGGCTCAGCATGGGTATGCTGTCTTGGACCAAGATCTTGGTGTATATTTTCAGACTGGGCTCATCCGAGTGTAATGTGTTGAATGCACCCCTTTGTTCCAAATTATGTCCGTGCTCTGGAGAAATATTGTTGCTGGGTTTGCCACTCAAGCCCAGCTTTTCCCCAGTTCTGACTTCCTCCAGTCCTTTTCTGCATGAAGAGATGCAGCTCTTTTCCCTCCACCTTCTCGTTCACATCTGGCATCAGCAGCATGTAGTTGTGTTGTAGAAGTGTTTCAGGTCAGTGGGTAGCTAACAGCTGAGGTAGCTTCAGTGGATAGACACTGCTGAAAGAAACTCCCCTTTAGGAGGAAGGAGGTTACTTAAAATGCTACACAAGTGAAAAAAAAACCCAAATGCAAACCACAGACCTTCTCTAGGGAAAGCTGCTGAGGGACACACCTTAAGTGCTGGTATGGGAGGCAGCTAGATTCCCTGCATTTGCTTCTGATATTTTTCCTGTTCTTATTACGGGTGTTTCCACATATTTACTGAGACGCTCCCTGTGCACAGTGCCAGTACTTGTACAAGCTTTCCTGGCATAAAATGAGACTGCCGTGATCTGAGGAACCAGCACCTGGCACCACCCCGTCTTTGATGTACTCCATCAGCATGTCAAGGTGCTCTGTCACTTGTCCTTTCGCTTCTTGGCTAGGGAAGAGCTTTTTTTTTTTTTTTTTTTTTTTTCCTTTCAGCTTTCATCTCCATTTTCTAAGCACGGAACCCATCATGTTCATTTATGTGGTCCACCATGGCTGCCCGTTACTTAGGAAAGTCTGTATCTTCAAATCCCCTGATTTATGAGCTCAGAAAGGTTTCCCCTTGGTCCTGGGCACAGCTTAGTCTTTTGGAAATGCTTGAAAGCTAAATACAACAATAATCACCATAACTAAGGAAATACAGCAAACCAAAAATCTGCAGTGACCACGCATTTGTGCATACGTAAGCTTTAAAGTAGCAGCCTAGGGTATCTATATACTTGGTACTCCAAGCAACATGCCTGGTTGCAGCAAGGAGAAGCCCAGGTTGGGCTGCCAGCTCCTTGGAACTTGGAACTGCTAACATTCCTTGTTCGCTTTGGTTTCTACACTACTGCAGATCAGCTTTAGAGCTCAGCTAAAAGTTGCATTATTGCATGTGTGGTAATGACTGGCATGTAGATGCACCCACACCTAGGCCTTTTCTTCATGAGATTTTCACGACTCCAGCAAACGTGGGTTATCTTTACGCAATGCAATGCAAGATGCAATACAATGTTTCTCTCTGGATTTTGCCTCAAATTGGGGGTGGGATATCATCATCAGACCAGGATATGGTCCACAATAGCCAAACATTTTTAACAGCCTACCAAAAGCCATCAGGACTGAGACATCACAGTTCGTCTTTTTCCAGTGTTTTTTTGCAAACATATATATATGGCTGAGCCAGATTCCTGTTGGCAGGTGCAGGGAGGTATATTCATTTTTCTGAGCTGCAAAAGCCACTTCCCTCACTAAAGCACTTTGCTAGGGGAGAAGCTGGCTGTGTTTCCAGCCGCCTTCTCCCCAGGGTGCCTGGCGGAGCGATTCATGGGATAGTCCTTCCGCTCCGGCCGTGCCCACTCCAGTCTGCTCCATCTGCTCTGGGACCACATGCACGGCCGGCCCTCACCAGAGGGGAGGTTAAGACTGCCGCGTACTGTTAATTTCGGCAGCTTTTCTCCCCCTCCCCTTTGCTAGTGCCGGGAGCCCTGCACCCTGGCTCCCATTAGCAGAAGCTGGCACAAATTAAAGACAAATTTAGCCTTGGTGTCTGTGTTCTCAGTGAATTTCACCTCAGCTGATTATTTTTATGGCTTGTTGACAAAATGGTATGTGTGTGCAGGGAGTCTATTGCAGGTCCCTGGAAAATGCCAAATGAGTCACTTTGGGAATGCTAAAACACATCCCTCCACATGGAACATGCACATGTGCCTGCGTTTGGGAGACAGCGGGGCGAGAACAGGGCATCCACCACAATTACTTGTCTCAGTAAATGAATTTTTTTTTTTTTTTTTCTTTTCCTGGTGCGTGTGCTCTAGCTGCTTTGTCGTGATAACTGCATCTGCTGTTTCAGGCTCATCATAATCAAGCCTCCCCCCCGCCCCCGCCTCCGAGTTGCCAGGCAGCGGACTGATGGCTTCAACGCCCATTGGGAACCCATTACTCAACTCATCTTGTGCTTGGGATTATTCACATTCTGCTGATGATATTTACGGTCACAGCTGCTAAAACGGTGTTTGCAAATTTATGCTGATTTGATTAGCTAGTTTAGTCATCATAGCTTCTAAGAGCAGGATCTGGCCATAAAATTGCTTTCTGCTGCATGTGACTCACTAATGGTGTGTCACATGAGAGCACGAGCCTCGGCGCAGCACAAGGGCTGGGAGAGACCATATGGTGCATCGAGAGTCCCCTCCACCATCTCCAGAAAATGTTATACCCTCTGCAACTCCACCACAGGCAAAGGATTATCAGCTCTGTTGAACCATGTAACCATTCATCCACCTTAATGATATACCAGTAAGTTAACAGGGTTTTCGATGAAACTAGCCCTAGATCAGCCGTGCCACTGAACGCTCGTGGTTTCCTTACTCCGTGTCATCTTTTGTCCCGTAGGCTGGTCAGAGGCTTCTCTGGCACTTGCAGAGCTGTTTGGAGCATGGCGGCAGCCCATGGATTTGTGCTACCATGGTTATATCCAACCTGCTCTGGTTTTCTTTCCATTGGCTGCCCCTTAAGCAAGAGATGCAATCCCCAGTTATACTTTGAACTGCTTCTTGAGGCCTCTGCCTGATGGATTTGGGCACGGTTCACCATCTGGCATTATCTGTGGGTGATGGAGCTTTCTCTGCGGCAGCCACGACAGAAATAAACTCACTCCACCTTAAAATCCAGCTCACTGCCATTTAAAAGAAAAAAAAAGGCTAAAACCTTGTTTTCCCCCAGAGAGATTTCTAAATTACTACCACTACTATAGATATGTTTTAACCATCTGTGTAATTCTGAAGTCTCTCTGGATGAAAAGGAAGCATTTGTTTAATAGAGTAAGTACTACTTAAGGAGCGGTGTGTTCTTAATATTTTTAGGGTTACTTTTGCATTGGTAACATGACAGTTCAACCTTTCCTTGTAGTGGTTTGTGCAGCCTTGACTTGCGAGACAGCACTGTGGTAGATCTGCAGACGTATCCTCCAGCTGAACTCCCTCCTTTCAACAGTGTTGGGTCTGTAGCCTGCCATTTACTGTTTTCCTGCCATTGCTACTGTTTCAAAGAATCCTTTCAGAGACCATTTCCTCATTTTCTTCAAAATGACCTTTTTTTAGGTCTTCTCAGACAAGTGCACTCACACCCTGCCATGCCTCAGGTTTTTTCCTTGGTTTCTCTGAGCTTGTCCTCTTCTTCCCCTGATCCCCCAGGCCTTTCAATTACTTTTTAATGTTCTTCTGGCCTTCTTCCTGAAAAGTGCTGCATGCATTACCTTGCCTGTGGCCCTATCCAGACAGGCTTTGAGCAGGATATAAAGCAGTCGCTCATCTGGGATGTTGAAATCGGAGTCTTTCTGACTGTAAGACATCAGTAACACCGGACCTCCTGCTCCTCCCAAGTAGGACTATAAATGCAAGGGAACTAAATTCAGCATCTGGTTATGCTGTAGGTGGAGTTGGCTTTCCTTACTGTCATTGCAAAGGGGGAAATGGCCTCTGCTTAGTGCTGTGATGGGTAAAGAGGTGAGGTGGTGGCTGGGTGAAGCTGGTCCCAGCTCTCTGATAGGGGGAACATATGGGAGCAATGGGGAATGGTCAGGGAGAATGAGCGCCTGGTTAAATTTCAGGAGAGGTCGGCAGATGAAAGAGGAGCCAGCATTTGTAGTGGACATGAGTTCATTAGCAGTTGATGTCTGGTTTTAGGAGGACTCTTCTGAAGAGAATGAAGTTGTTATAATGAGTCTGTATTTCTTTAAACACTGAATTATTTAGTTTTAAAATGTTTAATATTTTGAGGTGGATATTCAGATCATGAAAATAAGGAATTTCCCAGAGTTTTTAGGAAATTATTTAACCCTGATGGTTGTAATTTCATTAGAAAGGCAAGCATTGCCTTCACCTCTGCAATATGGTGAGGACATGAGCCCTGCCCTTGGGCAATATCTGCTGCTTCAGCCCTGGCCCTAGAGGCCCTGTGGAGCGGTGTCCCTGCTGTACCCAGCCTAGGCTCCCTTGCCAAGGCTCTCCAGTCCTGAAGATGGTGGCATGGCTAAAGGAGATGGGTCAGCTTTCTTCAGAGCAGGGAACGGTTTGACAGAATCAGACTAAGCAGGGGGAAAGGCAAAGTGAAGATTAGGCAAAGTTCAGGCACCCAAGTGTTCCTGTTTTGAAAAGTGTTGCTGGTGGATTTAATGACAAAAAACTCGACAGGGAATACGGTAGCTTGTTCAGCTCCTCAGCTGTGTATCGACATGGAGGTCCAACCCCAAACCACTTACTCCAAGCTCCAAGGTTCCCCTCCTGGCATCAGTGTGGCAGTGGCTTAGTCATTTCTAGAAAAGCCCCGTTGGATGCTTTCATTTTGTTTCATTTCAGCAAAATATTTTGTTGGTTTTTTTTCCATAAGGATTTAACACCTTAATCAGGGCTTTGCGTTTTCTATCTTGAACCTCAAACTGAGGGTAGAGGGCAGATTTTGGAGAAACGTGCCCAGATTTATACCAGGTTTTGATCGCGCTTATCCCTTCTGCACAGATTGTTTGCCCATATGAAGCAATTCCCCATCTTGCCCACATTAACATTTCCTGATGAGCCAGTGTGTTAATTTTGTGCTCCATGGTTCTCTGCTCACGGGCTTCTGCTGGCAGAGCGGCTGCCTTTCCTTCTGTTAAACCACCCCGCGCTACTGTGCCCTCAGCTCTCATCGGGCTCTGCTGGGTTTGCGAATCCATCCCCCCTGCCCCTTCAAGTCAGGTAGCACGTTTTCTCCCCCAGATTTTATCTGATGTATTACCATCTCTTTAGTTAAATAGACATGCTGACTTGATCAAGACATAAAAGGCATCGTACAGAAGCTCGCTGGCACACCATCAAGCAGTGTCCCCCATTTGAGCTGATAAACTCAAGGGGAAGCTGCCCTTTCAAGCCTCTGGAAGACTAAATACCAAGCCAAGATGTGATACTGCAAGGCCATGATAAGAAGGGACTAAATCACAAATGCTGATTGCATGGGAGGAATAAAAACAGAAAGGCAGCCCTGCGCTCCAGCAGCAGCAATGCCCCATATGCACCTTTTTTATATAGCAATCCTTGCAGGGAATCAGGTGGGAACAACAGCTTTTCCACATCCCGGCACGAGCACTGCTTCCCTTCTAATATCCGCCGTAATAGCAGGGATGCAGAAGCCAGCAGGGGGAAATGCCAGGGAAAGATGCACTCAATTAAAAATAGAGAGAAAGTCCCCAAAGCTCTGACACGGTTTTGTCAGACAGGACTTGCAACAGATGATTCTTGTGAGGATTTCTCACTCTTGGGAAATGCTTCGCGGTTTGTCATCGCTGGGGAGCAGGCAGCAGGAAAGACACAAAGAATAGAACAGGCCCAGGAGGAGCTGGTGTTGAGAGAGCCATAGCTAGAAAATCAACATGGAAATTGTATTCAAAATGTTTGCTCTTGCTGTTTGCAACCTGGACATTGCGACAGTCATAGGCAGGAAGTGAAACCTTCTCGCTACGGCCAATTCCAGGAGCTCGAATCCTGTGACTCAGCCCTTCTTCCCCCAAAATCAGGGGGACAGTGCGGGAACCTCCTCCGTCCCCTCAGACAAGAATGCTCTGGGTTTCCTGAGCTTTTGAGCTTCACTCTGCAACCAGGAGAGCTATATGCTTCTCGTAAGAAAATGGTGGAGTGCTGCATTTGCCCTCCCTTGATTCCAGGAGCTGGTGCTTTAAGAAACATCCTTCCCACCCACCTGCCCCTTCACTGCACCTAAAATGTCACGAGTGTTTCAGTAAACCCACAGGGATTGGCAAAATTGCTGAACAGAAGCAGCACTGTGATACCATGGTGATGGTTGCTACCGAAAACCCTTCACTAGGTAGGAGCAAATGCAGAACGGAGCCTGCTCCGCCGATGGGCTGGGGAGCCGTGCCCAAAGCAAACAGCCAAAATGCTGGCTGATAAGTTTGGATTTTCTACGTCTTGTTCTCCTCTCTGTCCTGGTTTAAGAGAGCATGCTGCTTTTTGCAATGTTTGCTCGCTAACAGCTTTTTTCTTTTGGATGCCTCCAGCAAAGGGGCCAAATGTATTGTCAAAAAAGCCAAGGAGCTATAATCAATATTTAAGTGCCTCTGCTCTCAGTGGGGTTAGGTTAAGCACTGTGAGCAGAAGCCATGAGGTTTGCCTGCTGCCTGCTCCAGTGTCTCTCTTGGCCCAGCCCTTGCCTCCCTATCTCCATGGGGCTCACCCAGCATTTCCATCTAAAAACCACGTGGCCTGGCACGAGGGGCTGATAATCAACACACGCTCTAATAGGGGTCTTCCTTCCCCATCGCCCAGTTACACTGCAGGGCCGTATTTGAGTCCCATAATAGAGTACAGGCTGGCTAACCTCCAACCAATCCCTCCCTCTAGGTGTGTAGTATTTTTACTTTGCCTATCGTGCTGCTATGAAAATGCTGAATTTAAGCGAAGTGTACTACTGTCTTATTTTACACAACAATTCAGTGACTTGATGACTCCATTTTTGGATCACCTCATTCAAACTGCTTTTCCTTTGCTTCGCTATGCAAATGATGTCTCTTCTGTCTGGGTAATGACAAGCTTTTAGCGAAAGGTTTGTACGAAAGATGCTATTATGCTACATATTCTTTGCAGTGCATCAGGACATCTTGTTACAGCAGCCTTGTTTCTTATTAACACTTGACTTAAGCCATCCAGACTCGCACGCTGGGGGAAATGAGGGGGCTGTTATTTATTCTGACCTATTTGTCTATTAGTTGCAATGACTATCTGGGAATGCATGGGAAGAAGAAAGCTTCAGATCTTCCTCTGCAGACATGTTGGAGCAACGTGCTCTTATCAGATCAACGGAGCTCAGATGCCCAGACAGAAAGATAGGGTTGCTTTGCTCTCAGCTTTTTGCATATCCTAATGAATCTCATTTGCTCAGCCCTGAAGGCAGGTCATCAAAGGAGTCTGTCCCGCCGCCCCCAACCTCAGAGGGAACTGCAGGGTGAGGCTAATAAATCAGTGTGCAGAAGGACTGCTGCACTCCGGCCTCGAGCCACTGGAGGGTGTGGGAAGGCGCAGGTGGGAGCTCTGCGCAGGCTGGCGTTGGCAGCAAACGTACCGCACCATGTACAAAGGACGGGCCGGGCACTTGGTGTTTGTAATTGGGGCTTCTGGTCAACTCACATGAGTCAGCCAAGGCTTGTGTGTACATACGGTTGTGTGTACCTGCCCCAGGAACAGGGCCTGGTAGGAGGAGGGCTGTGCTTTGTCTGTCTGTCTCCTGGAACAGCTGTTTCATTCTTGAAAGCTTTTCTTTAAAATCTGGGGAGTGGGAGGAGAAAAAAAATCTTCCCTTACATTTGCTTGTGCTTGTAGGATGTAAAAAATGGACAAGATGGCAGACGAGAATTTGGAGGCAAACAGGAGGCTTGGCAGGATTTGTGCCACGCATCCAGAGCTTGCACAAGCATTACGTTAATCTCTCGAACTTCTGCGAAATGTTATCAGTGTCCTTACTTCACGCACAAGATGACAGTGGGGAGGATTGAGCTGACCAGCCCAAAGAATGCCGAGCAAGCACTTGCCTTGCTCAGAGTTGGGGTCACGCCTTTGGACTTGCCTCAACCCTCCTTCTTGTGCTAAGCACAGTTAAACCTCAGGGAACTGCTGTCTGTTTGCACATCTCAAAGCCCATTCAATTTTCTGGGCCCCTGAGATGTTCCGAGAGCACAAAGGTGGTTAAACTCCCTAACTTTGTGGTTGCCCGTTTTTGGTTGCACCTCTGAGAGTGCACCTCCGGGCATGTACAGGCCATGGGGAACCCTGCAGTTTATTTTTGAGGGGTCACGGCTTATATCACACAGCTCTCAAGCTTGTTTTCTATTTTTAAGCGTGCTAAAATTGCATGTCTACCACAGAGCTTGTGGAGCGTTTGGGCTATCTATGCAACAGGCAATTTGCTGTGCCAGTGCCAGGTCTGTGCGAACTCCAAGCCCAGTCAATCAATGTCATCTCCATAGAGAAGGAGGAAAGAAGTCACATCTATTGTAGTCTGTCAGCTTCCCTAACCACTCCAAGCCATTAGTTCTGAAGATTTTTCAACTACATCCATATAAAATGCATCCTGCCATTCTATTCCAGGTGATACACTTTAGACTCATTTTTTTATCCTGCTTTCAAAGTTCACAGGCAATATATTGATAGCAGAGACATACTGTCCCTTTATTGGGCACTCTGGGAAATGTCTGAGGGCAGCAATCACCTGATTTCCCCTGTAACTCTCCAGAGATTTATATGCCAGTGTAATGAGAATGAACATCGAGCAGCCAATGGACATCAGAGATGTATAGCTCTGCCTATAGTTTTGGAAGAGGATGAACTTTGCATTCTTGGGTTCTGCTTTGAATAGGTGGATAAGGAGAAAATAACTGAGTACATGCCAAGCCAGAATGAAGCAATCTAAAGGGAACAGCAGAGCTCTGAAAGTGAAACGGGGAGTTTAGGTCATTTATAAAGTTAGACAGGAGGTGGCTGATGAGGAAGTGGTTTGTGTATATTGCTGCAGCTTCTGGGACTGACTTTCACGTGAATAGGGAACAATTAGGAGATGTTTCAGCCTGGGACTTCAGTCCTGGCCACCTCAAAGACCCACGGGGCGTGCTGTGAAATGCCAGGAGTGATCACAAGTGATGGGTCCCAGAATTTAAACACGCTAGAGGTGAGATGTGGTAAGGCACTTTGGGGAATTTGATAGCAGATTGAGTTTTTTGTCTAAACATGACTTTTTTCTCTCTCCTGAGCTTTTGGGTTTGAATCTGGAAGTACTATCTTTGCTATATCACTTGCCTTTGAAATGAACTTTCCAGGTGAATGCACATACAGGGAAGAGTGGAGGACTCCTGTGCATTATACAACATTTGTTACAGTGCAGCACAAGCACTACCCATAGCCTAGAAACCAGTGTCAGCAGAGTGTGAATGATGCCAGGGATAAGCATTTAAGCAAATTCTGCTACAAGGGGAAGCTATTCAACCTGACATGTTTTTTCCATGATATTTAAAGATGGAGCATGTGTGTGCCTCCAGGTATATATGGCAGAACATAAGTCCACACTGGACCTTGCTACCACTTATCACAGCTTTTAAATAGGTTTACAGATTTCAAACTGGACTCCAGCTACAGCTAGTCACATTGCTAGTATCACCAGTACACCCGTCACTTGGCATTTGTGCTGCTGCACAGGAGGGACATACAGTGGTTCTGTCCTGTGCACTTACCCGGACCCCTATTTGAACTTTATTTAAAAATGCCTTAGGAGTCCATTAAATGCAAGTTCTGTTTTCAAAGCAGTTCTGTGCCTGGGTAGTAGATGTCACAAAACATCAGCAGACAGGGTATAATTTTAGCTTCCTAAATTGCTTTCCAAGTTGGAAATAGTCTATGAAAAGCCTGTGCGTAATAGGACATCTGGGACTTACTCATCTGGGGTCTTGCATGGGCTCTTTTGGTGCTGTGGTTCCTTTCTAGAGTGATAAAGCAGAAGTCATTGGTGTTAATTTAATGGAAAGTCCCAGCACCCTCTTCCAGATGTATAAACTACCACATACTAAAGGAGGCAAAAACTAGAGCTGTAATATTCAAATGTAGAAACATATGCCATATGTGTGTGTTGCTAACTGCAGCCCCTACCAGCCATATCCCGTAGGTAATGGTATACTCCTTGGCATAATTAGCGATTACGGCTTTGTGCGTCTATAACAGATGATGTGGCTATGCATGATTTATGCAGCATGGAGACAGCTTTGCATGCGGCTGGGATGTGACGTTGGTGGCTCTTTATGTGCCTCAATAGCACAAGGCAGGAGCTTAATGAGGAGGTTATTCATGTCCTGTCTGCACTGCTGATTTTGCTGCTGCAGGTATCTGCAGGCCTGTAGAAATGTTCCTGGCCCCATGTGTGGTGTGAGCTCTCTCTGACGGTTCCTCCATGGAAGGGAGGATGAGGAGGCAGCCAGTGGTACAGCCCACGCCCTCCGTCCTGCTGCCTCCAGACACATTTATTTCTCCTTTCCTAATGGAGGTATTTGCCTCTGGGCTTGGCTTGCCTGTGGCTTAGCTGCTCCTTCTCACCATCCCCAGCAAAGAGTTGGAGGACAAGCCCTGGCTACCGCCTGCTGGCTGTGTAAAGGGGTAGTCTTCTTCAGAGGCTCCTCATTTAAACATCATCACGTCCTCCCAGGTGTTCAGCACATCTGACTTCTGTGTTATTACAGTGTTAACTGGAGTAGATTGATACAGATAGAGTTCACCTTGGCACATATCTGAGTTCTTCAATTGAAAATCCTCACCACCTGGATGAGTACCACAGACTTTGTGGACAGTCTTTCCCTCTTCACCTCTACACCATTTGTGACCAGTTTTCCAGCTGTACGCGTCTTGAGCATCCTAGAGAAAATGGACAATCCCAGAAGGGAAAACTAAAGGGGTGGACTGGATGATTTAATAAGGCTTTTGGCTCTCTGACATCCGTGTATGTATGGATTACCATTTAGAGGGAAATACAAGGAATATTGTATTGGAGTCCATGTCTTGGACTCATGGTAAGGGAGTTTTATGTTTTTTAAATATTGGGAATGTTGTTTTAAAATACAGTTGGCTTATCTTGATGAAAGCTGAATTGGAAGCATCCACAGAGACACACAGAAGGTAATGGAACTGGAAGGCATTAAGGCAAATCCTCAGTGAGGACAGAATTTGGTCCAGTACATACTATCATCCCATTTTTAAAATGAATTAGTATATAACAGTGCTTGCAGAACTGAGGAGGAAATGAGCCTCATGTGCACCAGGTATCGTACAGCAACCAGTAGAGTTCGTGTCCCAGCAGACAGCCCTTTGCCTGTGGGGATCAAGGGCCAAGCCTCTGGCATGGGATGGTAACTCTCCATAGCACCCTGCCTCGAGCACTCGCCCCCTGCGCCCTGGTAGCAAGAAAACCTCCAGTACCAGCCGGTACAGAAGATCCATTGACCCACTGCTCCCAGTCTTGAGCCCCACTTGATTGCAGCAAAGGCTTACTCTGATCTTTTGCAGTACAGCAAAACCATGAGAGCCCCAAAAAACTCATTTTGGCCTGTGCTGGAGGAAGAAGGCACCCGCGGGGCTTGGGCAGACCTTGACGTGGCAGATGAGATTGAAAGAGCTGCCTTGGCCGCTCGTGGCTGAAGGTTTCTGTTTCGGAAGGGACAGGGATCGCCTGCACTGACACATCCATCGCTGCAGCGCAGTGCCGGGGGAGAATGGGCCCCTTTGTTCATTGCCAGCGTGTCCTGCCAGAGGAACGCTGGGATCAGATCTCATCTCAGCTTCTCCTTCCTGCTATGCCCCCACTGCCGCTGGACCTCTGTGGGGGCTCAGGCACTCACCCTCAGCTCTTGCTCGCCCTGTGCCAGCAGTGTCAGGTCTCTCCTCTTTGTGGCCGGGACGGGTTTGCAACCAGCGTGGAAAAGCTGGGGTTAGTGTGACACTGGTGAGCACCATGGCCAGGTAAAGCTGCTCCTGGCCCTTTACCTGGCCTTGCTCTGCTGGGGGGAGCTGAAATAGGACCCACCTGGAGTAGTTACAGTTAAATGCTCAGCGAGGAGTGGGCATATGCTGTTACCTCAGCAGGGAATAGGGTGAGAGATCCCAATGTATTGGCTTGAGCTAGCATGGTGCTGGGAGCCCCCGGTGCCCCTGACACTGGGAGGATTTGGGGGAGCTGAGCATGGCTGGCACGTGTGCCAGGGCAGGGGCTGCGATGCAGGCGGGCTTGTGTTTGGTGCAAAGCGGGAGGGATGCTGGAGACCTGAACGGCCGCAAGTGCACTCCCCCAGCTCTTGCCTTTCTGTATGCCCAGTGAATGAAAGCATTTCCCACATGTCCTCTCCCTGTTTTCCTGTTTACTGAGATCCCAGCACAGGTGCTTCACCTCCCTGGCAGCTGCTGGGCCGTCTCCTCTGCACTTCTCCTGGAGGAATTTCACAAATAGGTGGCTGGGGAGGGCTGGGATTGTGTCCGGGGAACCAGCAGCGTCTGGTGCCGAGGTCTGGCTGTTGTGCTGGGCTTGTTGTTTCTACCTGCTGATTTCATTCCTCTGTGTGTGTGTGTCTGTGTGTTCAAGGAGGTTGCTTTGGTTTGGGTGGGGTTTTTTTTTGACACTGCTTAAAAATAAACTCCAATCTGCTAAAAATTTGGCATTTCACTCCCACTGGCTGGGTGCTGACGCATTCCTTTAGAAGGGTTTTGAATTCAGGAATCTGGGGTGTAGGAGGTAGGTTTTGATCAGGCAAGAGACCCTGGCTTCGGTTTGTGGGTGCTGGAGGGTGCACCCAGGCAGGGCACTCTGCTCTGCTGAGCATCGCTGAGAAAGTCCTTGTCCTTTGGGAGAGTGGGGACCTGCCGTGCCGTGGCGCTGGGGGCTAGCTGAGGGTGCCTTGCAAGCAGGGCTTTTGTGCATACAGCGACTGCTTTTCTACAGGGGTAGGAACCGAGATCAGCATCCCAAACCTCTGTGAATATCAGACCAGAGTGGGTTTCCCCAGTTCTGTGTCACAGGTTAGAGCCAAGGAAAGAAACCCTGTGCCCGCTGCCTTCATGGAATGACAGCAGTGAGAAGCACAGCCTTCCTGTGGGCTCAGGCTAAGTCTGTGGATGCATTCAAGGTACAACTGCAGCAGGAATAAGTGGATCTGAGCTTGCTCTGATCCCCTTAGGGTGACTGTCTCTAGAGATGAAGCAACGATATGATCTTGTCCTGCTGCTGTGGTAAATTCTTGAAGCCTGGTGAGGACAATGGGTGGCCTGTGGGATACGTTTGGGTCAGCACAGGATACCTGCAGGCTTCACGCTGGGCAGTGAGTCTGCAGCATTACGTGACGGAAAGGCTCTTAGGTGAAATTTTGGCCCCCAGACATCCAATGCGTCCTGCACCACCCAGTGAGCCAGGCTTTCACCCCCTGCTTCTTCGTGTCGCGGCCCAGGATGGAGAAGTGGTGGCAGTGACGTTTCAGTCCGGCTGACATGCCGGCCACCCTCTGCCATCCGCAGCAGCACAGCCCGGGGCCTCGCTGCCGGCAGCAGTGGGGCAGCTTGGCTGGCAGCTGCCAGCTCCTGTTCTCTCTGGAGTGGAATCACTGGAAAGGCAACTTCGGCTGAGCTTTTTCTCAGGCATTTACATTTCCTCGTCTCATCTCTGAAGAGGTGTATTTCACCCTGCCTGTTCCTCTGCCCAAGTGACCCCAGGACCATACGCACACACCTCTGCGCTTGCTTTTTCTCTCTCGTGCTCTCCCTGCTCCCAGCACCGGGCCAAAACACACAGTCCCCTCCCTGAAGTCTGGGGCACTGGGGGCTCTGCGGGAGCTGCGGGGCCCCGCTCTGCACCGCCTCGCTCCGCGGCACGCACCGCGCTGACCCTTGCCATGCTCTCACCATGGCACAAAAGCAGACTCTATCCCAGATGAGATCATCTCCTTGGGACAGAGCAAACAGTTAATCTCCTCATTGCTTAACCGTTGTATCAACAAAGCGAACTGACCTGGTACAAGGAATAAATGTGACTTTGGCAGTGTGGCCTTTAACGTTCGTCACACAGAAGAAGGTAAAGTCTCCCGAGGCATGAGCCGTGGGGCAGCGGGATGCGCCAACAGGCATGGGCATTGGGGTGGCACCATCACCCCAAAAGCCCATCGATGAGGGAGCATGAGGAGTGCCAGAGAGGGCTGGAGGTAGTCAGCTCTTTGAAAGCCATGTTGCCATGGCTATCAGGAGTGCGCTGGGAACATAACGCTGCTTGGCACAGGAATGCTGCTGTCTGACTCGTTTTGTGCAGCTTAGTGTGGAGCGGGGGACAGAGGCAGTAACCTCGCACAAGGACTAGGCTTAAAACAATATTGAGTGAATGTGCTGACAGGGTGAGAGAGATTGCAACAAAGGAAATTACTGAATCATATCGTGTTAATCTAAGCATTGCGGGAGAGCTTATGGTTTAGTCTTTGTGAACAAACACCTTGTATCAGGAGGAGACTGGTTTGGGAATTGTCAGATAGAGCATGAAGAGGATTTTGCAGTGGTGAGAGGTGCTGTATTAACAGCTACAAAACACAGACTTCCATCTGTCTTCAAGAGGGAAGTTAAACGTGAATAACAATAAAAGTCTCCTCTATACCATCCTACCTCAATGCAGATTGGAGACTGAAAAGCGAGTCTGTTCTCCTGACACATTCCATACGTGGCCCTGGGTAGAAGTGCCAGCCAAGAGGACAATAAATGCCAAATGTCACGGTGTTCCTGAGATGGAGACACTTGCCCAATGGAAACTGGACTGGAGCCAAACTCATTTAGTATAAGCCATCAAACAGTCATGAATTAATTGTAATCTTTGACAGGTGCCTCAGGAATACTTTTGGAAAGACTGCTGTTTGCCCTGGGTGCATCTGGAGATCTGTGCCCACAGCAGCAACAGCAAGGAAATGTTATCACACAGTATGCAAAGGCATCTAAACAAACAAAAGTTTCTAGGAAGTGACTCGAATGCTTGAATCCCCTTCTAGCAAGCCATTTGTGCTGTACCTAAATATATATACACATGCGCGCATGCAAGATCACTTCCATAGCACCCATCCTTTGCTGGTCACGGCATGACTTACCGGTCTGAACCTTATCTCACAATAGCTGGCTTCATGGCTGAGGGAACTGAGCAAAGTGATTTCAGCAAGGTGACATAGGAAGCCTGTAGGAGAGCCAAATATAAACCCAACCTCTCCCGGTGCCCAGACAGGAGCTTTAACCACAAGACTCCTTCCTGCTAAATGTGTCAGCTGGCACTGTCAGCAAATGCAGCGCTGTAATTCTTTGTCCTTTTAGGCATGTACAGTATTTATGAATGGTACACATATGAATTGTAAACTCAAGCGTTAGCAATATGCGAAAGGTTTAGGTTAATATTATTACTGCACACTTCCAAGCAAATGTCTACACATTGTGGTTTTGCTCTCTTAGTTATTTATAGTGTTGTTTTATACTCAGCTCCTCCTAGGAGGTGTTTAGTGATGTATTTGGAAAATTCATGCCTGTGCACAGGCTGCTGATCAACTCTCACAGGTGGATCTGAATTGACTTAGTTTAGTGCTTGATGGGAAACCACTGAGGATATCACCACTGGCAAGTCAGAGGATATTCTTCTGAAATGAACAGTGTTTGCATGACCACACTGGAAAAATATTGACATTGACTGATGGAAAGTCTGGTGACGGTGGCCCAGCTACAACTTACTGTGTGTTTGCACTGCGGTGGTTACTAAATATACCATTGGTGGAGCGCGACCACATGTGCACCAGGTGCTGTAATTACACAGAACATGAAGACGCTTCCTAACCTAGACCCCACACCATATTATACAGCTAAGCCAAGAAACAACAGTTGTGGGCAGAGTGAAGGGTTGCTGGGATTATGCAGGAGCAGAAGGGGATGGATTCAGGGAAGTTTATGCTGCCCTTTAAGGGAGTTCAGCTGCAGTCCTCAAAGCCACTTCGGAGCTGCTCCAACGCACGGTGGAGTTCAGAGCCAGGATTTGAGGAACGCAGGCGCATTTGCAGGGTCCTCCCCCAGAGCGCAGACACCTGCTCTTGGGCTGCAAGTAGGGCACGCTTGGAAAATGAAGGAGAAAGAAACCGCAGCAATGACTGCCAGCACACGGGCTTGCTGATCAGCTGCAGACTAAACAGCATCCAGCAACTGCTAGAGAAAAAGGAGGCACGTCAACAGCATTGCCACCGGATCCCCAGCGTTAACTAGAGGAAACTGAAGCCCTATTTCCACTGGGCTCAGACTGATGACTGGAAAAATGTTTCTCTGTTTACAGGAATCTGAAACCTTGTAATTCTCCTCTGCTTTTCCTCCCCCTCGCCCTTGCTCTCTCCCCTGCAGCCAGCCAATCGCTAGCAGATGCATTTGGAAAGGAAGGTTTATTCCAACTTGAAACCTCTGTAATTTAATAAGAAAAACAGTTTAGGAACAATAGGAACCACAGCAGCCAGATAAGCAAAATATTTTAAAAGTCCAGGACTAGAAAAGTTTGGACAAAGTGCCCTGAAATCAGAGATGCTGGTCTCCCCGGGGACCAGTAATAAGAGGACAACCACCTGATACCACCAAGGGCTGGGTAGGAAACTAGCATCTGGAGGACAGAGCAGAGCTGGCATGAGTCCTGGTAGGAGCTGGGTGCTTTCCTGCAGTTGTCTGTCTCGGACAGATGCCGACACCAGCATCTTCAGATCTCATCCTGATCCTGAAGTGTGGTTGATTTAAAAGCTGGAATGTGAGCATCGCAGCGCTGCTCCTGACTCTGTGGGCCAAAATATAGGGTATTGCTGTTTGCATTTGGACAGTACAAAGGCTGTGACTTGTGTGCACTCTCCCCATGATGAACACAGGCAGTGAACAGTTCAGATATTATCAGAAGAAGATTCATATGAAATACACTCTTGATTCAAGAAAAATTCAGATATTGCATAAAAAAATAGGCTTCTTCTTGTCTTTACTAATTAATTTCCCAGGTCACTGTTGACTCTCTTGGGTTGGGCTCTTGCCTCCTTTCTCAACTCTTTGGTTTCATTGCCGGAGAGGTAGCTGAATCTCCACTCTGACTAGAGGAAAATTCCTAAAATTGACATATCAAGCAGAGGAACAGCTTGTTCTTCTCTTTCTGTAGCTGTAAATCTAGCAGTGTTCATGGAGTGGAATAGAAATGATCAGTAAAACAGGACGAGGACATTTGGAGAGGCTTCTCCAAGTCCCTCTTGGACCTGCTGTGCTGTACATTAATTCACCTTGCTTTGACTTCAGGTAAAGCAGGAGCTGGATTCACAGTTTGGATCCAGGAGGCATCTTCTCTAAACCAGGAAAATCGTGTAGTTCAAATGAAAGCCTTCAGCTTGCCCCCTCTTTATATGTGATGTGCATTATCTTTATTACTACTCGTCCATCTCGCATCTTATATGTCATCATTATTTAATGTCTCAATGCAAACATTTCGTTCTTAGCCACATATAGGTTATTATCGTTTCCTGTTTTGGACCAAAGTTCACAGATGTTGAATGCAGAGGTCTGCTATGGAAGTCCTAGTCATGCTTTGGTAATTGTTTAAAATCTTTTCCCAGTGTCTCTGAAATTATTCTCCTGCAAGGGGAGGTTGCTGGGCCCTCCGCAGCTGCCGGGGCTGTAGGTCCTGCCGTATCACTGCCCTGGGCTGAGATGTGACTGCAGCTGCCCGCGCCGAGCTCCCTCTGCCATGAGCTCCTGGGTGACCTGCTGCCCAAAGCACCCGCCTTGTTCCAGGGTGCTTGTGCCGGCACCAGGACACCATGGCAGACAGCGCCCAGTGCAGAAACAAAAGCTCAAAATGCTGCACATTGATGCACCTTTATTTTTCCTCATTTTTTCCCCCTTCTTGGAATCCTATTGTGAATTATTTTGTAGGCTAGTGCTGAATGAATCAGCTGTATTAGCTCCTTATTACCTGTGTGAAAATGGCGGCTGCAAGTGAGGCCAGCAATTTTAGCACCCAAAGGTGAAAGTGGGAAGGACAGAACCCCCAGGCAGCTCAGTAGGGATTTGCCTTTCTCAGACTTCCCCCTATTTCAAAATTGGCAGTGTTAAATCTTTAGTATTAATTGGGGATCATGTGTGTTTGAACACCAGAGATGCATTATTTACCAGCAGAAAATTCTGGCAGGTTTGAAAATACCCTGAGATACTAAGTGAAGCAGGAACCTTTTGAATTATTCACAGCTTGGATAGACAGCAATCATTGCTGCTGTTGTAATGAGTTTATTATTTTGAATTATTATTTTTATTTTCTGGTAGTCTCTTGTGTGCACACCCATGCCTTTTTTTATGCCTTCTTCCCCCCCCCCCTTATGTTTAGCAGTGACTTACAAACTTTCACAGGTGTGAGTATTGCCAGAGCAACTCCACTGCCAGGTAGTTTGCTCATGAGAAGTAAGTGGTTTTCATGTAACATTTTATTGCCATCTGACTTGAGCAATTCCTGATGGTTGGCATGGGCAAAGTACCAAGATGTGCATGTCCCTCCAAACAGGCTGAGCCTCTCCCAGAGAAGCGACCTGTCCCTTTTCAATTCAGTTTTTTATTTTGAGGCCCAGGTGTTGGAATTCTTCTTCTAAGAAATTTTCTTTCTTCTTTCCCTTTAAATCTTGTAAATAGGCTCCTCTGCTTCTTGGGTAATTACAGTTATTTTTGGAGCACTGAATTCTCATTAAGGCAGAAAGTATTTACTGCAAAAGGCATAAATGCAGGTGGAGACGTTCCTGCGCTATGGAGAACATTGCGTGGAGGGCTATGCTGCACCCCATGACACATGTGAAGCCAACCGAGGCCGTCCCTACCCCATCTGTGTGGGACGTGTGGCTCCTCTGTGCAGTGACAAAGCCTTGGGCACCTGAAAAAAGAGCCATGCTGTTGACTTCTGTGAGCTCTGCTTCAAGGAAAGTCGGTTAAAAAGTGCAGGAAACAGGGAGTGGCTGAGGGGACATTGGCTGACATGTGACCATCATCATCTTATCTTATATTCTTCTGGCCAAAATCTTTAGCCCTTCCTGGTGCCAAGGGACCAGAGCTCCCAAGGAAGCGAGTGCCAGTGGGGGCCAGTTTATCTCCAGAGCCTGAGGGGTGAAAAGGGGAAATGGTCCTTCCAGGTAACCTATGGCTCTTTCCAAAGAATTGGGATCTCTTTATTCCCCCCAACAGCCTGATCTCCCCTCCCAGCCCCACTATAGAAACAGATTTACTTTGGTCCTGCTTTTGTGCAGAGATATCCCTCCATAATCTCTCCACTCCATTTTTCATGGCTTTTAAAAAGTGAATTTGACAGGGGGAAGCACTGCTGTTGTGATAGCTCTGTAGACTGAACTCTTAAAAGAAAAAAACCCTATTGTCATTAGAGAAGAGCTGAGGGAGCACTGTTTGGATTGAGTTGGATCAGTCTGGGTGATAGGATTCAGCATTCAGGGCTGAACTAGGGCTGAGCCTCTTGTTTTGCAGCCGTACAGTCCCATAAGCTGTTCCCCTGAGAATTCAGCTATGGATACCAGACACCTTATCAGGATTGCTATAGCCTCCTGAGAGCTGCTGCATTTTTAGCTGAATCTTTCAGAGAAGTGCTTTTAAGATAACTTCTGCATCTGAACTTTTTCCAGAAAATTGTAGAATAATTTAGGTTGGAAGGGACCTCTGGAGGTCACCTAGCCCAACCTCCTGTTCAAAGCAAGGTCAACTTCAAAGTTAGATCAGGTTACTCAGGACCGTGCCCAGTCGAGTTTTGAATATCTCCAAGGATGGAGATTGAAAAGTCTCTCTGGGCAGGGTAAACACTCTCATGAACTGTTTTCCTATATCCCATCTGAATGGTTCTTACTGCAACTTATGGCCGTTGCCTCTCATCTCTTTACTGCGCATGTCTGAGAGGCAGCAGGCTCTGTTTTTCTATTTAGGTTGTGGAAGACTGCAGTTAAACACCTCCAGAGCCTTTTCTCTTGAATGGTAAAAAAACTTGGTCCTCTCAGCCCATGCCTGTGTGTTGTGTGTCCCAGCTCCCTGATGTCTCACGTGCCCCTCTGCTGCACTCTCTCCTGTTTGCCAATCTCTTCCCTATCCTGGGGAGCCCCAAACTGGACCCAGTACCCCAGAGGCAGCCTCACAGGTGCTGAGGAGAGGGGGATAATCCCTTCTTTTGGCTGGCTGGCTATGCTCTTGCTAATACAACCCAACAAGGTTAGTCTTCATTGCTGCAAGGGCACACAGCTAATTTATGTCTAACTTGATATCCATTAGGATGCCAGGTCTTCTTCTGCAGAGCTGTCGCGTTGCCAGGCAGACCCCAACCTGCTGAAATAAGCCTTTACCAGTGTCAGACTGGTCATGTACGTGCTGTGATGGGATTCTGGATTCAAGACTGCATGGCCAATATATCTTGGAAGTTTGTATTTGAGGGTTCAACTCAGAGGATTCATGTGACAACCACGTCATGTGGTCAGACCTAGAGATTTTCCTCCACTGTCTGTAAAGATCATAGAGATATATAGTCACTGGAGAAGAAATAGGAATCAAAACTTAAGGCTGAAGTCAGATACACTGTTGTGGCTGCTGCTGTGTGAGGCCAAAAGGTTGCTGTCCCCTTAGACGTGCCAGCATAACTGCAAGCGTAATTGCTTCCTAGCCCAGTTCTGTCAAAATATTTGTGGTTACTTTAAACGCAGGGAGGGAGATGATGATGTTTGTGGAGAAAAGATAGGAAGGCGACAAACAGACTGCAGTAGGCTTGGGGATGGTAACCTCCCTGGGGCTGCAGGCAAGAAATACTTCAACTTTTTGGCAGTGACATTTTTGACATGCTTGTGTTGCTGCATCGAGACAGATCTGGAGCTCCCCAAAGGGGCTGTGGCCCAGGTGCCTTCAAACAGCTTCCTGAGTGTTGTCTGGTCTGATGTTAAACGGAGCAGCACTCCAGAGCACACCCACGACTACGTGGCACCGCGGGGAGAGGACGTTGGTTCCACGCTGACCCGGAGGGACCTCGAACGGAAGCTTCAGCATGAGGGACCAGGTCAACCCAAGGTCTTTGAGAGCACCAACCCACAGACCTAATGGTGTGGCAGGGCCTTCCACTTCGAGGCAGCACTGGAAAAGCCGGAACGCAAGGCATCAGCGATGCCACGGGAAGTCTCTTATGCATCCCAGGTATTCATAGGTCCCGCTCCTTCCCACGTGGGTGTTTTGAAGAGACTATTCAAAAGGACAGATGGCGGGTGAAGCTGAGTCCCACTGATTTTCGAAGGGCACAGAATTCCCTTGAGCATCTTTGAAAAACGTAGTTAATTAAATTAGACTTGCTCGAGAATTGAGTGGAATGAAAGACTGTTGTGGGTAGGTGGATATACTGTTTAATTGCACAAAAAATGGTCATTTTGCTTAGCTTTTTTGTGTACACTTGGAGTAGAAGGGGTGCATTTGTGTGTCTGAAGCATCAGCTTCAGATCCCTTTATTGGTCCGTGGCTTGTTCTGGGATTACAATATATTTGGGATGCTGTGAATAGAAGGCAGCTCAGGGCAGTGTTTTATGTAAGGTAGCACTCTGCACTATTTTTAAATTTTTATGATATGACAGGCTTGTTCTAGTATTTTAATAAAATGAGACATGCTCTTCCTTTTCCACAACAGCAGCAAAATCTAGTCTAGGGCTGCCCTGCTTGACAGCTTGTGGCAGGATTATAAAAAAGAGTTTATTCTGGGGCTATATATAAATGTTATACGTGGGTGGAGGCTGGACAGAATTGTCTCATGGGTCACATCCAGTATGTAGAGCACCCTTTGCACAACTTTCTTCTACAGATGCTGGCTGTCAACAGCATGGAACTTTTTTTTTTTTTTTTTTAAATTTCACAAAACCGGGGTCTGTAGCTTTAATCTGCCTATTGGAAGAAGGGTTGGAACAACCTAGAGCCTGGCACCTGGCAGATGTGTGCTGCACACCTGTGGGGTGGATATCTGTGTCTCAGCAGCCTATATCCCTTCTACCTCGCAGCATATGTCAGGGATTTCCCAAGAAGAGCCTGGCTGATTTATCTGCCTGACAGTGGTGAAAGCAGATGGAGATAGGTGGTGATGGGTTTCTGCCTTCCTGTCCCCACCACTGCTGTCCTCATCCCACGTGGACCGTAGCGTTCACCTGGAGCAGGCTATGTGCTCTCCAAACACGAGGCACGTTTGGGCTCGAGGCTGAGACTGTGCTTCACGTGTGCTATGGGCATCGGCGTTGCCATCTCACTACTTCTGTCCTCAAAATAAACCCAATTCCTTTCCAAAGGAAGCAACCCCCTTCATTTGAGCTGCTGATGTCAATGTAGCACATTTTTCCTCTGTCATTTCCCCCCAAAATGTTTTGTTTGTGACATTTTTCCCCCCCTATTCTGCCTCCATTATGTCTCCATACAGTAACTCTGGGTATGTTTCGGGCCTGATTCTTCACGGGTTCTAAGTCCAGAGCCACTCTGTTAGAATCAAGATAAACACGTGCTCACTTTAATCATGTGAGCTCAAACAAACACGTGTAAACTTCTTAAAAGTTAACTAGGACTTGCTCAGGTTTTGATAGTTTAACTGTGGTTAAATGGATTTTATCAGATTTTCCTGAATGATTCACCTCCGGGCTAAAAATAAAACAGGAGGCACTTTGGGTAATTTACAAAAGAAGTATGCATGAAAGCAGGGGTTTGGAGTCAAAGCATCTTCTCTTGCATAGTCAGAGTATTGCACGACAGCCCTGATAATTCTATGTAAACTATCTGATGCGGGAGAGACAGGGAGATGAGAAAAACAATGAGGAGCGAAATTTGGCAGATTCATGGGTGTTACTCCATATTTTTACTGTAGGAGCCGATGATAAGAATTTACCCACCAGGGTTTTAAAAATTCAGTAATTATTTAAAAAAAACCTCATGGATGTAGGGAAGGACAATGAAAAAAAAAAAAGACCTACAGACAAGATAAGTCGTTAGGGATGCAAGGAAATGCTGCTGTTGTCTTCAGGCTAAATCTATCGGAACAGAGCACCATAAATCGAAGATTCATTGCTCCCTCTGCTCATTAGCTGTGTGAAACTGTGACTAAGCTTGAAGGTTAGTTGGTGTAGCACAGTATTGTTGTTCTTATTGCCTTGCTCTGAATCAGGCGCGTCGGCAGGCAGCCATGATTCACACATACTGCCTGCCTTGCTAGGTGCCAGATTTCCACTATTTTTTTTCCATGAGGGGGAAGATTCTGCAGCCTTGTATGTCTTCTGGCTTCATTAATTTTTGCCTGGACAAAGGCAAAATTATTCAAGTGGATCTCTTATTTATTAAAGGAATTGAATTTGTTCACTAGACTAGACTCGGAATGTAACAGGCAGCAATGTAAAGCATGAAGGATACAAGCCCAGTGGACATTTTTATTTTAACAATGAAAATATGCAATCTGTCTCAGCAAAATACAGCTGCTGAGCAAATTAACTTGTGTTGAATGCTTATTGGGGGCCCACAGCTCATTCTTTTGTTCTTCCTGTTCAGCAAATGTGTTTTTTCTGACTAAGAAATAATAGATTGTGGCTCTATAGAGCCTTTCATCAGATGATCTCAAAGTACTTGGCAAACATTAGTGGTTTACTTGGGAGAGACTAAACCCTATAGTGTATCCAGTGGATGGTACCTAGAGAGCAGGGTGAAAAGTACATTGCAACTACTAGAGAGGGCTGCAAAACGTTAGGCTAATATGACTAACAAATACCAGGTGATGCTTTCTGACTGGGTGTCTGGTGTTAAAGCTGAGATATTTCTTTTTTCATTTATGACAACATTAAGAGGATATAATAATGAGGTTTTAATTGATTATTTTGTTTCCAAGCTGAGGTGCATGTGCCCACCCAAATATACAGATAACTTTATTGTAGTGTCTATGAGCCCTGGCTCCTGTCCAAGTCTTTGTTCCCATTTCCCTATGCTGCTCCTATGGAAAGTAGCCCATCCCACCTACCAGCTGGGAATTTCCCTGACACATGGGCATTCTCTGGGTAATACGAGATTGGCAAATGGTGTTGTGTTGCAACCCCCCTCCTCATCTAAGCAATGAAGTATGTTAGGAGTGCCTCAATATTCAGTATCAAAAGACTTTGAGCTGTAGATTCTCCATGCTCTGTCTCGTCTGGGTTGCAGTCCGCAGGCGCTATAGGAAGTTAATTAGGAAAGCCCTGGAGTTGTAGTAATTTGAGGTAGGGAATGGAGCGGTCTCCAGTCAAGTCCAGAATTAGAGCAGAGGCAATTTTCTCATGTCGTCTTTGTTGCTCCTACTTCTCTGTCTTGACTTAAAGACTGTAGAAAGCACAGCTGACGTTGTCTTTGCTTGCAATTTTTAGACTCGTATTGCTGCTATGCTATTCTTTTCATCCACCATTCAAACCCAAGTTTACAGAATTTCATCATGAAATCAAGTATCTGCCCAAACGTAGGTGTTTGACACAGGTCTGGACAGAGTTCTGGGTTTGGGGCTAGACTGGAGCTAGAGCTGCAAACCTGATACTCTCTTTCCAGCTGTCCAAAATTCACAGAGGGGAAAAATGCAAACTTCTTGGGTTAAAAAATTATCCACACAGTTCCTCAACTGGTAAGAGTGCTCTTCTGATACAGTCCAATGCAGCAGAATCTTTAAATAGACAGTAGTTGAAAATACCACTGAATAGTCACTTTGGAAATACAGCCTTATGAGAACCCCTCTGAATTGTGGTAACATTGGACCTAAGCATATGTTCTCTTTCAGACCTAAGCATGAATTCATTTGTAATGTAACTTTGTTATGAAGATCTGAGAAATCTGCATACCATCATCTTTGACCCAGCTCCAGACAAAACCTATGAGAGCTGGGGTTTCATAAATAGTTTCATGTGGTGCTGATATAACCCAATGGAGCAAAGGGGGGAGAACAGGGTAGGACTGAGAGCAAGCCACTGAGTGCAGCTCCTGAGAGAAAAAGAAAACTTCAGCTCTAGTAAGAGATTTACATAATGTCAGGAAAAGCGATTTAAATGCAAATAGCCTGGTAAGATTGTTAGAAATTTTGCAGTGGCTCTGGCAGCCAGGTGTAGCATAAAGAGAATGAGAGCTAAACAAACATTTCCTTCCTTCTGTGAGTTCATTTATTCACAACCCAGGTTCATTTCTTTGGCAGGTGTATTTTCCCCTTCACCTTAAAAAAACCAAATCAAGCAAAACCCCCCAAAAAGGCTGGGTACCCCCTCTTTCCTAAACACACTCCTTTTGCATGACAACAAAATGCGCACCCACCTGCAGACAGTGAATGACCTGTCCAGGTGCTACAAAACATGCGTATTTATTGAATTTGCCATCAAGTTCTATAAGGTGAGGCAGACATCAGTAGTTTAAAACAAATTCTCTTCTACCTCTCTTGTATCATTTGCTAGACACGGATTCAGGTATTTGGAGAAATTACCAAATACCTTTTTAATTCTGCCTGTTTTAAAGACTTCACAAACTCTATTAAACTTTCAGCAGAATTTCAGGATTTGGCCTCCTGAAATGGCCTTTCAGAAAGCAAACCAGAGCGGTGCTGTGGGCTGCTGGGGAAATGCCCCTCGTGGTCCACATGTGCCATGAAACCAGGATGGTGCAGTTGGAGAGGGTGCGGTGAAAGCCTGAGAGACATCTCAGACTGTTGCATGAACGTTGAAGGCAAGGGGGGGGGATGTTTTTCCTGCAGTAATTACCAAACTGCCTGGTGGGATTTTCTCAGTGTATGTGAAAAAAAAAAGAAACTGAATAAGCAGAGGGAAATGTTGTTTTCCCTATTAGGCTTGTGGGCACATGTTTCGGATTAGGGGTCTTTGCATTTTCAGCGTTTTGCTTTGGAGGAAGCTAATATCCTGAGATGGAAAGCAGGGATGATCTGATGTGACACTGCTGATCTTGCAGCTACAGCTTTCTAGTGGTCACAGGTTCACTCTGTTAAGACTTTGGGAAGGTCATTTAAAACTCCTAAGGGTAAACCTTGGCTGCACTGAGATCCAAAGATCTTTTTGCCATTGATTAGCGTCATCTAAAGTCTTGGTGCCTCAATTTCCCCCACTGTAAAATGAAGATACGAATGCTCTCTAGAAGTCTGCGAGGGTCTATTTGTTTGCTGTTGGTACAACTGTGATCTGAAGATCAGTTGCTAAAAAACAGGAAAGAAAGAATTATGCAATTTGTATTAATTAGTTACCATTCACTGTCAAAACAGTGCTAGGTGTTTTGTTGCCTTCACGCTGCGGTTGCTGTAGAGGACACTTGCAATGGATGCCGTTAGCAGAGAGCTGGCACGAACCCCTCCACAGCAAACGTTTCATCTGATAGACCACTCCTCTCTTCATGACATTGCAAATGTATTTGTTCTCTTTAGAGATGCTGCATTTAGAAATTTGCTGCGTCTCCTTTACATCTAACAGTTTTTCCTCCAGTATTAAATGATCAGCAATTTCTAAATGAAAAGAACAAACTGGAGAAAGGATCTATTTTACTTTGCTTGTCTCCCAATACCTGGGCAAGTTTAAAGTACCTTATCAGTCAGGCAAAAAGAAAATACACATCTTCAGAGCTAAAATCATGTAGCATCTGTTTCAACTTCTGTCAGTAGAAACACACTGTGTTTCACAGAAAGGCTATCTGATTTATCCAGAATAGCCCTTATCAAGAGCATAAGCAGCCTAAATTTGTAGTATGTAATATTTTGGGACTTAGGAAGGACTCCACAGTCAGTTTGTCTGCCTTGTTGGCCGTGTGTCACCAGTGCAAGGGCTGGTAGTGATGGAGTGGGCGTGAGCATATTGGGACATCTCCCCGTGCCGGTAGGGATTCACACTAATGGGTGGCAGACTTTTCCTCATGCAATTTTGAAAACATTTGCTTAAGCAGAGACTTGCATCCCAACTTTCTGGATAGACTGAATTTAGATTTGAAGGCAGGCTGTGGCTTGTGCTGAAAATATTTGTTCTCTATCATAGACCTACCCTGTGAGCATGACCTGCTGTGGCAGTAGCCAAAAGTGGTCATTGCCTGGTGGCTGCTTGGTGTGTCTCTAAAGAAGTGAAGTTTGGCTTTTGAAAAAGCCTCCACACTAGGAATTTTTTCAGCTTGGCCAAGCGAGGCAGCGTTCTGAGGGCTGTTTTGGTCATTACTGATCCTGGCTGGATTTGAAAGAGCTCCAGGTACTGTGCTGTTTCCTTCGTGTCATAGGTCTGTTCTGGCACAGTGAGTTTTTTTGGTTTTGTTTTTAGACTTTTCATAGAATTGTTTCCCCCTTGTGAACTTTTTCTTTCTCCAAACTCTGCATTTTGCTTATTGACCTTTCAGTCAAATGGCTCCAGCTGGAGTTGTCTGGCTCAGTAAAGCATGTGAAGATGTCTTAAGATAAGGAGTTAAACCTCTACCTCGCTGATGACTGCATTTACCCTTTACTGCAGCCTTAACAGTCTTTGGAGCCATCCATCCCTTTCCTCTCCCTCCCTGTAGATCTCGGCTAGAGCTTTTCCCAGTCAGTCCTACTGCGCCCATAGGACTGGAAAAAATATCCATGAGATATGCAATATAATATGTGAGCACTAATCTAATCTAGCAATTATCTTCACTTGTGAGGGCAGATGAGATTACTCACCATGAGAAAGGTCATAATAACAGAGATCAGCCATCATGTGGTGTTTACACACACTGATTGTTGGTTTATTGCGAGATACTAAGACACAGGAGGAAGAGTTATCATGAAGCTGATGTGATTATAGGTACCTGCCTATTGTAATCAGATTTCTCCCGGTAACAGAAGAATGTTTGTGAAGGAATCCATGCTTGATGCTGCACTTTTGCATGCTCCATATAGTCATATACTTGCTTTGATCTCCAATGAAACTGTGATATTAAGACTAGTAGTTTGACCTTTGTTAGCTCTCAAATTTAAATAGAGTCAATTAATGATCTCATATAAAATCTTGCAGAAAGAAGATCCTAATTTTTCTATTTTTAAGCATTGTCATAGTTTTTCTCCTGGGATTTGAGTGCTCAATAGGATTTTATAGTACTTTTTTTGTTTTATTTTGGTTTTTTTTTGTGTGTGTGTGTGTCTGGATCTGCTCTCTTGGCGAGGGAGGAGGGGGAAGGGAGACTTACTTTTCTTGGTAATAATTTTTATAAATTTTATATGCTTAAAACTACACAAATAACCAAGAGATTATCAAGCAAACCCTAAAACTCCAGACTACATACTGGAGAATTATC
This sequence comes from Buteo buteo, assembly GCF_964188355.1. NCBI lineage: Eukaryota > Metazoa > Chordata > Aves > Accipitriformes > Accipitridae > Buteo > Buteo buteo. The sequence continues at coordinate 11,506,097 of NC_134194.1, read as the reverse complement.
CTGTGTTTGAAAAAAGAAAAGGACACAAGTAAAAAATTAGTCAGGAGCAAATCATTGAATAGCTAAATTACCATCCTAGAAGAAAGGTCTTCCTACCATGCTGAGTGAACTTCTATAGGTATAGTGCTGCTGGCTGAGAATGAATAAAAATATCGTATCTTTACAAAGCAACAGTAACTCACTCATAAGAAAGGATGTTCTGCTACTCCTAGCCCAGATCTGGCTGTCAAATACGCTCTAAAGCTTTGCTTGGTTTCATTTTCTTCTAATTAATTGTTGCTTCCTTCAGATGGGTTAATCAATACTTTGAAGACTATTTTTAGATTCAGTCACAAGTCGACTACACTCTCAAGGCAAAGCGAAAAGTTTCCAGGTCTCTCTCAGCCCTTGGTTAGTTTTCAGAATGGCTTTGTAGGAGAGGGAAAGTGAGGCTTTTCAATAGCACAATATTTTTAAGCTTGGTTTGCTGCTAACAGGCTCAGGTTTTTCAAATGTCTCACTATGGTGGATAAACATGATTGAAACTGCCATTGTATTGGACGAAACAGTTTTAAATTTTGTTCTCCTGATTTTCAGTGGCTCCCCTGCTGTAGGTGTTGTTTTCCTGCTGCTTCGTCTCTGGGTTGAGCATCTCAGAGAGCCCTCAGTCCCTTCACCCCAACCATACCCCTGCCCTGCATCCCATCTGAGCCTCCAATACCCACTGAGGTCCAGGTCCAATCCAACCTCAGTGCCCAGCCATGGTCTCTGGGCTGAGCAGCACTCCAGCCTGGCCGGCCCTTGGTTCCCCACCAAACCCTGCCACGCAGCTCCAGCTGCCCGCTGGCTGCTCATCCCGGCTCCAGCCTCCTCTGGGCTCGCGGGGCTGACCAGGATGCCTGCTGGGAATCCAGCTCTGACTTGCGCACAGCAGGGTACCACTGTGGTTCTCCAAAACTAACCTATCTGCTCTTTTCCCTCCATGGTATCAGATGAAAGGACGCAGGTCCAAAGTGTCGTGCCTTGAAAGATGGGGGATCAGCACGTGGCCATGCTGCCTGTGCTGTGCCTCTTCAGCATCTGCAGCCACAAGGTTGGCAACTCTGCAGTTACTTTTGTCTTTAACCTCTACCTGTTTGCTTAGCTGGGATTTGAACAGATCACTGCATCTTTGTGCTAATTACAGTTTAATAATTAGTGCCTATCAAAACACTGCCTTTCAACTGCCATTCATTTTGCTCTTTGCTTGCCAAATAGCTTCACCTTTCCCTCGCTGCAGCCACTGTGTTCAAGGGTGACAGAGTTCACATTTCTTAATTTCACATCCAGTTCCTTCTCCATCCTGCCCTTTAGCCTCTCAGTGGTATCAGTTTTACTCCGCAAGCTAAAAGATACAAATCACTTTCAACATGCTTGTAAAGAGCAGAAAACATGCGGCGAATAAACCAAGCCCACGTTTTTTCTGTACAGCTACATAGCTGATCCTCCAGCAGAACAAAAGCAAAAGAGATAGCAGTCAGGCTGGGCAGTGCCATTTTAGGTTGTAGAGATTCATTCAGGTTTAACATGTTTTTGTAGGAATTACAGACAGTCAAACACACAAGAGGCTAAAGTGAGCCAGTTCTTTATTCCCAGGGTTTTAGATGCACTGAGACGGAAGAAAGTGGCTAAGGAATTGTAAAGTCAGAGGAAAATTATTTCTTGACCTTTAGCCCAATGATCAAATTGGTTGGCAAAACCAAGAAGTGTTTGGCACTTAAGCTAGTGGCTTGGTGACTTTGAAGCCTGGGTAACTGTCCCTTTCCATCTATTTGAATGTCAATAGCAAAGTTCATACATTACTGCCTCTGCAGCAAGATGTAGTTGCTGCTGAACCAGTGTGAGTGTATTGAGGAGGAACTGCACACCACCAGAAACTGGAGAGAAAACTGATGTTGCTTGCAGTGTAAATCATGGATCAGAAAGAAGCTGAAACTTGATTTGAACAGTTTTCAAGGATTTCTGTGCTACATCTCATTAGTGTTAATTACAAGCTTATACCAGTGATTAATCAAACAGTAGAAATGCTGCAGACCAGGATCTATGTTATGTGAGCTTTGGATACCTTCATCACTTCTTGGTAGGGGATATTTGATCAGTTCCTCTTCATTTTACTTTGTTTTAATCAGCACAATCAGCCCATCACTGACAGTAATGCTGTAAAGCCCCTTTATACTTGCAGCAGTGGATCAATAAATGTTTGTCTCTCCCTGCTTTCTGCCCATTCACACATTTGTCCTCCAGAACTGGAGATGTCAGGACTTCTCTGCAGGGCTGTCAAAGTCGCAGCAGCCCAGAGTCGTGTCTGTCGTGTCAGTGATAAACATCCAGAAGAGCTGCAAATAGTTACTGTGCTGTCACTTTCTGTACAGTTCTAAGGTTAAAAAAGATTACAAAGATGTTCCAGCAGTCATTAAGAAAAAAAAAAAAAAAAGAAAAAAAGCATTTAATGGTGTTGCAGCAGTAATGTGGATATGTTAGCCATAAAGCCAAGAACTGAGTGGGTGCCTGAGACAGCATCTCCCTCCCTTTCAGGCTTGGGATGGCAGTGGGGCTGGACAGGCTGGGCACACGACGCTCTGCCCTCACTGTACTGGCCCCATGGGGAAATGGGACGTGGTCCTTCAGATCTGTCTCTCACCAGCACTTGAAGCTACAGAGCTCACCCACTTTGGTGCAACTCACGGCAGAGGGGCACAGAGGGGCTGGAAATCGAGGCTGGATTGACCAGGCTTTCTTGCAGCTGTGAAGCAGTTCGTGATGTAGATTTGGAAGGGGCTGGTGATCGACCCAAGCTTTGAGGCATCTCCTTCCTATCTGAGGCAAGGTCCTGTGTAAATTGCTGATAGAACCACCTCTGGCGGATTAGTTTGACTTTTCTGCTTTTGTAGTCAAATAAGATTTCCTACTGAAATGGCTATAGTTCAGGTTAAAAATGTAATGCCTCCTCAAAACGTTCATACCTCTGAAATGCATATGCTAATCTGATCCCCCTGCTCTTTTCAACCACCATTATGGACACAGGAAACTTAAAAAAAAACCCAAATGGTGATGTGTTCAGAGATCAGTTTGAGACAGGACATTAACCATTTCATCACCTGCTCTTATCAATGGGGGATTGCTCAGCTCCTGCCTGGTCAGAACTGCTGTCGCAAGCACCGAGTTGGATAGAGAAAGGGCAAGCCTAACAAAATACAAATTATACAAATCTAAATAATCACACCAGTAAATACTAATGTGGCAGCTTAAGAAGCTCCCTGCTTCCTGGAGATACCATACTGCATTAACGGAGCAGGACAGATAAGAGCTGTTAGGGAAGCAGGAAGCTCTCCCCAGGGCTGGTACCCCCCATCGTCTCAGCGGCTGTGCGATGCAGTGCCTCCACGCACCGTGTCGGCACCTGACTCGGCTCCTTCGCCTTCCCTCCAGCTCTAGTGGGGCTCCCTCCTATCTCAGATGCTAGAGAGCATGGAGGGACAGGGAGAAGAGAATCCCTGGCAAACCCAGGCTGTTCCCCAGAAGGAAACAGGCTTGGGGGCAACACACATGTACTTTTATAATCCTAATTTTTTCTGCAATGTTTGTTCTCACATTAGCATCAACAAACAGGCTCTGACCTTGCCTGTTGATGCTTTAAATGCCCTGTTACACAGCAAGCATGGGAATGAGTTAGTCACATGGAAAGTACTTAGTCTCACATGGGCTGTTCATGTGCAGAGAGGAAAAAAACCCCAGTCTCACAAATACAATAATCTCTGCAGGAATCTCTCTCTCTCTCCCCACTTCTATAATGATGAAATACAGGCTGGATTTTTGCTTTAAGGCAGAATCATATCATAGTTTCAAGTCATTTAAAAAACATAGACAAATCAATACTTTATTCTTCTTAACAGCCACGGCATTAACTTTGTCACACAGGCCTGTTTTTTAAGAAGCCACCTTTTTTAATGCACAATGCTTATGCACCTCAGCTCAGGGTAGGACGAGAGTCTAAAAAATGAAAACGCAAAAGCCTCTGAAGGGAGTACAGGGGCAGAAACCAGCCCAATATATCCCCCCTCCTGGCTGGCTGTTCCTAGGCCAGAGGTGAGCTGCCAATGCATCTGGAATTCGTGGAAATGCGAGAAAGAGGTGGGTTTTCTGGCTGCAATGCCTCATTCCCAGAAACACACACTCAGCACAGATCCAAGCCAAAGCCACTGCAATATGCTCTGAAATGTGCTCTGTTATGCACTAGGACCCTTTCCTCGCTCATCTTTACCAAATAGACCCGAATTTTCCCAGAGACAAGGCACTCCTACTTTAACCATAAATCTATTTTAATCATGAAAAACTGCATGAAGCAGCGGGTTTGGGTGTAGGCTGCATGGACACTGTTGCTGCATACATCGGTCTGTAAAGCTCAATCACTTCTCAAGGATTTAATTCACGTGTAATGGCTCTGCCAGGTAACGAATTCACTGGTGTCACCCAAAAAATTCTTTCCGTATTTCAAGGAAACCACAGTAGGTGCACGGACGGCATAACCTTTGCCCAGCTGGAAAACCTTCGCGAACAACTGCAGGGTATTTTTTTGGGTTGCGAGAGGAAACTCTTTTGTTCCAGCTCCCAGAATAGCCTCTCGCAGTGGGACTTGGCAGCTGAGGTACACGTGTGGCGTTAGCCCTGTGTGATGCTGCTCTTCGTGGTCAGAGTCCAGCCAGTCGTCCGTGGGTCCTCGCTGCTGGTTTGTTCCTTCACCTCCACGCTTGTACCTGGCTGAGCAAAGCCGCGAGGCTGAATTAACCTTGGTCTGATAACGACACCTGCGCACAGGTTACATCCCTGCACCTTGGCTGGCGCTATACATCTATGTGCTTCTGAGTTACAAGAGTCTCACATTGCTTATTCATCCAGCTGCATGGCTGCAGCCCTTCTTCTGCTGGTGATAGATTAGTTGGCTGATCTTCCCCGGCCGGGTCAGAGCCCATAACTCCGGCAGCTCTGGGCACCGGTGATGTTATCTCTCTCACAGCCAAGCGCCAAGATCAATTGTCCCTGTGGGATTTCATGGTAACCTTTCGTTTGGCTGCTGTCTCCATGCCTCATTGCTGCTGCCGACGGGGCTCCTATTTATGACTTCTGCACACACGTGTGTGCCTCCTCCCTCCGCCTTTCTCATTGCTGCACCTCCGTGAAAGCACCAGCATTTTCTGCTGCCTGAACACGTACCTAGTGCTACCGTGGAGCTGGTGGGGGAAGAGGGAAGCAGTAAATCCACAGCCTCTATATCCATTTGAGTAGTTTTTGCTAAATTTCCACGTGTGTCCTTGCAATGCCTTTGTGTTTTAAATCCCTGAAAGAGTGGCTTTCTTGGAAATTCGTAGTTTGAAAGCGTCTTCACCGGCAATGCTTGGTGCTGCTTGTTCTTTCTGGAGCAGAAGAGCCACAAAACCACATTAGCAGTGCAGTGGCTGACACAATTCAATGCTGCAGTGCATCAGAGAACTGGCAGTTGCTCTTGCTTTCCCATCCTGCCTGATGCCAGCTGGCCTGTAATGTTGCTTTTTTTTCTTCTGGTGTTAGAATGTGATTTTATGTGGGTGCAGGGCTTGCTCCTGCTCCTTGGTGCAGATCCTCATCACAGGATTGATGGGACGTGGCGGGGGGGTGTACACAGGCATGCATGCACGTTTTGGTTCTGTAATGGCTGGGCTCACGTGGAAGGCAGGAGAGCTGCGATACCATCACCTGCTAGAGGAGTCCAGATAGAGGCATGTACTTTTTCTACAGCTCCTGCTGCACCAAAATTTCAGCCTTGCCTCCACAAGCATTTATTCAGAGATTGTCTCTTTCCATGCCAGCCTTTGGACTGATTGCACCACGTAGCAGAATTGAGGCCTGATCAGTTTTGAAAGTCCTCGAAAAGTGGTTCTGACCGTAATTTCCCTTAGCAAAGGACTTTGCCCTACACAGGCTCTTTCAAAGAGGTAGATGGGTTTGAAAAATGAAGAGGGGAATCTAATCCATTGTTAGCAATGATGCTCAAAGGTGATGTGCAACTCCCCTTCCTCAACGTGTATTTATATAACATAATAGAGCAAATACTGAAAATACACCTGCGACCCCATGAAGAAAGCATGACAACAGTTGCTTTTGGCATTCATCTATTCTCAGTACATTTGCCATTCAAGCAGAGAGAATCCAAAGGGTACTTTCTACTATTTTTTTAAAAAACCCTGTCATTTTAGTACAATTACTGTAAAATCAGACAGTGTATTTTGTATACTGAACTTGCAGGGTACCACAAAATTAAGTTCCCAAATGAGCTCATATAAATGCGATGCCTTTCATACATGGTGCTCTATGTACTCAGAGAGGGTAATGTAAATGTTAACATAAGCAGGTATTCTACTGAATTGGAAGAAGTAAAAAGCTTTTCTTATTCTGGGAACATACAATGCTAATATATGCTGCAATGAAAGAAAAATCTTGACTTTTCACATGAGATGTAACAGTTTTTCTGAGTACACATTGGAACTGAACCCAATTTCTGACCCTCTGCCAGCTATATGTAATCCGTAGACAGCATCGTGTCATTCCTGGTTATTTATTGTTCAGGGCATAGTGTGTTGCTTTCTGTGTAATTACTGATGAACATAACAGGAAGCTGTACGCAGCTTTCCCTGCTCACAGGCTGCAGAGGTAGTACAGTTCTGTTCACGTGTGCAATGCTGCAATGGCTCGTTTGCTGTTAGCCAGTCTTGACATTTAGCGTCGCCTTGGTGATTTTCTGGGTTCTGCAAAGTTAGCCTGAGCTTATAAAACATTGTCTTGGAAGTGAAAAAATTAATTTTGTGAAAAAGCCTACCTGCTAAATCAACCTTTATTCCTTCTTGTTGCTCTCTCCTGATCCAAATCTGCTTTCCACATTCAGCTGATAGGCAGAAGAGTTTGCTGAATAGCAGCAAATACATTTCAGCCTATGAATTGTTTGCAAATTGGGTGCTTTGATGATCTGTGGTGGGTGATGGGCTGCCAGAATCTCAGTGCTGCTCCCAGAAAAAGTGGCTACAGGCTTTAAACTGGAGAATGCTATCGGACTATAGCAGGTGACTGGTGCAGAGGATAAGTCTGTCTCAAATACATGAAGGGTATTGGGTTTTGATAGTTACTCCAGTTATATTTTGTGCCGTACTGGTTCCCAACAAGCCCAGAGGCTGGACTTGGTGAGTGTCAGCACTATAAGAAGAAGTAGCCAAAGATAATACCTGTGCTTGAGAAATAGCTTGGAGTGGAGGATATGGTAAGAGTAAGGAGAGGTGCAGCCTGAGAACTAAGTGGTCTAGGTACCTGAAACTTCACCAATAAATTGGCAATTAAGTGTTTGACAGTAAATGATAAAAGCTGGTGTTTTAGAGGAGCAAAATCTCTGTGCTATTTGACCCAACCCCAAGGAAGCTGGACAAGCTCCTGTGTAGCCACCAGGTCCTCGTCCAGCCACTGCCCATCACAGGGACTACCAGGAGGTAAAAGAGCTTCTCTTGGATCTTCTCCTTTTCTCCTCAACTCCAACCTGTCATGCCTGATTCTCAAGACACCTCATTATGTGGACCCTCCAGTTTGGGCTGCTCTGAGCTGCACTAGCAGCCCCAGAAAGGCCACAGCCAGCCCCCCTGCAATGAGCTACAGTGTCAGGTCTGAGGGAAGACATATGCACTGTGGTCACACCTTAGCTCTGTGGAGCAAAATCTGGTCTTGTCACATGAAAAAAATACACAATATTTCTTTGTCTTTTAAATAATATATATTAATTAAGAATCTTTTGGTAATGAAATCACCATCCTCATCTTCTTCCCATAAACCAGTTCTCTGTGCCTTGCCCCCCACCAGGCAGAGCTCCCCAACTTGGAGCGTGCGTAATTTCCTAGGGAACCTTTTGTACACATCCTAATCACATGCATTAGTGGAAGAATAAAAACTGCTGTTTGCCTGTTTCAGGGGCTGTTGGCATCCAGAGCAAACTCCCCAGCATGCTGCAGAATAAACAACAGGGCGATGTGATTCCCTCGCTGTTCAGTGTGATTTCACCTCAACAGGACTATTCACATGCTATGTCCTGGCCATGTTTACATTAAGTGACTGTCCCTCCAGCCCCCTTGTCCCTCCTCAGAGAATCTTATTCACTTGTTAGGCTTTTCACTCGGAACCATTCAACCTTGCTGCTTTGATTTTGTAACAGGACAAACTCCAATTCCTAGCAGGATAAACAAGATTGCATGGCTAATGATTTGTGAGCTTAGTCTGAATGCAATTTACTGCAGAAATTCCAGCCTACGAGACTTTGTGACCTGCTAATAAAGCACTTTTGGCAGAGGCTATACAAATACAAAGGATTTCATAGCCTCTGATTCCGGGTTCATGTCGCTCTCCCAACTTGCAGAAATGCTGGTTTAACGTACAGCTTCAAAATCTAGTGACAACTGTTGGAATGAGGCAGGATTCCACCCCAGTTTGATTTCACTTATGAGGTATAAGGGATACTCATTTCTTTATTTTACACATTGTTTGCTTGTAGCCAGGGTCCAAAGATGCCTTACAAGTGAAATGGGATCCTGTCCTTATCAAGCACTAAATAATAATAAGCATCATTACATCGTAATGCCAGTCTAATCAATGTTAGGAATTGTGACTCAGCTTCAACTCGGTTTGGTTCCCTGGGCAGGGAACACAGGGCAACGGTGCAGTGTGTCACATGAAGGTAATCTGCTGGGGCAATACGTTAGATTAGGCATTTCCTCAAGAGTCTGGGTTTGTAACTGTGGCTCTGTCCCTTCGGATTTGACCTTGGGCATGTCAGTATGCTTGGAAAGAGGAGATAGTAATTCTTCTTTGTGAAGAGAAGAGCCATGAGAGTCTCATCGTCATTATTTTAAGTGGTGGTCCCTCTCCTGACCTCCTTGTCTGGTGAAGTTCCCACAGGCGCCAGGAGAAAAAAGCGGACCTACAGCCAAACACTGAAAATCAGCAGCCTGTCTTCTCCGCTTCTTTATACTGCTGAAAATCTGAGGGCTGACCTGGGATCACGGCTTTGTTTATTTGCTGAGATTCAGAGGCCAGCTTCATTTTATTGATTGAAGAGAGTCTCTTCTCTCATTCATGGATGCCATCCACTCCCAGATTTTTAGATGGGATGATGAGGAAATGTCTGGTTATCCATTTCTTTGTCAGAGTCAGAAACCTCTTCCAAACACAGCATTAGCTGACACAGGCAGACTGCTAGCTAGACAAACACTGGTCTGCGTGTCGCATTCGAGTAAATACCTGCATTTGATTCCAAAGGGCTCCATTGATTAAAACCAGCTCCCCCCGCAGACCCAGGGAACAATCGTTACAATAGGACACTGAGCCATTAAACATTACTACACAAAAATGCTGCTGGATCCTTTCATGTTTGTTGCTGTTCTTATTATTGTTGAGATCTGGAAAATTACCCATCAATCACTCCTTAAGCTGCTCATGGAAGTTTTGCTGAACGTGGGGTCTGAGTTTGCTGCTGAATTCGTTAATACTCGCTTCTGAAAAAGAAATAAAGCCACAGGAAGCCTATTGCACTTCCATTAGGTCGTCTCAATAGCTGTTATTTCCAGCCTGTTTCAAATGCACTGTTACTGGCATATGAGATAAGACACATGATTTTGGATTCTTTATTATAACATTTCCTACAGCTGTCATTTTTCCAGCACGTTGGGTAGATTTGCATGATGTCTGTACTGGTTAACTTTTTAGCCTTTTGTTGCTAGGCCATATAGCAAATACTTTTATAAAAGCCTAAGAATAGAGTGCAGTTTGGATCAGACCAGGTGTTCGTCTAGCCCGGTATCTATCTTCTCTTCAGCAGTGGTTCAAAGTGGATGTAACGTATAGAAAAAAGTATATGAACAAGCTGAACAGCCAGTGATACCTCTTTGGTATATTCTTTTAGCCTCAAGCAATTTGTGGCCTAAGCATAAATCCACTACAGTTGAGATGGTTTTGGTCTATAAAATTGAAAACCAGAATAAAGTGGAAAGACATCTATCCTTGGAGTAATAGGGTTATTAAAGCTTTTATTTAGCCTGTGGCATGCATAGCATATAACACCTGTGGAACTTAGCAGAAAAGTAGTCAGGGACTCCATTTGGCAAACAAAATGCCTTTGGGATAAGGCGGTTAACTTAGGAGTCAGATATAAGGCACTGGGGTGCTGAGCTTTTACGACTCAATGTTGCAGTGGGTGGCAGGTAAGATAATTATTGGGAACAACAGGTGATACTAAAGGAGACTCCACCTGCTAATTGCAGAATGATAAACTGGGACTGCAGTCCCTGCCAGTGTACAAATCCCAGGGAGGCTATCTCAGAGAGCCAGGGAAAGGAGGGTTTGGCCAACAGAAGGAGCATAGTCATGCTCGGGAGAGGATAAGGGCAAGCATTCACAAAGATGTATGAAACCGGCTTGAAGAAACTAAAAATGATTTAAGGGAATAGGGAGACAGTGGCAGGAGAGCTGGCATTCGTTTTCCCGGGCGGTTTTACACACGTGGCTCTTCCACCTCCAGCATTCACGATGAGCTGAATAGTGCTGGCGTGGCTGAACGGTTAAATCCGGAGATGGAAAAAGCCCCACAGTTGTTGGAGTTGGGATCAAAGGGAGGCGTTTGCTTTAGAGTCTTGAGATTTGATTTTCTCAGTTCTGAGTTAAATCCCAAAGCAGAAGCTGCTTATTTCCTTGTTTAGATGTGACCATAAACTTATAATAACAGCCACTCCTGCAAGAGTTTGATGTACGATATTGCGCGACTTACGAGAGCAGTGAGTCTTGTGAGATTTCCATCATTTTATGGAAGGATCTCTTAGATCAACTTTTATGATAATAACAGCGTTGAATCTGAACCTGAATTTTAGGCTACATTTTGTTCCAGATCTTTCAGTCATTCTAAAATTAACTTCCCGTTTCAGCTCACACGTACGTACAGGGAGGAAAGCAGAGGAATAAAAAACCATCATAAAATGTTTGCTAATGAAGGGAATGAAGCACCTGTGATCTCACACGTATTATTTCTATTTCAAAGACGAATGCAAAGTCCATTGGGTGGAATTTAAACCGCTGTCGCTGAGCTAGCTGTAGGAACACGGCGTTACTATGGAAAATTCCTGATTAAAGTCTGTGAAGAATTTCCTATGCAGAGGCTGTTTATTAATAGGTACCTCAGCCTCGCATCTGACATTGACAATTCTGCCCTTTAAACGCATCATTTTGCAAGCAGCGTGATAAAATACCACACTACTGGGTTTTTTTGTATGAAGAGAGAGCCTGTCCCAGCCCTCCCTCTCAGGCCTCCACCAGCTGTAACCGCTACAGTTTGCTTGGCTAAGCACAGGAACAAAAACTGCAACCATGAAATTATGTTAACAAGACCATAAAAAAAAAAAAAAAGACAACAACAACAACAATTTGCCCAAGTGATGCTTGGAAAAAAAATAAACTCCTCTCTCTAAACTAATTAAACTGTACTATGTGTCCTTGTGCAGTTCCTGGCATTTTTCTGGTTCACTCAGTTTCAATAGATGCACAAGGACTGGAGCCAGAGCTCCTGAGTGACTAGTTCAGAACAAAAGCAGGTCTCCTGAGTATTCTTGAGCAGCCAGCAAATTGAGGGAAAGTTATTTTGGGTTAATCAATGTACTTCAGTTGCAATCACATTTAGTTTCTAACAGAGGAGCCTGCAAACAAGGAATTACTGTTCTGAGCTCAGCTATGGATGGGACTGGAAAGTGTTACTGGCTAGACTGTGCTCTTCTCAATGCCTTTTTTTTTTTTTTCCTCCTTTTTTCTTTTGCGTCCTGAATTTGGTTTGGCAGTTTTACGTGTCCTCTCCATTTGCATTTCCCCCTGTTTATTTATTTATTTATTATTGGCAATGGGAGCATGGGAAATTATTGGCAGTTGCTTAAAAGTCCCCGCAGGGGAGAATTCTTACCATGTTCTAGCCAGGCCTACCTATGGAGCTAGAGCAATTGTGATCAGTGCTTAGCTTCCCAGCAGTAAATCCCTGATTTATGCAGGTTTATGTTTATGAGGGCTGGCAGTCGAAATCACTGAGGTGTGGCGAAGCAGGGGGATGGGGACCTCCAGCATCCTGGAGGACAGGCAGGATGCAGTACAAGCTCTTTGGATCAGACTCCCAGGTGAGTTTAACAGCCTATACTTAGGCGTGTAAATATAAAATGAATTCTTTTGACAATCACTTCTCCTCTGGAGGATCCTGAATGTTGGAAAATGTGACTCCCTTCCCCCATGTCCTTTTGCAGATCTGGCTGCTGGGTATGAGGTGTGAAGTGCTCGCAGAGACCACCTGGGTGAGGGTCCCAGTGCAAGGGGTGCTGCGGGGTGCTGCAGGGTGCTGCAGTCTCGCCTGCCCTCTGCACCGGTTTTGGGGCATCAATGCCACCGCAGTGCCTAGACCAGTCCTACCGAGGCTTTCTGGCCCTGTAACCAGAAGCTTTCATAGGTATTTACAGCCCTGAAAGCCATTGTCTGTTAGATGGACTCCTAAATTATTGCTCCTGCTGCAGTGTTTTATTCATTCAGCCACTCCTTACCATTCATGTATGTGCTATTACGCTACAAAAATGCCAGGAGTCCAGGCACTCAGGCTGTGCTGGAAGAACCAGTTCAATAGATCCGTATCTATCAGTTCAGGCAGAGCCATTGCTCTCAATGCAGTCCCCAAATCCAACTCTTCTGTCCTTTTGGATTGCAGACTCTCCTCCCCCCAGTGAGGATCCTGCCTGTTCACATGCCAATAAACCCCCCAATACTTATGTTTCATTCACCCTTTCAGAACTTGGCCAGTAAAAAGGTTGAGATGCCCAGACCCCACTGAATTCATGCAGGAGTTTGGGGTTCCCGAAGCACAGGCAGAAGGTCTGCGTGTTACCTAATCTCTTGCAGTTAAAGGTTTACCTGGACAGACAAAAATCCAGGCAGCTTCCCAGACAAGTTCAGATGTTTTACGTCCCGTTTGTCCCCCTGTAAGATACATACCAGTATATATCGCCTTAAAGTTTTCACTTCACGAGGTTGCTCTTCAGGTCAACAGAATACTGTTATTGGGAGCCTTCTTGAATTAAAACATGTTTTCTTTCTGGTTTGCACAAGCCGGAGCCCTAGCGCAGCATTATTGTGCAACAGAGACCTGGCTGTGCCTTCCTCCCAACCTATGTCTCCCAAACGGTTCGGTGGACTGTCTAGCAATGGTCTGTCTCTCTCTGAATGGAAGAGGTGGGCCTAAACTGTGATTTCACCTCCACATACCAATGAACTCTGGATCTAAATCCCAGTCTTGCAGCTTTATGTACCAGGATGACAGCTGGTCTTGCAGCTTTATGTACCAGAGTCCTGCTGCCCACCGGCCTGATTGGGATGGGGTGCCCCGTTAAGCATGTGGTCCTACAGAAGACCTTTAATCCGCCTGCAGTCAGGTGTAAGCGATGTACTGTATCGCAACCACAGATCGGTGAGCCCAGCAGCACTCAGCCCAAGGAGAGTTAAACCCCCAAATTTATGCATTGAGTCTCACAGTCTCATAGAGGTAAGTGAACGCGAGCACATTCAGATCTATAAACGCTGCTTTTGTTGTCGCTCGTACTCTAAGGATAGGTAGGAACTTCTGTGGGTGAGACCTTCTGTTTCAGAGACTTACAGTCCATCTGCTCTGGAATTATATGTGAACATTTTCTAGTTCAGCTCCTTCTGTTAATTTTTGTTTTGAGGGTCTGTTTAAAAATGTCTGTATCTGGCTTTGCTTGTGCCATGCTTGCAGGATTCTTGGGTGGAAGCCATGTCTTGGAATCCCGTAACTTTCTCAGGCATGTTTTTCAGTGCTTACCGTGCTCTGCAAGGGTTGTATCTGCTGCCATTATTTTTTTGGCTTTGAAATAATTATTTTTATCCTTTTTCCATCGTTTTCCTTTAGCATCTCTTCTTAAAGCAGTTTTCTTCTGGCTTCCTTGATTAAATATGTATTCAGACGTCCTGCTTTCTGGAGTTGCATCTGAACCAAGATTGTAGACTTGAGTGCTAAGTGTCAGGCTGAGACAAAACACTACTTTGTCTTTGGCATTCACATTTTCTGAGACTGTTTTGTTGAGACCACATCAAAATGCGAAACAGAGATCTGGACCTGTAAGTGTGAAAACTTGCTTACTTAATTGCAGGTGGTTTTGAAGGGCTGTTTATAAACACTTGAAAACTGAGTGTTACAAGAGTTGCTCTAATTTGTTGTGCCAAGTAACAGTTAAACTTTGAAAAGTCTCAGTGATTGAGAGAAACTAAGGGTTTTGGCATGCAGATCAAGCTTTAGTACCTCTAGGCAATTGTATAAGACCAAATCTGTTTGGCCTGAAGTTCACCCCCTTGGTTTTGGGGTTTCACACTGAAATACTTGGTCTGCCAAAGCAGTGTCAAGCCTTAAACATTCAAAGCACTTCACAAGATGTTAACCACACCAGCCCATACCTTTAACACAGCAGGAAATTCGCACAACCAACCCCAAATACTCTATGCACAGATTTGAAAGCAGGAAAACTTAAGAGTCTAATTTGATCTGGGAGATGAGAGGAATCGACTGCAGAGAGCAACTGAATGTGCTCAAATGCTGCCTCTTAAGCCAGCCCATGTCGTGCTGGCTGGAGCAAAGAAGTGCCAGTGCCAGGCGGGACTCTGCTCCCAGCTCTGCCAGTGACTCACTGGGTGACCGCAGGACAAGTCACTTCACCTCTTTGAGCTACAGCTTTTCCGTCCATAATGTGCTAGTGTGAACCTTAAATAATCAACGCCAACAAAGCCCTCCTGGAGCCTCAATGAAAAATGCTTCCCGAATGTGAAGCGTTATTGCTGCCGTGCCAGAGCGGTGCAGTGGTTTTGTGCGCGGTCCAGGAGGCAGGAATAGCGAGCAGAGGAGTCTGTCCTGCCCGTGACCTTGCAGTTTCTCACTTTTGGCAATTTAGGTCAGGTCCCTCTTTTCCTCTTCTTCACATTATCTTCACATAGCTGTCTGTGAGTCTTACTACAATGGGCATTTATTTTATTCCAATAAGTAGCCCTAATTAAATTAAGCTGCTTCTATGACCAACAGGTCAAATTTCTCAACTACAATTGACATTTACATTCCTATTGTGTCTTCCTTATTGGATTAAGTCTTGATCAAGGAAAATCATTTACTGGGGCAGCATCCACAGAGGGACAAAACAATATTCTGTAGCCTGTTCACTGCCTGTGTGGTTTGAGAGGCACTGCAAACTGTAGGGTGATACAGGGCTGTTCTCTACAGCTGTTTGCCAACTTGTTGGCCAGTGGTCAACAACAATTTTTCTTGACTGAAAGCCGTTAGCGCTCAGGTATATTTATTTACAGGCTTGTATGTTCTGACTGCATCATGGATGTTTATGATTTTAGCTCCTCTGTTCTCTCCGAGAATGTCCTATTTTGTTGGCAGTTTTCACAAAGGCCAAGGGGAGACCATGTCTTGACAATAAATTCTCTTCACAAACTAGGAGGGACTTACAAGGTCAGAGCTGAAATGTATATTACATATATTGTATTATGTTTATTTTTATGTGTAATACTTATATATATTCTGAGTGTTGAAAAATCAAGACTTGGTTCTGCAGCCCCCAGCTTCTCCCTGCAAAAAAGAAAGTCTGGTTAAAAAATGTCCTGAGCTCTTGCTTCTCTCTTTTTTTTTTTTTCTTTAATAGGGATGTTTGGGCTGAGTTTAAAAAAGAAATTATTTAACTTCTGATTTATGAGGCTTAAGGGTCATGTTTTTAAGCTTTTCTTTGCAGTCATGAGACCTAGGAAAAAATGAAAGCTAAGACTTTCAGTTAATGAGAAGAGTCCAGGAGTTTAGACTTCATGAAAAATACCAAATTCCACAAGGCTTGCAGGAAAATTGCTAGTGTTGTCAACCCCAGCCATCCCCTGGGGAGGGTTGTTAGGAAACACCGCCTGGGCTTCTACTCCTAATAAGTGAGGATCTTTTAGGGGAACAAAGCGAGCTGGCTTCTAACTCCCAGGGCAGCAGTACACCCCAAACCTTTCTGTCTCTCTGTAAATGAGGTTGTATTACTCACTGCAGCGTTATAATCCCATCCTAGGGAGAACGCAGGTTCTCAACAAGATTATAGGCTGGCACTGCTCCAGGGGCAAACCTTACTGATACCAAGGGAGGAATTTAAAGCTCTCAGCCCCGCTGTGCACATCCACTGCCTGACAAGGTGTTTATCTGTCGGTCTCCCGCAAGCCTTCTCCATCCCCGGCTTTGTGGCAGGAAGCACGTCTGGTGCCCCAGCTGCAGCTCCGAAGCCTGTTTCCTGAGATAGCGCTTTTGCTGCTTCACCAAAACTTTTCAGACCATTATCAAAGTTCAGTATCAGTTCTCCCAAATGGCACCAGGAAGTAACTCGGAGCAGACGAACACCTGCACACCCGAAGGCACCACCACCCTCGTTACAGCTCAAGGGCTGAAGCAGCACCCCGTGGCAGGGATGCTGATGTGACAAACGATGTCTGCGCAGGCAGCTCTTCATTTCTATGGTAACGCTGTTCCTCCTCCTGTTTATGTTCATCCGCATGTGCACACACAAGCCTGGGTTGTTTATCCCCATCCACACCAACAATTACACCATTCTCAGCCCTCCACCAGTTAGTCCAAGGAATTAAAAGTGTCCCTTCTCTTGCCATGTTTTAAAGTCTTGTAACAAAGAGGAAACATGAACGCTTGGGCCACGGGATTTTGCTGAATTATTAATCGTGGGAACAAAGGAGCAGGAGGTTTCCTTGCCAGGAGTAGGGCAAGCGGAGCACGGCTTCTCCTTGGGACTATGCAGGAGGAAAAGGTGATGGCTCTGCTACTAATGGACTGGTTTAGCCAGCTTTTGATTGTTTTGGATACACTCAGGGATGCTGCAATGACTCAGACAAAATTGCTGCTTTGTCTGAGAGACACGTTTACTTCTCAGGGTAATGAGTTGATCTCCGCTCTGATTAGATTTCACTGCAGTACTCGTTACCAGTGGGTGTTGGCAGGAATGGGAGTGGTGGAAGGTTTAACTCAAAGGAGAGAAAAGAGAGGAACCTGCTCTGCAAAGGGATATTAAAAAAAAAAAAAAGCATTAATTGCAGCGTAAGCTGGTCATACATAATAGCAACCTCTTTCTACCTTCATTCCGACAGTTTCTTCAGCTTGCAGCAGACCGATCTGTAGTAGCTCTGGAGATCAGCAGGAAGCAAAGGTGATTTACAACCCTACCAACACCTCCTTCTGCCCTCCCACTCCAGCTGCACTGGGCAGATGCATGGGTCCTACTGGGGGAGAGAAATTCCCAGCGCAGAGGGTGCAGAGAGGCTCTCCCCATGGCTCACGCCCTTCAAAGGCGGCATGTAGGGTGCCTCTGAGCATGAAAAGACCTCGGGAAGCTTGGGATGAGGTCAAGTTGAAGCACGTCCAGCTGCAGCTGGGAGAGGAGCCCAGCAAAGCTCACCCCGAGCTCCAGCCGCTGAAAGCCCCGGTGAATGTCACTGCTGCTCTGTATTCATCTTAAATATTATGATTCATTACAGTACATGGAAGAACTTTGTCTCAGGCAAACATGACATAAGAGTACAGCTGGGTGAATAATACCAGTGACATTTTCTACGGCAATTAATTAAAACTGAAATTCCAGTTTGATCCGGCCCTCTTCAAAGGCCTTCTCAAGGCATTCCCACACAGCTAAGTAGTCCTTGTACCGGTACAGGTGGAAATACTGAGCTCACGTACGCAAGTGCTTGCGGAGGAGCAAACTTTATATGGGCTCACTGTGAGCTTTCATGGTGGGAAAACTCCCCAGCAGTTTTACTTGTCACATTACAGAGCAGGAATGAATTCCAGCTGGATACCTAAATATCAAATAATGATTAGAGGGTAAAAAATAAATAGCTTGTCAAACGATTTTGAATAACAGACAAAAACGCTGCCCGCTCATGGGCTGTTTCAAATGGAGGGAAAAAAGAGCTTTGCTTGCCAAGGTCTCTTGCAGCCCATGTGTGACAGGCCAGCACTTCTGCGGGGTGCTCACAGATGGATTTGTCAGCTCAAGGAGAAACCACAACGGCCCAGTCAGACCCTAGCATCGGGGCCCAAATTGTTGGTCACTGCCAACTCCCACATGACACTCAGATTAACTCCCCCTTGGCCTACGTGTGTTGCAAACTCCTCTCTTCTCCCCTGAACCCTTCATGCCGTAGCTGACTTGTTCATTCTTTCCTGCCTGTGTGCTGGGCTGGGTTGTTACTCCCAGCTGCATGCAGAGAGGCAGAACACAGGAGTGGAGCAGGAGGGTGCTGAGCTCCATGCCCTGCTGTGGTGATGCCTGTCTCTGCCAAGGGGTCCCTCCGGTCCTTCCTCGGGGCTCCTGTTTGGAGCTGTGGTCTATTCTAGCAGCAGCGTAACCACACAGGCACACAGCGCTCCTGCCATCTGTCCCAAACTTGGCTGATAAATAATTGATCATAAACGCTTTGCAAAGCAGCCTTGTGCCTCTGGTAGCCCCTCAGCCTGGCACACATCTCTGAAAAGGGTCCTCTTCCCATCCCTCCCAGAAAACATCTGGTGACAGCACTCAGTCTTTTCTAAGCCTTCAGGAAACTTTTGGTCGAGGAGGTTGGTATCTCCTTTGCTCACCCCCAGTGCCAGGTCAGCTCTCCACTTCCATGTCAGTATAATACTTTCCACACCAACCTCCGCAGCCTCCGAGAGGTCAGGTCTGAGCATGAGTCACACAGTGCTGGCTGGTGCCATCGCTTCAGGTCGGAAACGATATTTAGTCTCTTGAGCTTTCTGAGATGTGTGTATTTTAGTCTCAAACCCTGCAAGATACGGGGATCTGTTTCCTGGCTCATCACCTGGGCTGGAGCGTCTCTCACCCTGGGCTTCCCCTTCTCTGGGGTATCCCAGAGAAATGACTGCCTTCGTACGCTATCCCAGTCCTATCTGTCGTTTCTGCTAGGCTGTAGAATGCTTAGATCCTTGCTATGTTTTGCCTTCCTCTTCCATTTTTAGAACATTTCTACCCTACACCCCCATCTTTTTTTCCTAGAGCCTCTCTTGTGCTGGTAGGTACCTTCAAGACTGCCCTCTCCCCTTCCACGTTCTTTCTCAAAATCCTCCTCCGCCCAGAAGTGCACCAAAAACTTCAGCAGTGGTTTGGCAGCTGACAAGCTATCCAGATAGCCAGGCTTTTTTCCACGTGGTCTTTGCAGGGAGTGGGGTGGGATGGTTTGCCTCCAGCCCAGCTGTTCCTTCTGGCAAGGACAGAAGATTTGGGAGGAAAAAAAAAAAAAAAAAGTCTGGAAACCCATTTTGGTTTAATTTTGAAAAAGTCATAGAAATGTCCAGGGCATTTTTTTTTTTTAATCCTTGTTTTGATTCAGGCTGACTTTTCATTTAAAAATGTTCTGGAGTTTGGTTATTATGAAGTCCAGTGGGAAACATTTTTGTCCAGTGCCAAGCTGCCTCTTTTTAACTTCTAAAATCTTGGACAAGCAAAATTACTCATTCATGTTTACAGAATTGTCAGCAAACTGAAAACTCATTTGCTCTCATGCTCCTTTGCCTGGTCTGTCTGTACCCACTTGTTCCTCTCATTCATACCTCGCCACATTTTTGTTGGAAAGTGCTGATACACCACTTAGCGCAACAGAGCCTCTTTCATTACTAAGGCCCATTGGGCGCTGTTGTATTACAATAATAATAATATTAAATGGTTTGATCCACTTCCCTCTGCAGGCAGTAGATGTCCAGCATAATGTTTCTTTCCCTTTCAAGTCACATGATGAAAGATCTCAGAAATCCTCTCTTTACTGTGGCTTTTCTACACCTGTGCTGCCCAGTGCTTCAGCACAGAGCTCATTAGCTGCTACCGGAGAGATGAATGCTGACCGGGGAAGGGGCTGAGTGCCAACCTGTCAGATGGAAATGGTTTCCAATAACTCTCCAGAGAGTATTTTCTGGGAGCATGTAGTTGTTTGCACAGTAGTACGCTTATTTCAGCCTGTATCTGGAATAGTACATTACCATACCGAATCTTGCTACTGGCTCCTCTGCACCAACGGGAATTTCTTCTTTAGCATTTATTTAAGAGTGCATCCAGCAAGCTCTTGCTCTGAAGCCCAGTGAGAAAGAAAACAAGAAGTTTTACTAGGGTCAGGGCAACAGAGCTGATCCCTTTCTATCACAAAATGCATCCGAGTTAGGGTGTTCCCCCAAGCTTAGTATTGCTGTGACTGGGTAAACTGTATGACCATAAGATGGGAGAACTGAGCCATGCCTTCAGCTGAGGGCATGTTTCTCATGGCAGGGAAAGTGTTTTCTCCCTCTCCCCCACTCTCTGCATGTTCTCCCTCGGCAGTGACAAACCCAACCACCAGCACTTCCCAAGTGAGTTTGGTGTGCGAGCACAGGGAATGTGTTTATTCACCTGCAGAGTAACAAATCTGAGACTTAATCAGGCTTCTCTTTCTTTCATTGCCCGAGGAAACCCGCAAACTAAATAGTTTTTCTGGTCTTGTTCTTTACATTCTAGAGGGGATTTTTACAAATCACTGAGCATTTTGCTTTGGTGGGCAGGTTAGTTCATGTTGCAGTATTACCAGCTATTGCTGTTATGCCAAAGGATCAATAGCATTTTCCACTGTTAATGGGCCTCCCCTCTTTCTTCCCCAGCCCCCTCCCCCCAGCCTTTTTGACTTTGTGGACTTTGGCTGTAAGGCAAGCGGTTCCCTTCACTTTGGGAAGCAGCATCTTCTCCCACATAGAAAATTAGTTTAGTTTGGGATTTTCAGTGAAGCCTAAGATGTGTAGGTGCACAAACCCCCAAATTAGATTAATCTAAATCCCAAAGCAGCTTTGAAAAATCTCTGTTGAGGTCCCTTTTATCACTAAGGGACTTAAAAGCAAAATAAGTTGGTGATGACTTCAGATGCCTGATTTAGGGTCTAGAATATTTTAGTTCCTTGGGTTTTTATGTGTTTTGGTGGAGTGGATGGGTGCTTCAGTAACAACTGGGTTAACCACTCAGTCTGCCAAGACTGCTGACAACAGCATTCAGACCTACGCTCATATTTGGACAACAGTGTGAGAATTTGGTGGTAGTGCAGCTGCTGTTAAGACCTGGGTCTGAAAAATCAAAACTGGAGGAAAGCAGGCAAAGTGTATAACCTGGTTCTCTTTCACATTACTGTGTCCACAGATGGACAGGAGACGTATCAGAAGCTATCACTGCCCCTCTTCTGCTGGACACAGACATGAGTGGGTCAGACCTCTGCTGGGCTGGGGCAGAGCTGGGCGCTCTTGTGGGCAGCTGGGTCGGATGCAGAAGGGCAAAGCAGCAGATGTTCTAGACAAGGACTAAGGCATACAAGCTTATTACGTGGGTATGGCCAGAAGCAGGTGAGGGAGAACATTACTTTCCCTGGCAGAGGTGTTTTGACAGCTGTGGGAGCTGGGAACTGGAAGAGCAGGTAGAGCTGTGTAGGAGTTCAGGGCTGGAGCGGTGGTACCTCCGCAGGGCTGAGCCAGCCCCTGCTGCCAGCAGTTCTGTGCTTCACTGCCCAACCCCTCGTCCTAACCCCACATCTTCCACCTTCTTTTCCATAAGCACTGCATGCGAGGGGCATGGACGTGAGGGCGTAATCGGTGGGAGGCTGTGGAGCAACAGGAGGAATAGTCTGAATGGCTTTGAACAGGTAATACCGGCGACGTTGTGGCAGAAAGAAGAAGTTTGCCACAGGCAAGTCACAAGGCAATTCGTGTTTGGGTTAGTTTTCTCAGTGTGGGAATAGAAGAAAGGCTAAAACTGAACATACAGCAGAAGAAATGACAAGCCTTTGACATAATGTTGAGTCAAAGACTGAGTCAAGGAGGAAGCCAAGGCTCAGACTGGTAGAGAAGAGACATTAGTTCTTTCTGCAAAAGCAAATGTGAGAAGAGAAGGTTTGGGGGAAAAGATTGAGCCCATACTTGGTTGCATGGCATATGAGGACAGTTGTCCTGTGCTATGACTGTGTTACCCAGTGAGGTGAGCCCTGGTCTGTCTCAGAGTAAGAGGTACATGTTGTTGAGATGGGTAAAAACCCCCACTGTCCTAACATTGAGCCCAGGGCTCAAAAGAGAGAATGGCAAAACGAGATTCTCACCACCGAGCATCTCCAAACGCAGTCACTCACAAAGAGCTTTCCGAGTAGCTCATAAAGCTATTCCCAGAGGCAATATTCCTCAGGGGACTGTCACAACACACACTCACTTGCGAATTCACTTGCGTATAATAACAGGTGAGGAATGCACAGAGTCATGTTTTTTTCTGAAGATAACTGAGAAAAGGTGAGTTGTTTCAGCGGGGATCTGCAGTTTTTCACCCAAATCAGCAAAAGCAACAACAGGACCTGAATCAGGACCATCCTGTTTTGAAAGATGGGCCCTGGGAACAGGAACAGGTACATAACCAAACTGGAAATCATTACAATACAGGCTTGCATGTGGATGGTTTAAAGAAGGCATTCAGGTCAGCCTCCACCCAGGAGGGATCCAAGCACACTCTGTACTGGGAAGGGAAAAGTCTGAGCCAACTATGTAATCATTCTCCACCTTATCATTGCCCCAACATGACTAATGAGCTAGGGACAGTCTGGAGGGAATGAGGAACATGGAAGCAACAGCAAAAACAAAGTAGGTGTTTGCAACACCTCTTGTTCTGAACAAGTGCACTGAAGTTGTGCAGCAATCCTTCGTGCAAAGCAGAGGAAATGGCTCTAGATTAGGTGTTAGATGATTTTTTAATTTCTCCTCCAAATTAGCAGTTGTTTTTTTCTGACTTGGGGGAGTGGGGTGGGTGGGTGTGAGAGTGGAGGAATTGTTATTTTATCTTTCAACTCTGATCTGACCTTCAGTCTCAAGACTTTATTTCAAATTCTTGTATTAGACCCTAGAAGTCAAAATGAGATTAGTTTTATAACCAGAGTTGCTGGTTATGTACATCATGTGCTTACTACATACACATGGCCCTGTTGCTTACTGCTTTGAAGACGAGGTCTGAACTAGGTAGATTTGTGTGAGCAATCTGCAGGGCAGGGACATGCTATGTCTGCCAAGTGTCAGTGCTCCTCATCTTTCTTTTCAAGTGGTAGATCCCACAGGTCAGGGGTGAAGATCCTCCTATCCAGTTATTTATAAAGTGTCTTTTGACAGAGCTATGGGCGAGGGAGAACTGTCTGTATTGTCAGTGACCAGAGCAAAAAAGCCCTTGCTTTCAGGAACAGTAAATTAACTGCAAAATAAATAAATAAAATGAAGAGCTTGCTCTCGTTATTGTGCTGCAGGCATCATTTATTAGATGCTGCTGTACTGCGGAGTCCTTATCTCTCCCTCCAGATAGTGTAAATCAGAACTCCTGTTGCTGAAACCCCGAGAGTGTTCTCATCTGTCAGAGATTTCGCTGCCCTTTTCTTGTATGTTTTCCTAGAGAGTGATTTTTTATTTTTACTTTAACCCTCAGCATACTCATCATTCATGGCTTACACACTCAGGAAATAAAGGGCCAAGGAGGGATGCTCCAAGGTCTTTTGTTGCTGTTGATGAACGTTTCTTTCTGTCCTTAGTGAGAGGATCTCTGTCAAAGGCAGATGCTTCAGCCATGCCAAATACATGGTGCTTTATGCAATGTAAGAGTCAGGGCTCACAGACTCGTTTCTCCCTCTCTTCCCGATCCAGCTGCAGTCATCAGGCTTCACCCCCCCTGCACTGTGGCTTTCAGTATTATTCCTTTAATGGGCTTAATGATTTTTCCGCTTCTGAAACATGAATCAAATATACAAATTACTCTGGAAGGTACTCGGAAAAAGCTGTGATTTTATTTGACTCCAGTGACTTCTCTCACTGAGAATCAGTGGTACCTCAGCCAGGGGCAGGCGAAGCAGATCCCATGTGGAGGGGTGATCCATCTCAGCAGGCAGTACATTTGGTGATTCATTGCTGCTTTACCTCGTTTAAAAACACTTTCCATTCGTCCTGGTGACTTACTGTGGAGACGGGGCCAAAAAACCTACTTTTAATTAGTTAGTGGCTCTCGGACTACAGCAGGACTCCAGAAAATATGTTACCTTCTCTGCCCAGTGGATCCCTCCCCGATAGTAAGGGACTTTGTGCAAAGAAGTCCCTTACTTACAGAGCATGGACTTTATGTGATAACTCTGCTTTTTGGTAATTTATTTAAATACTTGTGTGAGTAAAGTAAAAATACTTTTATGACCTTTCTGATCCTTCTTCCCTCATGTCCCTCTTGTCAGTGGGTCTCCTGGCCTTATTAAACTTTTATGTCTTTCTCTAAAGTCACTCCAGTGCTCTTCCCTCCCTTAGCCATCATGCTTATGTCATTCATAACTTATCTGTGAAAACTGACAATAAGGAAACAGCTGAGTTTTGAGGAAAAAAATGATAGTGCTTTGTCTCCAGTAAGACTGTATGTGAACTATTTGGGTAAAATCCCCCAAATTTTGTTTGCAGCAAAGACATGGTTTTAGCTTGATTCTTTCTTTCAGCAAAGGTCCTGAGTAAATCAAACTGCTGCATCTGTTTTTACCAATTTTTAATCTATCTGTGAAACAGAGATGTCCTCAGGTTCTACTGTCCAGTCAGAAGAATAGAAAGGAACTTTATGAAGAGCTCAAACAAATTAAAATAAATGTAACATGTTGACAAACAATCTGAGTTGTGGTAAAGGCATTTAAAAGCGTAAATTGAATGTATGTTTTTCAGTTGGTGATGAAGGACTATGAAAAATTAAATGGTGCCTAGCTCTATTACAAGTGTTATGACAGCTAAATGACATACAGGAATGCTAAAAGGAGGTTTGTTTGTATACACTGTATATACACGTATATGTATGCACACCACTTTAAATATGAATAGAAGTGTATATTGTACGTGTGCGCTATATACATTCTGGACTGAGATATTCTGCTCCAATCTTAGTGCAAATGAACAGTGTCAAAAAATCTGTTTTTCATTCTTGAATCTTTCAGAGACAGATTCAAACAGCTGTTTTGTGCCCAGAAAATATTAGTCTCAGGAAATGGAGTGTCACCAAATCCAATTCCCTTTTATGGTGATTTTGATCCAGCTGTATTTAGCTTTCAAAGCTTCTTAAAAATCCAAACAAAGCACCCATCATTTTAGGAGAACTTCAGAAAGCAGCTCTGAAGCCTCCTAGCAACAACTGCTTAATTATCTCTGCAGGTTGGTGTTCTTGTTTTAAGCATCGGTAAAGCAATCTGTCACCAACCTGAACACGCAGTGCCATAATTCCTGGGCCAGTTTCTGGTGCTCAGCAGGAGCTGCCTGTTGCAACACATTTTGCAGAGAGAGCACAGTTTGGCTTGAAGATCTACAGAACCCTGGATGAATTTCAGTCCACAGCCTACAGTAGTAGTTGACTCTGGGACAAGCCACATACACCTCAGGAAAGCTGCCAGAATTAAGTCAAGGCTGCACAAGAAGAAATAAGCCGGTGGGTTTTTACTGGCCTGATAGGTCAAATGTACCACTTTTACTATCCTGAAGAACTATTTATTACGATGCCCAACCATAACAGCAGAAAGATAGCTTATTATTTTGGGTGCTAGCAGATGACCTGGGGACACTTGAATTGCTTTGCTACAGATTTATTGGGTGAACTGTGTCCAAGTCAATTGGATTGAGGTACTAAAAGATGTTTAGATGCTTGCATACTATTGATACCAAGACAAATTAGATTCCCAGTTCTTCTTTAGGTGCCCACCTAGCCTGTCTCTACTCTTACTTGTCAAATGTGTCCTGCTCCATTTCCTTGCTCATTTTTCACAGGGTGCCAGGGATAAAAAACTGCAAGGCACCTGCTTCAGTGGTAAACAGCCATTTAGAAGATGTGTGTACTTTCCCTGATAGGTCTAAATTGATTTATCAGGAGATCACAAAACCACAGGTTGAATTGGGCTGGCTTATAGTAGATTGGGATGTAGCTACTTTTCCTTACTAATTTTGTCTTGTACTGTAGAATCTGTTTTGTTTTGGTTTGGTTTTTTTCCTGTTAAAATTATGCCTTTAAATGCTATGATTAAAAGATTATTTTCAGAATGCAGATTAATTACATGGAGTGCAATTGGCCCAGGTATGGCAAGAACTTGAAAAACATCTCAGAGGCATGCTAGTGGAATAGAGGGTATACACACAAAAAGTACCAGGACATCAACCTCGGGGATGGTGCAAGTACACTGCAAGAGAGGACCTGCCTTTACTATATAAAATTGTGTTGATGCTGAAGCTCAACTAAGGTATTTGTAAACTTGTCAGCATGGTCTGGCTCGTATGATTAAATACTAGTCAGCGTGTCCTGCTGTCACCTCATTAAACTTCAGCATTTACTGATAATTGTGGATTTCCATATGTTGTTGAATTAGCTATGTTCTGCAGCTGAAAACATGGATAAAAGTGGAGGAATGATTCCAATGCAAGAAGTCAGCAGAGTCAGCTGTCTGTAATATAACCTGGAAACACAATACAGCTTAGAAATGGGCTTGTGTGGCCCAAAGGATATAGATAGAATCTTTTATCTCTGTCAGATATAGGCCAAAGCAGCAAAGTTCAGATCTAGTTTTGGATCACTGAACTAGTTCAATAATATCCAGCAGGAACCTGACCTCACCAGATACCCCGTCTGTTTGGGGGGTTTTGGAGATCTGCTTCTTTTGCATGCTTCTACCCCATTAGACCATGTTACACCAGTGTAAAGTGTAGAACTGGGTCTAGTTCTACCATCCACAGAACTGGGGAACGCAAACCGGGAAACCACAGAGAACATCTTCTGCCTTTTTAGTAGGTGGAGTTTAGACTGCAGTAATGGAAGGCTCAGTTTGGTTACTGAAAGATTTAATTATTTTATTTATTTTTATTACTAGTGGCTTTTAGGGCACCAATATGTTGTGGGGTACTGTACAAACACAGGGGAAGAAATGGTCTGAAGAAACCAGAGGGGTGAGAAGGGCTAGAATGAGCTGAAAGATCCTCCAAGGTAGAGAGGATGCCAAGGTATGCAGGATGGGTGATTAGTGTAAGGGAGTAATGCATGAAACTGTGGTGGAGGACACTTGAAATTCCAAACTCTAGAACTGCAGATACTGGACACTTCATGTTTCTGATGGTTCTTTTTTTGATCCTCTCCCTTTACATGGCACATCTTCCATTTGTTTTTCAGAATTTCAATTGTAAACTTCAAATTCTCCTCCTCATCCTGCCTTTATCTTATTTACATCCAGGAGATTCTTGTGCTTCTCTGAGGGTTGACATGCCCTGGCTTAAACTGGAGCTGCCCTGAGGATGATTTTATATTTAGTAGCTCCTTATGAGCTGCTCTCATTTGAAGCAGCCCAGACTGCCTGATACAATATTTACTGCGGAAATCTCTCTCTCGCCTCTCCCAATCACAGTATAATGATACGGCTGAGCTTGAGGAGGGGCCAGGGCCTTACCCAAAGCGTGCCTGGGTAGCAGAGCCTTGCAGGGCACAGTTTCTAGCCGCTTTATGCCATCAGAGTAACCCACAAGTTCTGTGCTGAGGGACGAAATTCTGTCCCACAAAATCTGTTGCCAGGAGAGCACAGCTATCAGCTTGTATCATTCAGAATATACCTGTATAAAAGGCCTAACCAAGTGCAACCTCTGATAGTCTCCCCTCATAATGTTGGGGTTTTTCTTCTGCATTTATTACAAGTTGGCCCCTTCTTAGAGTTGCATACTGATTGGGAGGGCTTAAGAGTTCTTCTGCAGGAGCGATATGAATGCAAAATCACCTGGCTTCTCCCATCCTTTGGGTGTCAGCTTTTTAACAGGGAGCTTTCAGGAATCCACCTCTCAGGTTTTATACAAAGCTCCTGGCTTTAGTATCCAGGTGCTCTGGTATGACCATTGCTCCCCATGCCAAGTCCTCATGATAGCGATGGGGTGGAGCTCTGACCTGCAGCTTTCCTCTTTCCAATGGAAAAGTCGGCAGTGAAGGTTCACGGGACTGCGAAAGACCCACAGCTCTCCCTCCAAACACCCCGCTGGGCTCCAGCCTGCAGCAGGCAGGTCAGTCCCTTTTAAAATGGTCCCTCTTTCAAGCCTGCAATGATTTTAAGTATGACAGCATGTGGGTGGGAAGCAGTGTATCAGATGGAGCACTGTCTCAGCTCTCAGCATCGTGAGCCTGCAGAATAAAGAAATGGCACAATATTGCCTCTGTGGAGAGCAGCCTTTCCTGGAACATTTGACTGAAGCGGCAACGTGGTAACACAGACTCTGGTCTCTCTAGATTGTGTTCCTGGAAAAGCTGTTCAATTATTGATAAGGGTCGCACTGACAACACCAAAAGATGAGGCTCTTGCTTGCCTTTAATAATTTCTTACTCAGCAGATCTTTCACTTACAGCTCAGCAGAATTGGCGTTGCAGACACATCAGCTGAAATACAATATGCATGCTGGAAAGACAGACAGGCGACTGCCCAGCTTTTTCATTTGCAAACTAGAAAGGAATATAGAGCCGGCACCCCGGGTCGATTCTGCTCTGCAAGATGGTAACTGCCATTATGAAGCTGGCACTGCCAGGTCTTCTTTCCTGCTGATAACGTTTCATCCTTGTTCATTGCTCAGAGCTGTTCTTGAGTTCTTCCTCTCCCACTTATCGTACATGCTGGAAAGGAGGATCTCCCAATAAAGGTAAAGAGAAGGTATTGATACTAATGCTCCAGATCTAATTCAATTTAACAAGCACTACTCTAGCTAGTAAAGCTGCTGCTATTTTCTTCAAAGTATAGTGCTGACAGCTAATGCAGGGAGGAGCATTAACCCCATCTGTTCTTTGTATGAGGTTTAGTATTCCAAGAGAACTTTTTTAATTAGAGAGAAAGCTTTAAGCCTAAATGCCCCTTTGAGACCTGGGACTGTCTTGGGTTTTTTTCTGTGAATGTGCCCTACAGAATCAGCACCAAGTGGGAAGCAGGGTGAAGTTTTGGAGGACCCTCATGAGATTCTGGAACTCTTAAGCCTGAGCCCATAGCGAGTTTGGATGGGAAGTTGAACTGCCACCTAAAATAAAGAGTCCATTTTTTAACCTGTTTTATTGGTCACGGGCATTTCTGAGTCCTGGTAGTGCTCCCCGTTCACCTAACTAATGGGATCACTAGCCACCTATGAAATAAGGAGCCTAATGATTGAGACTCATTAGAAAATGGAATTGAGAGACTCTCGTATCAGCAGATCTGAATGTCAGGCAGGGCTTCCCATCAGTTTGAAGACGTGAGACCTGTGACTTCCCAGAAATTCCAGGTGGTGCTGCAAAATCAAAACTGTGCACCAGTGTCACGCCTGGGGAAGGGTCAGCCTCGTCATGGAGTTTCACTTCAGCACTCCCATTTTGTCTGAGGTTTCTGCAGCCTCAGAAGCTGTCAAACCCACTGCTTTTCCACTTCCATGCAGTTTTAACAGCAAGAGGTATCTGCATGTTTAAGGAACCTGTTTACTGTGCAAAGGTAAACAGTCAGGTTCCATTTTCACAATTATTCCTGTGTTAGAGGTAGATGCAAACATTGGGTTGCCAGCACTACTGCGTCACAGATGCAAACAATTTTCATCAGGGTGAAAGCCCGGATGATACCACCATGGCAACCAATTTTAAATAGAAACAATAGGCCAGCTCCTTCACTGAAATAAAGGCACAAGACCCGAGGATCTGGTTCCATATTCCTACAACAGACAACACAATTTTTGAGCATTCATATTGTCTGCGTTTTTATTGCTTCTTTCCTCAGAGCATCTCAACATGCTGTTTGCAATTTATATGCAGTAAATACTAATGGAATGAAGCCATCTCTGTGGGGCTAGCAGCAGTCAGAAAACAGCATGGTGGATAAAGGAAGTTCTTGCCAAGTTCTTTATCTTTCCCGTTACAGAATCTTTAAGTCCCATGCAGAGAAGTCAGTTCAGTTTTTCCCTTGAAAATCTCAAAAAAATAAACAACAAATCATTAACATTGGAAAGATGAAGTGCTGAATCATGCCTCCCACGCTTTAGAGCTTGTGTTTCACTGAGTCTAATTATTTCACACTTGCTACATAAATCTTTGAGCAGTCTCATCCAAGAATATTCATGGTGAGGGTTGAAAAAGAGAAAGTTCTGATGAACAGCCGAACATGGGGATAATAGTTCTGGTCAAGCTCGCTGGAACCTGATACTGACTTATCTCGTAGGAATGGGATTTTATTTGGCCCCAAATAACCTCAAGCAAACTTGAAATTGCCATGAGAACAGTACAGTCAATGTGCAGCTGACTGAGCATATAGAAACTGCAAGAAAATATTGAACATATTTTTAAGCATTTTAACCAGTGTCTTTTGTGTATCTGAAATGAGGTGAAATTATATTAAAATCTCACCAGATCTCTCTCTCCTCTGTTGCAGCCAGCATGCCCTTAACAGAGTCAGTGGGTATAGAAATAGGAAACTACTTTTTGCTTTTGCTTGTGTATTGGGGATGGGAAGTTACTATTTAAAACAAACAAACAAACAAATTACTAACCTACAGCAAATTCAGGAAGGGCATGTATCAAGTACTCCACAGCTCTTAATTCTGAGAAGGAACTTCAATGCTCTGGCATTGTTTTCCCCTGTGCCATTCTTATCTGACAGGTAGTATCAGTTGCCAGAAATGATGTGGGTTTATTCTGTACTTTGTATTCTAATATAAATGGAGCTGAATACTTGTCATAGTCCTTTGGGCAGGGCTCCTTACTGCTGCAGAGTTTAATATTGAGATTGGCAACACTAAGTTAGCTGATGTAATCCGTTCCATTACAGATATTTACGGCACGCCATATTACAATACAAAGGCAGAGGTTTAGAGACTAAAAAGATGTGACAAGCCAAAAAAGTCAACCCATTCAAAACTGAGGCTGACACTGCGGGGGTCTATTCCCCTCACTGTACATTCACAAAAATTTCTTTTAGCGCCATTAGGAGCATACGTGATGCAAAATTCAGATCAGGCACAAAGCAAACAGCAACTCCACTGATGGCAAACAAAATCACTGTTATACACACCGCATCTGACTGTAGATCTGTCTTTAACATTAGCCAGTGACTCATGATCACCAGCATGTATTGTCCGAAGTCATTCCTAGATTTCCCCATTCTTTGGCCAAACATCACAAGCCTTGGCTTATTGTAACGCAGGGGAAAGGAGCAACACAGAGGAGTGTTTGTTCCTCTTTCCAGCAGCCTCTTCATACCCCTGCAGTAGCCCAGGAGCTGATACAGTGATCTGTGAGTTATTACAAGTGAGAAAACTACGTGCAGCTTATTTATGCTCTCAAAGTCCTGGATATTTCCTTCTTGAATTTCTTGCTTACCTCTAAGTCTCATCAAGCCTCATCAAGCAGCTCTTTCAGATTCAAGGGTAGAAGCTGAGTGACTCCCTACCTGTTTAAGAGCCCATTTCTTTCCTACAGCTCTTCTGGAGAATCTGCAGCATCTGTTGTGCAGAATCAGCACTTTCATTAGTCTTAATGGACCCTCTTCTTGCGGAAGACACTGGAGAGGCTTTGCATGTAACTGAGGAATTTCTATAGCAGACCATCAAGGAGATAGACACCCCACACTGCCTGGTGCTTGTGATTTGAAGTGAAAAAAATACTGATAATGCGATATGAATGCAGTGCTGTGTTTCTGATACAGATGGGCCCAACCCAAGATCTTGTTTCCCTGAATTTCTTAAAGTTCAAGGGAGGTTGGAGCTGAAGTGCTTAACTGAACAGTCTAATTTTGTGTTTAGTTTTATTTGTTATGGAAGTGACAAAATTGGCTTTATGAAACAAATGTTGTTTGCCATACCATTAAATCAGTTTCTTCTCTTTTGCAATGGCTTCTCAGTGCTGTTGGTAAAAATAATGTTGCTTTTCCAGTATATCATGTAAAGTGATTTCAGCTGCATTTTTTTCCATTCATGACCTCTGCAATGCTTGCATTTTAGACAGTTTTATACACTTATTGATTACCTGATGTACTGTTCTAATTTCTAGGAAGTAAGAATATAGCCCTTAAATCATCCAGACTCTGAAATGTTTTAATTTCCTCAAGTAAATAGCGCATACTTTGCCAGGAATCTTAAATGTATGATACATGGATCTGATTCCACTTTTACACAGGTCTTGTATAACTCCCTTCAGTTCAGTGAAATTACTCCTGATTAGCATTGAGAATCAGGTCCAGAATATGGGGAGGAGAGTGGGTTAATGCCATTTTTTCTGACATTGAGTGCTTTGAAAGCACTCTGAGACTGTAACGCATTACCATTTCTCAGTAAGTGCCCTCTGAGAGGATTGGGAAGGATTGAAGGGTTTTTAACCAGTAAGTCACTTCAGGTCTTTCACAAAACAGTAGAGATTTAGCCATTTCTAGCTACTGGCTATTTGGTGATTATGTATAGTCGGTAGGCTGGTGGTCTCAGCCACCAGTGGACAAGTGTCCACACCACAACCACTGCTATCGAATTAGCTCCCTCGCTGGCAATCTGGAAAGAGGGCAAATGGAGCATGGGTCTGGTTCTCTTCCCAGGCTTTGCAAGTTTTCCTGTCAGCCAGGGAGGAAAATGTTTTATAAAAATGCTTTACAAAAGTGTATTATTTGCCTCATCCAGAATTGTCATGCTCCAGCGCCTGAATATGAAGGCTGATATTCTCTAACAACCCCGTCAAACTCCCACACCGTAGATGACTGCTGCAAGTTATAAGCACTCCCAAAATAGGGCTGGATTTTCACAGTGATAATTGAGAGCCATAACTTTCCACCACGGAGGCTCTGTAGGTGGGAGCAACAGCAGAGGCAGTAGTATCAACAGAGTCGGGGCTTTTTACCAGGATGTTATCTAATTTTATTATAGTATATATACCATAATCCTATCACTATATAGCCTTTCTTTAGTGGACATCTCCTGTACAGTTATGGACCCATCTTTTGCCAGTGTGAGAAGAAGAACCCTAGGGGAGCTAAGAAAAAGACTTTGCCCTTATGACTGCCCTAAGCCCTGGTTCAGGAAAAATGTTCATATTCAGGACTGTGCTTAAGCTTTATGGACACTGTTGAATCATGCTGGTTTCAGTGAACTGATGACTAGAAAAAAATGTTCATGCAGGGTTTTGTTTTCCTTCAAAAGAACTGAAAAGGTTACTTAGTGCTACCACTACTAAGGAAAACCTTAAACCACACCAACCACTTATTATCTCAGTTTTGATGTAAATATCAAAATATTTAAATGCAAGTTAAATAATTTGAAGCTAAACAGAGCAATATTCTCAGTCACTGTAAGCAATAATTGGTGTTCTTTTCAGACTACGTGGTCAGAAAGACTGAATCAAACAACCCTTATGGGTCACGTTCTTATCTGGTACGCCGCCACCTCAATCAAATAACACCAGAGTTGCATTGCGGCAATTGCTGTTGAGATCAGAATCTGCATATAGATATTCTGTCTCTCAAGTTCTAAAAGTACTGTTATATTTCAAGTCAAAGAGAAAAGAGAGAACAAATAACACTATTTATTGCTGCAGATTATTTTTATGCCTGTGTGCTCCACTTAAGAGAATAATCTGTAAATGACTTATTATCAAGAAAAGTTATTTGTTTGCACTAATCAAGCCTTAAACTTGGAGGCATAATATGGAACTAATTATTTTCAACTAACTAATCAACATGTTTCATTCATAAGTTGGGATTTATCAATATAGCACATGAAAGGAGAGAACATATTATTATTTCAATTTAGATAATATGCAAAAAGCACTGTGTTTGTAATGACCTGCTTTCACTGAATATAATCAAGCTCCAAAGCTCTATTACAGGCTGGAAATAGCAGCAGCTTACTTTAATGAGATTTCTGGCTCTGGGCCCCAGCTGTTCTACGCAAGGCTCTCCCTTTGCTCTATGACCTACCAATATGTGCTGTCACCAGTAATGAGACAGGACCTATTTCCTAACATGGGGAAAAATTGGAAAGCATGAGTTCATTCTACTCTGTCGGTGGAAACACACCCTCCTTCCCCTGCAAGGCAGAAGGAGGGGTACACTGAATATGCAACATCCCCCCTCTCCCTTGCCAGTGGAAATATGACATGAAACCCATAAGGTAGAGAACGCAAAGGTAAGACCGAAACACTCTTCTTAACTCGTCCCCTTAGCACACAAAAAACCAATATTCATTAGGCACACACAGAATATGCCTCTCCCCTGTGAAGTACCCCAGAAGAGGACTTTACATTATTTGCAAGGCATGGGGAAGGGGGAACGGTAGCAGTCTTAGGCTCTGAATTTTATGGATTTTGTGAAATTACGCTCGTCTCAGAGCCGTGTTGGGAATGTGCCAGGAGCCAAAGAGCTGCACTTAATTTGCCTAAAATGGAGCAGATTACCATTGCTCTCCTTTTTAATAATGGAGATGCAGCCTGGAGACTACAGATTCCAGCAAGCAACGCTTCAAAATGAGCCGAGCAGCTCAGGCGCTGCACTGGAGACAGAGCATTGCACACTGGGACACAGCCCCGAGGGCTGGGTCCTGAAATGCTCCAGTAAGGGGTACTGTGACTCCCAGGTGGGAAAAAAAGACCAGTCTCATTTTGGTCACTCTGAATTGGACTCTTAACATTGTTCTCTTTGCCTTTCCATTATTATATCCCACACTTTTCAGAAATTCTTGAAAATGTTTGATTAGCTAACATTCGAGGGGTTTTATGCTATTTTTATCCTTAAGCTGTCACTTGGATTCATTAACGCTTCACAGGTGAATCTGTTTTTATTAGGACAAGAAGCCAGTGTTTTTTCCCCTGAATAGCATTGTTAAGTATTTCAGGAATCTAAAATCCACAAACTATTTCTGTGCCCTGAATACAAACCTCTTTGGAAAAAGCCGGTGAACATTTTAGTCAGAAAATTGGAAGGTGTGTGCTTAATGCACTTTGAAATTAAATGATTTGGTGCTTTTCAATTTGTCTTTTTGCCCTTCCCAAATACCCAAAGGCACTAGCCCACTTTGTAAATGAATAGGCTATGAAATCTTATTCTGAGAAATGAAGGTGTCACTGAGTTGCAGTAAAAATTATACTTAGCACCAATGCACTTTGTAAGCCCTGACTAATTGGCCCTTGCAACAGCCCTGATGCATTTCTCCTTTATTAATAGAAATTAAATAATCAGTTATTTTATTTTAGAAGGGGAAAAAAAACCACCAAACCCCAAGAGATTGAGAAGCTAAGTCTCCATAGCCTAAACAGCTTCTCTCCCATTAAATGAACTGAATGGCTACTGCCTTCCAGATGCCTCTTGGACAACTGGTGGGTGCCCATGGACAGGCTGTCCTGGCATGCCTGGGGCTGGCTCACCCACTGTGCTCAGGCTCAGCCTCCCAAATATTTGGAAAAGGGCACCCTGGCCGTGCCCAAGGCTGTGCTTGCAGGCTAACTGCGTTCATGGCAGATGAGCCTGTCTTGAAAGGGGCTTGGGGCAGCCCTTAGCATACAGACCACGTGCCAGAGAGCTATCTCCCTCTTGCTTCCCCCATGGATGCAATGCTGTGATGCAGTTGTGGTCAAAATTTAGGAACTTTCAGCTTCAGAAATCCCATCTTAACACAGAGATACGTGAGGCTCTCTGCAAAAGCCTGCAGTGGGCAGACAGATACCCCTCATGTGCTTTTTTCCTTCTACAATTTCAGAAATAAAATTATAAAGTTAGCTTTCAAATTTGCATTTTAAAGCTCCGTATCTGTGTGGAATTTTTTGTCCAGCTTGAGGAAGCGGTATCCTTAAATGAAAAAAGAAAAACGCATCTCCAAAGGCCATATCGTCAGATTTTGAAGTACAGTGGTAAGAACACCACTGCCTTCGCAACACTACCTATTTCCTCTTCTAAATTATTTATGTATTTATTGTATTTTACATGAGCCATGGAAGCTAGAGGCATTTTTGCAGTGTCAGGTCATTCTAAAGTACATTCCATATAAAGAATAGGGCTGAAAAATACAGTTGTACGTAATATTGTTCATTAATATTACATAATTACTGCACACAAAACAGTTCTCTGGGCAGTGATAAGGGTTTTTTTCATAAAGACTAAAGACTCCAAGGCAATGTATTCCATTAAGGGGTTGCTTAACATATGAGGGTATATCAATGTATAGTATCTTTAGCCAGTTGCAGAAAAATGACGAAGCCAGCTTAGCCAAATGAAGCCATTAGCATGTATAATGTGTTTTACACAAGAGCTAAATGGTTTACCAGGTTTATAAAATCATACTTTGATATTGCAATGACCAAGCTGAGATATGATCTAGCAAACAGCAGTTGCAGCTGCATCAGCACAAAAATGAACTGTTGGATTTTCTCTGCGGCCTAGAGAACATTTCCTGCAGTCTTTGAAAATTGCTCTGAAATAAAAAAAATTCTCTACATGTAGGCTAATATTAGCTACTGACAGCTTGCCTAGAGTTTTTAGCTCAGCCCTCCTGGAGCAATTGTTTAGGATAAAATGTTGATGCAGCTTTTCAGGTCTGTTGGTTGCCTTTATTACCATTGAACATGAGCAAGTCCTGTATCTTATATGATACATTAGACCTTAAGTAATGTGGAGGAACACCTGAGTGACTATTAATCCCATAAATGATCCCTTTGAATTTTAGTATAGCCCAGTGCACCCGTCTTAATTTTGACTTTTAATTTGATTTACTAAATTGTGTCAATATGCTGTAGAGTGTTCTATGGACAAGATACAACAATCATTATTAATATAAAACTGGAGATCTGGACATCCTGATAGGGCTTTGGACATTCAAGAAAACATCAGGCCTTGTTACAGTTTTTGGTACCTAAGATACAGTTGATAATTCTGCTGCTAGAAGAGATTCTTAACCTCTTTCTGCTCCTTTTTTTTTAAGGCAGAAGATGACTTTAAATGTACAGCAGTGAGACCTGAATTCTCGCTTTCCCCACCAACAGTGTTAAATAGGTGCATCAGTCTGATGTTTCTGTAACCAGCAATGTGGGCAGTGTTAACGTTTGAAGTTTGTGTGTTGAATCACTGAGGGTTCACCTTTCTTTCCAGATGACACCGTGACAGCTGCAATCAGCAGATGCATGAGAGCTGACAGTGCTTTGATTTAAAAAACAAGAGGGTTGCTAGCAAGGCATTTTCCATAAGGAGTTCCTTCTAAGTCATTTCACTTCTTAGCTCAATAGGACCTTGATTTGATAACACTCAGGGTATATCACAAACCGCACATCTGCTCTCCCAGAGTCTCCTAGGATGAGGGGTGTGAATGAGCTGGAGAGGCTTCTTGGGGATTCCATTTATTTCAGGTTTAGTTTATCTGTGAGCTAATTCTACTCAACTATCATTAACGATTCCACATCGTACGGATCATATGACCTTACCAAGGCTATGCGGTCCACCTGACACAATTGTTCTGTTTTGCCCTGAAGATTTTCCCCTCTGCTGTGTTTCATTGGGTTTGTAACACTGAAAGGTTGAACGGGCTCTGCACCAGACCCAAGCGAACCACAGATCTCAAGATTGTTTCTGACTGGGTAGAAGTGAGCAAACGGATTTTTCTACACCACTTCAGCCTTCCTCAATTTTTCCTGTGACCTGAGTCACAGTCACACACTTATTGGGTGATGTGTTACGATGAGACCGTCAGAATAAAAGCAGGGTAAGAAATCTAATCCTCAGAGGAGAGCAATATGTTCCCACTTGTGATTTAGTCTCACAGTAAAGAGGTTGTCAAGGGGTTTGCAATCCCGGAGATTGATTCTGGGGGGAGCCCACTTAGTGCACAGTGTCATTGGCAGTCATCAGCTAAAGCTGCCTAATGATGTCAGCTGGAGTGGCCAGGGGAATCCTCTCCTGTGAGGTAGCCAGAAGAGTTAAATTGCTTCAAGAAATGAATCCATTAGATGCTGATAGTGATTAGTGGAAGGTACTATGATGACTAAAAGTACTTCAAGTGTAATTCAGTCTGAAAGCCCTTTCAGGTGAAGAGTGTTAGATACATCATGACTGATCTGCAGGAACCTATTTGGTGGATGTGGCAGCAAATCTGCCTGATCTGAATCTCACCACTGTATGTGAGCAAATGCTACTGAGAAAACTCTCCCCCTTCATTCCCATTGAAAATATCCTTGGATATTTATTGTTGAGGTAAAGGGAAATTTAGGATTAAACTTCTAAATTGGTTAGGTTCACATGATTTTGATGCCCGAGGGTTTGGTTTTTTTTAATTATTTGGATCTTATGTTTCAAGTTTCATCCAAAAGTTAGGTAATGGCGTAAGCTATGGGAAAATCAATGTGTCACTTACTACACGATAAAGGGTTAATTTGACTACAAAGTTTTGAGCTTATGGCTTGAGTGATTTAAAAAATCTTCCTTATACCGTTAGCCGTCTATTGAATTAGAGCAATAAGAAAGTTTTTAGCAGTGCTTGTCACTATTTTAGTGTGTCTGTAGTGAAAAGCAACAACAATAATACCTTCATCACTCCATGGAAACTAGCTTGGTTTTGCAGTGTTAGACAGCTGGGAAAGGAAGATTCTCTCGTGTAAAAGAAGGTGGCAAATGAAATTCTATTGCTATTAAAAGTAATTAATTTAAAAATGTTGGACAAATTTTTAAACTAGTCATGTAGTTGATCTGATGATTATTTTCTACAAAACTTCTGTGGCAAATAAAAAAAAATCCTGTTGGGTTTTCATGCACTCCAAATAAAGCTCACATTATTTGAGACTCTCTTTATGTCATCCAGCCATCAAAGTGGCAACTTCCTCACAGGTTGTTACATGCACTTATTTATAGACACTACTGACTTTCTTCAGTGAATTAGTCTTCTTTGCAACTAATTTAGTGACTGCAATCCCTGCATCTTGTTCAGGCATTTTTCCTCAAAGAGGTTCAATAAAATGACACAAATCCTGCTGGGCAGCTGATACCATCAAAATATCAGCTGTTAAGAAACCTCCCATGGTTTCAGCAAACCATGTTTGTCAAGCAAAGTGATTAAAGTCAGATTTTGGAAGTTCTGCTCATATCACTCCAGTTGATCTGCATCTACCCTAATGCATTGCAAGGGTGTGCCTGAAATTAAATTAAGGCCATCTACTCAGTCTTTCC
This sequence comes from Buteo buteo, assembly GCF_964188355.1. Lineage (NCBI taxonomy): Eukaryota > Metazoa > Chordata > Aves > Accipitriformes > Accipitridae > Buteo > Buteo buteo. The sequence continues at coordinate 11,466,746 of NC_134194.1, read as the reverse complement.
CAAACTATTCATGTAATAGCAATCTACTGCTGGAGCCAGCTTCATAGCTTCTTGACAGAAGTGCTTGTTAACCCTGAATCTGATGATGATGATAATAATAACAGTATGACTAGAAAAATAGAGAGGAAAATAATACTTAGTATCAGATGGGCTCACCCAGGTTGCAAACAGTAAACAAAAGGGGAAATTATAACCTAGTAATTACTTGCTCACAAACAAAGATGTTTTCACCCTATGTAAACAAGTCCATTTTCACACATGGAAACAAGGTATATATGATTGCAAAGAAAAAAGTTTATTTAATAGAATTGTTGAGAAATACTGGGTTTGGTAAAATTATCTGTATCATCCAAACTTACAATCAGCTGACTGAGTAGGCTGAAAAGAGTCTTGGAGGAAGTAGGAGTGGACATCCCACTACTAAGTGAAAATTATTCAGGAAATGTTTCTGCATGTTTCCTTTTCCACTGGATTCTTCTACTGGTGTATCTATGTATAGCTATTTTAATGTCACTATTTTTTGTTATTTAATTTTGAACTATGTTTTTATTTGCATATTTTAATTTGCAGATGTGTAAAAAGGGCACCCATCCCAGAAATGAACTATTTTACAAAATGGATCTGTAGTAGACAAACGTTTTGATGCTTGCCCTTGAACAATCCACATTCCTGTGCAAGAATAAATTTTAAAGTGCACATCAGTTTTGGACCCATGGTTGTGCCCACAGGCCACATAACTGTATATATAAAAAGCCAATCAGATGTGCAATGTATGGCATTATCCATCTGGTAACCACAGTCGAAGTAAAACTGGAATTTCACTTTGTATGCCTGGCAGCTGGGGACAACCAAGCCCATTGCTTTTATACAGAATTGCTATGCATGATGAAGTAATAATCACTAAATGTTTAATAAATAACAGAGCTATATAAAATACATGCTGAATTAATATTTTATGTTGTACAACTTGCTGTAATATGCATTCGCTTTCAATCCAGAACTTCCTAAAGTATACTAGAAACCAGGGTCTTTGTATTGGTTACTGGGACAGAATTTCTCACTGGGGCAATCCTGTCCTAAGGTACGATGCACTTGAGCCAGTTTTACACCAGGCTGAGGTGAAGGTATGGTAGTCCAGGAGGCACTACATGATCCACAAGAAAGTTCAAGATATCAGAGTAATGCAGCAAAGGTCCTCTCTTCCCACCACCACTCCAACCCCGAGAGCTGCACTTCAGTGGGAATGCATCTCTGTAATCCCCCTCCCCATAAACACCTCTATTTATAGTGCTTAAAATGTTGTAATGGTCTCATTCATCATCCCAAAAGACGAGACTTGCCGGCTGTCAGAGCTCAAACCTCCTGTCCCTTCATTGACAAATACGGCTGAAAATCAGAAAAATCCCCCTTCGGCCTATGTGATAGGTAGCAGTTGCCCTCACACTGGATGGGGAGGACCTGGCTGTAAAAACCATCCCTGAATAACTCCAAATTTACTGCCCATTTATTCGCTTCTATCTGTTTGTATCTTTCACTGATTAGTTTTTTGCCTTTTTTAAAACCAATGTAACCCAAGTTATTTGGGAAAGCCTTTAAAATACCTAAGTGAGTCAGAGTTTGAAAAGACTTTCAGATAGACAATCTCGGAAAACTCCCAAAGTTTTTCACAGATTTTTAATACGACTCTCTGCCATTGTACCTGGGTTCCATGTTTCAAGAGCTAAAAAGCAGGAAGTCAGTTATTGTGGTATTCTCTCCACATAAGTTCCCCTCCGAACATTTTGTTGTGTTATTTTGCTGACTTTTCCATTTCATGAGTGAGATGGCTCCACAGGCCTGGGCCGTTAAGGGAGGGCAAGGTTCACTCAAGGGGCCTCGGCCCTTGGGTGCCAGAGGGCGTTACAAACAGGCAGCGTTCCGGGTGGGATTTGATGTTTAGATATTAGCCCTAACGTTACAATTTGATGTTTGGATATTAGCCCTGACGTTACAGCCGGGAACGTTACAGCCCACCGGCTTGGGCTGCCCGGCCCTGCGCCGAGGACGACGACCTGCCCTCCACAAAGATGGCCGCTCGCGGCGGAAACCGCCGCTCCTCCGTCCAAGATGGTCGCCCCGCCGGCATCCGCCTGACCTTTTGCCCATACTTAGGATGGCCACCAAGCTGCGGGCGACGTGCCCGAACCAAAGATGGCCGCCGCAGCCGGAGGTGTTCCCTGCCCTTACCAAAGATGGCGGCGCCAAGCGGCCGGCGGCGGGGAGGGGCGGGGCGGGGCCTCCGCCCGGGGAGCCGGGCCCGGGGGGCGGGGCGGGGGCGCGCCCGGCGCCGAACCGGAAGTGCCGCGCTGCCTCCTCCAGCTGGTTGTCATTTCGTGCGGCAGCTCGGTCCTGAGGAGACGGGGCTCGGCAGCGGCCGGGTGGGGAGGAGGGAGGCACCGGCTGCGGCACCGAGGCAGGAAGCGGCGGCCGCTGGGGGGGTGGGGGGAGGGGAAGGAGACAGGAAAAAAAAAAAAAAGAAAAAGAAGCAAAACAAGGCGGCAGCAGCAGCGGCGGAGGAGGAGGCTCCGCGCGGAGGACTCGTCGCGGCCAGGCTCGCCGGCTACCGAAGCGCCTCCCGACTCCCCGGAGCCGGTGTGGCGGCAGCCCTCCCCCCGGTCTCGCTCTCGCCCGCGGAGCCTCCCCCGCCCCCTTCCACCTCCCGGCAGCAGCGTCCCCCGCGGCGACCCTCCCGGTGCCCGGCCGGTTTACATGAGGGGGAAGGAAGCCCGCCTGGAGCCCAGAAGACGCGCAGCAGGGGAAGGACTGCTCCGAGGAGCCGCCGCCGCCGGACCCCGCGCCCCGGTTAGTCCGCCGGGCCCCCCCTCCGCTGCGCCCAGCGGCCGAGACCCTGTCCCGTAATCTCCGGGCGATTTGGGAGAACCGGTTAAACACCTTCCATGGGGGAGAGAGGAGCCCGGCCCCCCGCCGCCTGCACCTTCCCCTCCCTGCCGGAGGCAGCTCCTCTCCTGAGGTAAAAAAAAAAAAAAAAATCTCCCTCCTGCCTTCCCCGACACCAGGAGTCTTGCGAGGGAGGGGGGACACCGCGGGGGGCACCCCACAGAGACCCGGGGCCTGGCGAGCCGAGCCTGCCCGCGCCGCCCGCCCCTGCCCCGCTGGATGCCGAGTCCCTGAGGAGGAGAACCACGGACGGGCACATCCAGAGGCGGCCTTCCAGCCCGGGGGCTCGCTCGGCTGCAGGGAACCCGCGTATCTGGGTGGAAGGAGGCGAGCCCCGCATCAGAAAGCACCCTCCCAGCAGCAGTGAGAGCAAGAAAATCTCCTTCCCCTTCCTCCTGCACAACTCGCTGTCCCCTCCCTTCCCTTTTCCCGAACGCTGAATGCTGATTCCTGAGATGAAAATCTTCCTCTTCGGACAGCCAGGGCTCGTATGAAGGACACGCAAATATTGGATCGTAAATACGAAGCGAGTCTGGCGAGCTCAGAAACCCAGCCCAAAAGGAGCAGCATCAAGAATCCACCCTTCTCCTGCACAACTCACTCCCCACCCAATACACATAGAATACTAATTTCCTGAGATAAGATCTTACCCCTTTAAACAACCACACACACGCATACACACACGCACGCACAGAGTGTATATTATTACTAAATATAATAGGTTAAACCCAGCAGCACGGGGAAAAAGCCTCTTCTGCAACTCACTCCCCCTTTTCACCCTTCTGAATGCTGAGATCCTGAGGTAAATTTTTCCCTTACCCACAGCAAAGACTCTTTTTGAACAGGACACAAATATATATTAGATTATAGAGATGTATTAAATTATTCCAGATTTAAATCTATTTTTTGCTGCCAAGGGGTCGGGGGACCAGACGTCATTGTATTTTTTTTTTTTCTTCCCTCCTAACTCATTTATGGGCGAGTCAAGGCTGCTGAGGAGGAAAAAAACAGGATAGTTAGAATCTCTTTATCCTTATTCCCCAGAAGCTTTTTCTCTCATTGCTGTGCATTTCCTTTAGAAAAAGGAAACCTTATTTTGTGAACCAAAGATTTATTTTTCCTTTCTTCCTGGCCAAAGGAAGGAAGCGGACACAAATTGACACGTTTAAAGAGTTGAAGAGATCTATCTTTTGCAAAAAACAAACGTCTTTATCCAAATCTGAAATAAATAGTGTGGAGGGAGAAACTGGAATATCTAGCTAAAACCAGGATACTTACTAATCTTGCCTCAGAAGAGGACGAGGTAAACACTAAACATCAACTTGTTCTTACAGGGAGGATTCAAACCCTAAATATAATAAATGGGGGATTACGGGTTTGGAGTGTTAGTGCAAAACAACACTGGAAATAAGTCAGCTTTTCCAGTCAGATTTCATCCACATCTGCAGCCTCCACACCATCATCAAAATGCAACCCCTAGCCCTGCTGCTTTTATAAATAATAACACAGCTGCCAATGGCAGTAGTGCTGGGTCAGCTTGGCTCTTTCCTGCTCCAGCTGCCCATAATATTCAGGATGAGATTCTGGGGTCAGAAAAATCTAAAACTCAGCAACAGGAAAAGCAAGAGTCCCTAGAAAAACAGCAGCTTTCCCCTGGTCAAAGTCAGGAAGCAGGCATGCTCTCTGAACCCGAGAAAGCTAAAACTGAAGAAAATCAGGGTGATAATTCTTCAGAGAACGGCAATGGAAAGGAGAAAATAAGAATAGAATCGCCGGTGTTAACAGGATTTGATTATCAAGAGGCTTCGGGGCTAGGTACTTCGACGCAGCCCTTGACATCCACTGCATCTTCTCTGACTGGTTTTAGTAACTGGTCTGCAGCTATAGCTCCTTCTTCTTCTACAATAATCAATGAAGATGCAAGTTTTTTTCACCAGGGAGGGGTTCCTACTGCTTCAGCTAATAATGGTGCTCTGCTGTTTCAGAATTTTCCACATCATGTCAGCCCTGGCTTTGGTGGTAGCTTTTCCCCCCAAATTGGACCCCTCTCTCAACACCACCCTCATCACCCCCATTTTCAGCATCATCACAATCAGCATCAGCAACAGAGGAGGTCTCCTGCAAGTCCTCATCCACCTCCATTCACACATAGAAATGCTGCTTTTAATCAATTGCCTCATTTGGCTAATAATCTTAACAAGCCACCTTCTCCATGGAGCAGCTACCAAAGTCCATCGCCTACACCATCTTCATGGAGCCCTGGTGGCGGTGGATATGGTGGGTGGGGTGGGTCCCAAGGTCGAGACCACCGCAGGGGACTGAACGGAGGGATAACACCCTTGAACTCCATCTCGCCCTTAAAGAAGAATTTTGCAAGTAATCATATCCAGTTGCAGAAATATGCTCGACCCAGCTCAGCCTTTGCTCCAAAGTCGTGGATGGAAGACAGTTTGAATAGAGCTGACAACATTTTTCCTTTCCAGGTGAGCATACTCTGTTATATCTGTAAGAAAAATAGCACGTAAGTGCATTAAAATGCTCTAGAAAGGGTCGGGTGTTTGAACAGTACAGCCTGATTGTGAGACTTCTGTGCTTGCAACTAAAAAAAAAATATATGTGGCTAACTTGAAATGTCATAGTGTGAATTACGCTCCGACCTGTGAATCATGTTGTGGGGTTTTTTTTTTTTTTTTTTTTAATAGTGGTGGCCATATAAATATCTGTTGCCCATCAGACATCTGTACTGGCCAGTTTCCTTCAGCTTAATACTTACATGCATTCAGAAATAGCTGATGAACAAATTTAGTTACAAGTAGCAAGTATATCTACAAAAAAGAGTAAGGAAAAAAGTGCTGCCTGATAAAGTATGAAAGACCTGAGGCCTTCTAAAGTATTCAAGAATGTACCACATCTGAGAAAAAAGTATTAAATGATTGTATTTTGTTCTACAGTATCATACAGACTTGTAGTGCAACATAATTGTAGCATTTTTTTTGGAAACTTTGATTTTTTTTGGTTTTTTTCACATGATGGTAATCAATGCAGTTTGTTTTCCTGAGTAATGACAGCAAATTTTGGTTACAGGCCATTAAATCATCACCAAAAATAGATCTGGATGAGTGTCAGTTGGTGGTCTCCTATATTTTATTATCGCCTTATCCTGGCAGGAGGCAGGTTGTCTGGCAGTTCAACCTCTCCTTCTAGGCTGACTTTTCATGGATTTGAAAAGAACTGTATGATGTTGGACGTAATTCGCAGTAAAAATTAAAACAGAAGTACTCTTCATCTGACCACTAGTTAAATCTAGCTTTTATGTGTGTGTGCCTTTTGTAAACTCCTTTAGGGTGAATCCAAAAACCCAAGAGTTCTTTTACATGTAAAGGGTTGTTTTTCAGGATCTTCAAATGAGGGCAAAAGTAAAAATTTCAAAATGATTGCAGTATTTCTAGCCCTGCTGTAAGAACCAGGGTGACCTACTTTAAAATAATTTGAAAGATCTGTAGATAAAAACTGTGCAATACGTCTCATGTTATAAACCACCCTAAAGAAACAGAAATATATTTAATAATGACTTTGTGGATTCAGCCACAGGAACAGTTCAGTTCTTCGTAAACTGTTCAGTTTCTGTTTGGTTTGCAGGGCCTGCCTATGTAGCCTTCTGACAACAGAGCAGCTGCTGGCAATAACTTTCCATTAGAGACCTTTTTTCTACTGCAGAGCTACTAGCTGGTTCAATATCAGGTAGAGCCCTTGTAAATTTAGAATGCATAGTAATAATTGATTTTAATGTCAGGATTTGTAATTAATATAATGAACCTGTGTCCAGCATACCAAATTTATACACTGAAACCATTAGAAAAAGGGACACAGCTGGAGTCAGTCTTTTTTCAGCCTCACTGCAGCGAGACTTGGCTCACAGTTTAATTCATTCTGTACCCTGACACATAGCTGATGTTCAGAGTGACAGAATGAGATCAAGTGTGTCCTTGCTGCTGTGTATAAGGCCCAAGTATATACACAGCGATAGAAATGTGCTTGGTTTGACATCAAGGAAATTTCAGGAAATTGGCAAAGTCAACCTTGACTTCTGGGTTGTGTTCCAAACATAAAATAATCAGACACACGTATTTTGATCATGGTAAAGAAATAATTTTTGTGTAGCATGTTGGTATCTGTTTACATAAACACTAAGGTGAAGCTGTACATGTCAAGACCAAGTCTGACACTCCTTCATGCCAAGAAAAGGAAAGTGTTGGAGTGAAGTGCTTTCCAGTCTGTTACTATCACTTCTGTGAAGAAAAGGGCAGGGCAGCAAAACAGGACTTCAGCACTGCAGACCTAGAAAGATGCTGATTAATTTTGAAGCCATCTTGGACAACTGCTTTTTGTAACTTTTTTTTGTATAAAATCATTAGCTCCTTTGGCCACTTCGTCATTTGTGTGTTGAAAGCATACTGAATTTTTGAATGGCTGGAAACAAATGATGTAAAATTTGACCTTTGATGTCTTTTTATTCTTTCTTGACTATGCTGATTGTATGCCTGACAAAGCAGAAATAAGGAGTTTTGCTTATTGTATATTTGTGTTCATGCATATATATATGAAGTATGCTTGATGATGCAATCGTGTACTGGACAAGGCTATTTTGTTACTGGAATCTTCTTAGATTCCTGTTTAGGAAATAATTGAAAGCTGTCTTTGCTGCAGCAACATAATGGAGTAATTTGATACAACTATCCCTTTCATTTAATATTTATGTTTTGCTGCTTAAATCATTAAGAAGTGTTGCTGCAATCTAGTGAAAATTAGTTTCTTTAGAAGGCAAGATGTAAACAAGCAGTTGCAAATATTTGGAGGTCACGTTCTTTTTTCTCAAAGGTTGTCTCTACTCCAAAGCTTGGTGAAACACAGAAGTCTATGTTTTGATGGAAATCTTAGGGTAACCAAGTGTAAGTGCTCGTTTCCTCTTTGGAGAGGACAACATTGCATAATGTCCCTATAAGCCACTAATGCGAGCTACTGCTGACTTCAAATATTTCTGCCCATGGCCCTTAGGTGCTTGCGATGAAGTGGGCATTCCAAATGGTGCAGATGAAAGGAAAATACTGCTGTGATCTGTCTGATAATCTTGCAATTTGATGATTGCTTGCTTGGTATTGAGAGCTGCATGCAAAACATTGTGCTTTTTGTTCTAAGTGGTTTTGATTTGGAATTCTGTCTCATAACATTTCAGAAGTGGCATGTCTGTAGGAACCTTTTGTTGCAGAGATGGAACTGGAAGCAAGGTCGGAGAAGACTGTTACCAGATCTGTTAATGAAATTAAGTTTTGATATTGTGCTTTAGCCACTGGGCAGGCTTCCCCCTTCAAAGATCTTTTGAAAAGAGAAAAGCCATTGTTCTTTGTGCGTTCATTTGAAAAGGAAATGGTCTCCAAATGAAAAAATGGTTCCTGAATTTAAAAAAAAAAAAAAATAAAAATTTGAGTCTCTTGGATATAACAGCCTTCCCTGAGAATTAATAAATGAAAATGCTTTGACTGTGACTACTGCATCTTACAAAGTTACTGATTTTTTTTAAGTAATTCTTTCTACTTCTCTCCCAGCAGCACTGACAAACTAATTTTTCAGTAATTGCATTTTATTGCAGCATTGCCTTCAAGATTGTTTTGGCTTTCCTTTTGCTATGTACTTGCACTTCCTCATGAGAGTGGAACATCCTGCCTGTTATGCAATGCATAAATCTTGCTTTGATAGGCATTTCCAGGTTTCCAGATCTCATCTTCAAATGTATGATGATGTTTTTTAAATTGGTCTTTGAAGGCACAAGCAAGTTAAGCAATAGTGTTCAGCTTTCTGTAAAAATGCTTAAAAATAATTTGTGTTTCTTCCTGGAATCAGGCTTGAAAATAACTGCCCGTTTCAAAGAATTTTGTACATGAGAGCAGTTCATTATATCCACTTGTTCAAAATGTTTTTTCCTTTCTTCTACAGTGGCTAGTTTCCAGGTATATAACCCCTTCCAAATCCATTGAGGGTCTGTGCCAGAGAGACTTTCTCTTCCCCCGGGAAGATATGGAATGTTTGAGAAAACACATACGTGGTTAAAGAATGTGTTTTAATTCTGAGCTATACGTCATGATTTGTTTGCTCGTAGAAATGTGTTGATTTAATACGTGCGTTAAACAAATTCATGGAGAACTGGAATTAAAAAACAACCTCTTGAATGCATATGCCAGTCTTTCCTCTTGAAGGAATTTTGCAAATAAATTTCTTTACCATGCCTCTTTATTTTAACATTTGTCCTTTGAGGAACCTTTTCATAAATCATGATGGCTGGTTGCATAAAATGAGGCTACTTGTTTTGCAGAATTTTATTTTTATTGTAGCAACAGCAATTATTCCAAGAAATTTCAAGCTATCATTTTAAAATAGAATAAATACTTGAAGTTGGATTTTTAAATGTCTGTTCACCCATTTTTCTATAACTACATCAGCTGTGTAGTAATTAGTGTTTTGTATGCAGTTCCCCACAGCTACTGATCTGTGGAATTAGAAGCACTCTAATGTGGTATGACATGCACAAGTTAAGTACTGTGGAAGTTAACACTGTTTTTGTTTTATAAACTTACTACTGACGTTAATACTTCGGCTTTGGCCCTCCTGTGTGTTTTTGACCTCAGGGTTTCTTTTTAAAGAGAGCTTTTGTTAGAAGCTATTTGAATTATGTTTGTATTTTCCTAAGATTAAAAGGAGTATTCTTATTAAGCATTTTGCTTTGAAAATTGCATACTTAGCAGCCCAGCATAAAGACTGAGAACACAAGATATTGTGGAAAATAATTTCTGGAAGATACATAAAAAACCTTAATATGTAGCTAAAATAGAATCAGACAAGTTACTGGAAATTTTTATAAAGGTCTGTAATTTCTAACACTTAAAAAAAAAAAAAAAAAAAGTTCAAGTTTGACTAAGCCAGAAGTGCTCCCTCCCAAAAAAACTCCTATGTTATGCGTCACTTAACTTTTCCAGCCTTTTCTTATTGTTCCCTGGTGAAGCTATAAAAGATGATCAGGGCAGCATACAGCAACATCCTTTCAGGAAAAACCTGTTTATTCAAAGCCTTTAATTCACTGAATTCTGGACTGGGAGCTGGAATACAGCATTTGCAGGGTGGTGGGAAGAAGGAGAAGCTTACCCAGAAGCATAATCAAGTCCAAATATGCTTTGCAATTAAAAGAAAAATGTGGAAGTTTTAGTACCTACAATAATACCTCTCCCTACACACTTACTTTGCCTGAGACACAAGGCCTTTGGATTGTGGGAAATATGTACAAGCTTTCAGAAAGTTTCAGGTTTCCTGTGCTATAATGAGGGTAACAAATGTAATTTTGAGTTTTCTAATTTTCACAAGTATTCTGGTTTGACAAAGATTTAAATATGTAAAATGAGCCCCAGTTTTACAACTACACCTACTCCATAAATACTGCTTAATCACCTTCAATAAATTGCTTAACACAATGGCATACTTTGCATTATTATTAATGCCTTGCTCTTCAGAATCGTATTTTATAAGATTAGGCACAGCCTTAGCTACCAGCAAGTGCTTGTACTTTGCCAGGCTTTACTTTTTGTACAGTTTGGATTTTTAGCATTGAGAGGCCCATCGTGGGAAGCACTTAATAGAAACTGTCAGGTTCTGGAATCTTAATTTTTCAGGTGATGATTATGCTGTGATTAAATATAATGAATCTACACTTTAATAGTTAAGTTAGGTGTACATTTTTCTGATGTGCAAGAGAATTTATGTATGGGATTTTTAAGTGTAAAGTATAATCTTTCTGTGCATGAAAAATTCATGTTTAATTTCTTTTGCATAGGAGGATGTCCTAGTATATATCATACATGCTTAGTACCAAGTGACTTTCTTTTTGGAATGAAATGTCTTTGGGCTTTGAAAAATAAAATTGGAATAGGAATTAGAATTTAGTGATTTCCTGTTTACAAGTGGCTCCATTTTTTACAAGACCTCTAAACATAAACTGTCTGGGTGCTAGTGGGGAAACCACTGTAGTCACAGAGGTGAAGTGGTTTGCCCATGCTGTATGAATCCAATGACAAAGTTGTGACGTGAAGTCCTGAGTTCTACTCTCTATGCTTTAACAATGAGATTACATTATTATGAGCACTCTACATACTTACAAATGATTTCTAGATAGTACGAGAATCAGAATAATTTTATTTTTCTGTAGACAGAGCTGGCCAGTGTATAGTTCAAAACTGTTGTGTTTTGCTATTGTAGACTATTTACAGTCTTGATAGCTCTCTCTTAACCATATCTGCTAGCTGTCACCTCTTGTACAGTATTGTGAAAACAATACTGCTTATTCAAAATTATATTTAATGAATGTCTTTTGAAATGTTGGCTGACATTTTAAACATAGTGAGGTATTAAGACTGCAGGTTGATTTTTTTATTTTTTTATTTTTTTTTATTTTTTTTTTAATGGCCTTGTGGTCGACCTGATGTCTTTCTGCTTCAGTTCTGTTTCCTAAGGATAAATATGTGTGTGCCCTTTGAGCCCTCTGATAAAGCAAAATTTTAGATGCCCTAAACAAACTTGTGTAAAGCCAAGTTCTTGTGAGCAACCTGGGTAAATAGTATCAGGCTGTAGTTAACTTATTTTGTTACTGAAGTATACATACTCTGCTTTATTCCAGGGTAGTCATTACCCCTATATTTTTTCTTTATAAATAAATAAATAAAAACGTATATAGTAAGCAGTGCAGCTCCATGGAAGGCACTGTGACTTTGTGAATTGATCCATTAAAAACACCACATTGTTATTAACTCACTCTACATGAAGTCTTTTGAAGAAAACATCACTTTTTTCCTAAGGATGGTGTGGCTTATGTGCTTTATAACTCATAACTAACATGTATCTGAGAATAGCTCACAGTTAGTTACCAGTTAATCATCAATATCTTGACTGTTACAGCTTTTTTGGTGTTACGGAATTAAATGTATAGTTACATATTTCTTCAGCGATATGGCCACTACCACTAACCTGTCATCAGTCTTTATTTTTATGTTAGGTATATAATACATATATGTATTTCAGGTATAATATGTGTTTCTGATAAAATGTGCTGGCCATCTTGGAAGTTAAGACCGGCAAAATTTGTGCTACTGTTTTCAAAGCAGTCTCACTATAAAAGGCCTTTAAATTGTATAAAAATTCTAAAAAACTGCCAGTGGTGACTTTCCGTAGTAGTGTCGACCCTTTCAGTATCAGGACAAGTAGTCAACTAAATTAGTGGAGTTCTTTTATAATAAGCACTGTGCAAACCTCTGAACCAGTTGAGCGTGGCATTTTGGCTGGTCTTCATTTAGGACGTACATGACTGACATCTTTTCATTGGATAGATGTATACAGGTTTACTTATATGGCAAGTTCTTCAATTATTCTGCATTTCCAGAGAGGTGGACTGCTGCATTAATTTCAGGAATATATCCAAATTCAGTGTAACAATAGTAGTGACTCTTAGTGTTGTGCTTAACATGGTTTGTTATCTTCTAATTGATAAGCAGAGATATGGAGGAGCAAACTGTTTCAAACAACCCACAAATAAGACTGATCTTCCCAAGGGTGTTGAGGCTGGGGCAATTCAGCACCACAGATTGGCAGTGATGATTAGATAGCCTGTAAGCACAGAGACCTTTTGTTGGAAAGAGAGGCAAGAAATAGATAGTAACATACCTGCATTTTGAGGGTGCTGTAGCTTATGGCAGTCTTCTCCACTGCTATGACAAGTTACTGGAACCACTGGAGAGCGTGAGTATGAATGTGGGCCACATTTTAGCCAGTCTTCCTTTTTATGTGATTGCTAATAGCTGCGGGTAGGAATATGACCAGTTAGTCTTTTGTATCGGTGCGCAGGGTTGTGTTTTAAAGTTTTTGCAGTATGATTAGAAGCTTCGGGACCTTATACTACAAAAGTGACAGCTAGCTGGTTCACTCAGAAGGGGAAAACTATAAACTCCTCACCAGAAAAAGCTTCTATTGGAGAAGGTGGTGTCCCCCTTAGCTAACCAGTTCAATTCCATTTTTTTTCTCAAATGTTTAAATTTTCTGTTCTCAACATTAAAAACTTAGCATTGCAGCAAACTCCTCTGTTCCTTACTATAGCTCAACCCAACATAACGTAGACATTTGAGAGACAAGAGACTGTCTTTGGGCTCACGTACTCCAGCTCATACACAGCGCAATAAACTAGAAATTACTCAGCCTGGGTTTCTTCCTTCATGTCACCCAGACAACGGAAAGCTTAAGTGCCACAAATTCAACAAAGACTTGGAACTACTGAGGTTCTACACTTTGTGAAATAAGAATTTTGTAGCTGTTCATGGGTTGGACTTGAGGTTAATTCCATGCAGAGAAAGACAATACACTATGAAAGCCAGAATGAAAGAAGGAGTAGCTACTGAGGGTTGTCAGGTTTTCAGAAAATGCTCCACCTGTATTTTAGGCTGTTTTTGTCATGTTGTGAGGACTGCTGAAAATGTGGATTGTCTTCTGGCATCCCTTCCTGAGTTACACAGCTGTTGGATCCTAATGGGTCCATGATGCAGACCCAAGGACTTTTACTCAATCCTGCTAAGGTATTTTAGTTTAACTAGTTTGAAATAGTTATGAACTAGTAATGTAGAAACCAAAACAATAAACTAAATACTACTAAGAAAGGAAGAAACCAGTACGGAGTGTGTGAAAGGAAAACAAAGAATTTAAGAATTTAAATGCTCATGATAGTTTCTCTAAGGTGCCTCAATAACCTTGTACATAAATAACCAAGGAAATAAATACTGTGGAGAGACAGGGCAGCGCCATGCTTTTTATAGCAAATTTGATATTGGGCTAGACTAATAAAGCAAATGGTTCCAAACTCTGGTCTTTCTAATGCTATTTGAAATGCAGCACATCCAGGTAGAAATACTTCACCTGCTCTGTGTCAGTAATAAACTGTTCTGAGGAGAGGAAAAATACCAGAATATTTCATTGAAAAATAGTATTTTGTAGTGGTCAGAATGTAACTTATAAACTTGGAAATGGATCAGGATTCTAGGAGCTAGTGGATTCCTGCTCTTAAAACAGCATTAGGTGTTTAAAGTCCAAGATGACTGATCATTGTCTAATACAAAGAATGCCTCTTGCAACACTGCAATCAATACTGCTTTAGCATTTCATCACTGGAAGTAAAGGACATTATAACTTGATACACAACTGTCTTTGTGCAATACTGTTTTTTACTTCACCACTGGTTTTAAAACTTATCAAAGCTAGATCTGTGTGCTTTGGAGAAATTTCAGCTTCACAGCTAGAGTTAGGGACAAAAAAATATATATTCACTGCTATAATAACAATAGTTGTAGAGAAGCAGTTTAGAACAAATGTCTGTCTTGAATTGCTCACATTTTGCTTTCTTATTTGAACAGATGCTTTCCGTGCTTGATGTGAGTTCAGAGGTGAATCTCTTAGAACATGAATGAAATAAAATCTTTAGAACTGATGTTAAAGTTCTTTTTGAACACAGAAAAATTAAATTCAAGGTGGATTAATATAATTGTATAAAATTCTATTGAGGTGTTTCTACAAATGTCAAAGTGTATAAATACATAGATAGCATGGATAGGTGAATAGTTTTGGGAATGAGAGTGATTTTTTTTGCCTCCATTAGTGACCTTTTATGATACTGTAAAGATTTCAAAGTTTACATATAATTTCAGCTATTTTGAATTTGCTAATTAAAATAATGCAGTGCCAGGATATTTTATGTTGTCTTATGCTAATGAGGCATCAGATTTGTATGACGTGGAATTTATTGGTTTATTTGGGAAAGTCTGAACCGTACACGTTTTAAATTGTGGCTTTGGTTAATATGAAGGAGAAATATTTGGTAAGTATACTTCAAATGGCTTGAGATAATGAAACAGTAAGGTACATGAGACAGCTTGCCTCCCATTTGTTGAGTCCTCCTTCAATTCTAGTAATGCCTGCAATACCAATCTTGAAAAGTCACAATTAAAAATCAGAGCTAGGTTGTCACCTAGTAAACCAGACTATTTGGAACACTACCACTTGTATGGAATACTTTATAGTTATGCAGAATTTGAACTGACTGTGCAGAATTAGATTATTTAAGTTGTTGGGGCAGTAGTTAAGGTGAAGGAAATTCTATATGTTTCTGGAATTAGATTGTCTTAAATTCAGGATGAAATACCTATTTTATGATTTCTTCTTGCAATTCTGTCTCCCAGGATATGATCTTTACTTCCTAACTGTGAAATTATTTTTAACAAAGTTTAACTGTATAGCATGGAATACAAACTAAATATTGAATTGGGGTTCTTAAATGATTGGTTATGATAACTATAGATCAGATTCATATTTAAGACTATTCTGGGTTTTAATATTACCATATCAGACTGACTTTAGTGGTGTATGTGTTTTTGCTTAATTCTGCTGTAGTAATGTAGAACAAAACTGAAGTTTTTATGTTTCAGATGGTCTTGTTTAACACTGTGTGTTGCCTAAACGGGCTTTGTTTGTATTTGCTTGCAGGATCGCACAAGGACTTTTGACATGCATTCACTGGAGAACTCGCTAATTGACATAATGAGAGCTGAAAATGATTCACTGAAAGGTAAATTTAGAAAGAGACTATTTCCTGCAGTAAATAATTGGGAAGACATGCTTACTTAGAATAAGAAACTTCAGCTTGGGTTAGGAAAAGTAAAGTTACATTGTGCACCTAATGCATGTCGGTCAGCTTGGGAAGGCCTCCTTTTTTTCAGTTGTCTCTAGATGAAGCTATTGGAACACATGAGCACTTGAGAGTGTTTCGTCTTTATACAAAACAATGTGAAACACAAACATAAGCTGATCTTTTGTGTAAGTTGCCAGTGTTGTTTTTAATAGATACAATGTGTGTAGTCTGTAAAAATGATCAAATTCAGGAATCTCGTGGAGCTCAGTGAGACATAACGTTTTGCTTAATAGTGTTTTACTGCTGAAGTCACAGTTCTTTCTGTCTTGGGGAAGAATGAGGTTTAACTGTGTCATTTTGAGAAGAACACTGAGTATTTAATCATAATTTTTTTTAGTTCTTTATTGCAGAATTCTTTGTACCATTAGGAAAGGAAAAGGGGGTTGGACTGAGTTGCAGTTAGGATTTATCCTTTTTTTTTTTTTTCCCCCAAAGGTGATCTTTCTTTGAAAACACCTCTACTTAGAAAATATCCAAAGCATTGTCTACATATTTTATCTAAACCTGAATAGAAACTGCTTATGGTATACAATTCAGAAGTCTAGTTTCTTATTATTGTTCTGTATAATGAGTAATCTATTTCAGTTCGATGGTTACTTGTGTAAGTAAAAGTAGTCCAACTCTTACTTATGCTCATTATCTAAGCATTCAGTTTTGTTACCAGTCATGAGACCACTAAAAAAACAAACCTGCATTTGTGGTTTCTGAAAGTGAATTTCTTTCGATATCAAGGCTTGTGGTGTTAATGAAATTTGGCTTGTTTTCATAGTGATTCTTGCTCAGAAGACCAACCTTTGATAAACTGGCAATAACTTGAATTTGTTGCATTCACTGTGGTCTGAAATGCACCTTGCGTTTCACATCCCCAGTACTGTGCAGCAATTCAGGGTGGTGAGAAACACTAAGAAATACATTTTCCTATTGAAATTACAAGGGAGCTTGATGTAGATAAAAGTAATACCAAATGAATTAAACCCCCAAAACGCATTCCCCCCTTATGTAGTGGAGGCCAGGCTTTTATTAATGACAAGTAGTAATAGCTTTCATTTGTTTGGTTTTTATGCTGTCTGGCAACATCCTATGCCCCCAGCATTGTGTACTGAACCAAGAATCAGGTGCCCTTCCTTGACTGCAGCACCAGGGATTTGCCCTGAGACCTTCTATTCAACTGTCAGGCAGGCCTAACCGAGGTTTTAGCTGCTGAAATCTGGCAAGATAACAACCCAAGGTGACATGGCTGTAGAACAAATAAAATTTCCCTTTATATTTGAAATTAACAAATTCAGGTTCATATGTATTTATATTCAGCAACTAAACAAGGGTACTGCTGTAACAGCAGTATGATTTTTAGTTTAAATGCTTTGAAAAGATTCTTTGTGATTGAAATGTTTGGGTTTTTTTGAGTGCTTAGCATGTTTTAAGAATGATAGAATAAGTGTGTCAGCAAAGAATATGTATAGTTCTGATACATGTTAATTCCTGCTTGAGCTTGACTGTTAAACCCCTCTCTGCAGAGTCATCTATGGTTTGTCTAAAATTTTTGTGTGTGTTGTATCATACTGATCAAAACACAGTAATATCAACCAAGTATTGTTCTGGGAATTACTTCTTAAGACTTTTATAAATTTTCTGTTTCATGGTTAATAGTTATAAAACCGTAAACAAAAAGCCTCAAAAATGAGATGAAAAATTTAAGTGATCCTATGTGAAATACTTCATTATGAAGTCTCATTTTTCAAGGATTTCCTCAGCAAAAACATTGTTTGCTTATAGTGAAATATGCATCACACTGAATTTGACTGCTGCTTGTCTGGCGTAGCATACAGTAACTTAGTTGCTGTAATATACTGAGGAACGGATCTTTATTCAAACTATCATCTGCCATGTTGTGGTAAAGCTGCAGTGATAGTCTGTAAGTAGGGCGGGATTTGTAAGGAGAGGAAATACCTTTAGTTAAACCAACTGATACAGCTGGAAAAAAATTGTAACTTGCTGGTACAAAACAGATTTCAAGTGAAGTCTGAAGAAGGGCTCGTGATTACAAGCCTGCTGTGGTTTTTTTTTCCATCTGTATGAGTTGGTGTATGATTATTTCTTAACACAGAGTTTGTCTTCTGTTGTCACTTTTCTCTTCTTGCCTTATCTTTATTTAAACTGATTGAAAGGAATCTTTAAAAACTCTGGATCTAGAAATCTTAAAATTTGACAAATTATGTTTGTCAGTTCAAATCTTCCTTACCATTTCAAACACCTGCAGTTAAATAAGTAGATCCATAAGAAGTTTTTCATTTTGCATTTTAAACGGGTTAATCAGTGCATACAGTGCTTTTAAACTAAAGTTGGATACTCTCAGAAAGGAAAAGCTTCTGGGTTTGAGACTTTAAAAATAGCCTGGGCAAGACACTAATAAAACATACTGTAGAGAGCAATCTCAGAACGGCATGGAAATAATTTAGATGATCTAATAGGTCTCACTGCTATCTTGTGAGTCTTTGAGAGACTTTAATATTGACTCAATGAGTTCAGTATGTAACACTCACACCACCCCCTTTCATATTGTAATGGACTTCAAGAGAAGGAGGTACTTAGGTTAAAATATACTTTCAAAACAACTTAAAGAGTATGGACATGATAATTGATACCAGTCACAGTTTGGAACCTGCTGTCTCTTGGAAATAATTTCTGTCTTTAAATGGTATGTTTAGAGCAGCAGGTTTTGGATCCTGTAATAAAATCGTAACTAGGAATTCTTCAAAATTTAACAAAATCCATTCACAGTGTGTACTTCATGACTGAGGTGGTTAGGCTGTGCTAGCCTTGGAGTTGTTTAGGACAGTAATAATTATGTTCTTCGGTTGTCTTGCTATATGAAATAGTGTTTCCTGCTTGAGGTTCAAAGGTGAATCTTAAGTATCATTGATTCAGTACATTCAATATTACCTTTTCACACTTTTGATAGGCATTTTACCATATTTTCCTTCTTTTTAAGGTATATTTTTATCCCTGCTCAAATCCTCTTCCTTTGCTGAGCAGCTGCCATTTCAATATGTTATTTTTATCCACACGAGTGAGTGTGCTGCATGCTGCATAGCCAATGACAGCCTGCAGAAGCCTTTCCCTGGAGACTAATTGCATCTTCTTTACCATGTATTCGGCCTTCGTGAGCTGAGCCTGGGATCCAGAGACTGATTTTTGAATCTGGGTCTTCCAGATGGCAATTTAAGCATTACTGTAATAGTAGTAGATTGACTAAATATTTCCTTGTTAAGTGACACTGAAATGTCTTTAAATACTTTATAACCACAGACAGTTTTATTACTGAAATATCCCATGGTTCAGTTCAGAATATAAGGTTATTGCCTGGAAATTATACAAGGTGAAATGGATTAAAGAAGCAGACCAGTACATCTGCTTCTAGCACTGCAAAGCATTCCTGTAAAATTTGGGTGTGAATAGCTCAGTATCTGCATGAATGCTACGAGTGTGAAATAGTCTCTGAAGACTTAAACATGCACAAAAAGGAAAGTTTTAGAAGTAGCGTAAGGTCAGACTATACGTACAGATACTAGGAGAGAAAGCCGAATGGCAGCTCTAAACTTTAGAGATCGAAAGCCAGAATGATGAGAACTGGCACCATTCAGGATTTCTCCAAGCAAGCAGATATACCTATCTGTATTTTTAAAACAATCATCAGCCCCTTAATATTGATCTGAAAAACTATTTCAGATGTGAAGAAAGTAGGTAAACCTTATGAAGTGTTCTTGGATGAAAGGGATCAACATAGTTTTCATAGCATTTTCTGAATATCCAATAAGAAACTGAACTAGTTGTTTCATTTTTAGCTGTATGGATTATGCAACATGTTCATATTAATTGAGTAGAATGGGCCATTTGGTTTCCCATATGATCCAGAAAATTAATGAGAATCTGGTGAGAATCAGTCCCAACTTTTGCCAAGGCCTGAACAACAAAGGCTACAATTCTTTTTAGGGAAGTGGTCCTTTATATATGCACAGGACAAAATCTGAGCTATTTTAATATGTAAAATAATAGATTTTGAGGTTTTGCTTAAATTTTAAAGCCATCTTTGTTTTCATAGCAATGAGGAATGCTTGAGGTTGGTGGCTAAGATCAACCTTCCTTCCTTACTCTTGGTCTGTCCAAAGAGTTACATGATCTAGTTATTGAATTCTGAAAGTCAAAGGCCTCTGGCAAATGTGTACACCTGTACGGATGCTGCAGTCATCTTTGTGCCTCTGCTGCTTCTTGTATGTGAGCGAGCTTTCACAGGGGAACTGTGGTGGTCGTACCTCAGGCTCCTGCGAGCAGCGTCAGCGACCAATCTCTTCTGTGTGCCTCGTCTCAGAACAATCCTATCTAAGGATTACTCATTTGCAACTTTTTAATGTATCCAATTTAGGGGAAAATGCACAAAACCTTTTGCTTCTACTGCACTGGGCTGTAGACAGTTTTTTTGTAGACAATTAAGGCTTGCCGTAATTGTCTTTGGAAACTGTTGATGAATTACTCTGTTGAATGTTTCCTAGTCAGGATCTTCTTGACTTTTACCTCCTATGCAGTAACCAGGAAAGGCTAATGGGATTTGCAGACTTGAGTGCATATTAATTAAGAGGAAAACCAATTGTTTTACTCTCTCAAAATACTGCTGAACTGGGTCTAACAGCAATAAACTACCAACCCATGCTGACGGAGCTGTGATGGGGGAAACGCAGTCTGTGTGCTTTTTATTTGAAATCAGTGGCTCCCATTCCTGTTGCAAGCCACTCTTTTCAGTCGGTCAGAGCAGAAATACTGTGACTGCTATTAACAAGTAAGGGCATGCTTTCTTTCCAAACGCAGCTATTATTCAAAATTTTGGGGCAATGGTCAATATTTTAATTTTTTAGTCTTTTGGTATGCTTTTTTCCCCCAGTTCCTCTCTTGGCAATTGAAGTGTTTGTTTATTTATCCCGCCCTTTCCAATATTTGGGGTTTATCAGAGCCTTTGTTTAGAAACAGCCAACAATCTAGTAAGAAAATGACATCACCTGGGCAACAGTAGGGAACAGAAATCTTCTGTTAATAAATACTGACATGAGACCATAGATTGGATTCTAACCTTACATAGAAGTAATCCCAACCATACATAATATATGATTTTACATTCATTGGACATTATCTAATGAACTTCCAGCTTTCTCATTTAAATTGACAGTTGGTTTTGTGGCTTGAACGAAATGCTTCTTTGTAAGAGATGCTTAATTTGATGAGGCTTAGAAAGGCAAAACCTGATTTGGAAGAAAAAAAAAAAATCACGCCTCAAGCTTGCCAAAGGTATGAAGAGTTGAGCCTGGCTGATACAGGGCGAGACATCAAAACATTCCCCCCCCCCATCCCAGCTCCTCCCGTGAGTGTTACTGACGGTCCTTCCGCGCCGCCGGAGCGGCAGTCGGCAGTCTCACCTGGCACTACCAAATACCCCGACGTGGAGGTGAGCGCCTTTTTCATTTCAGGCAGGGGCGAAGAGAATTATTTTTTTTTAAAGTGGCAGCCCGCTGAAACATAGATTAAAACACTGGCGTTTAACAGCCAGCCCCCTCCGCGCGGCCGAGCTCTGGTTTAGAGGGGGCCCTCCGAGAGGAGGGGGTGTAGCGACCCCCCTGCGGTCGTTGCCTGCGTGGACTGTGCCGAACGCCGCCTGGGTGCCCCTTGGGCGGCCGTTCCGGGAGCGGCCGTCCCCGCGCGGCCTGCGCCGGCGGGGGGAGGTTCGGCGCCGTGAGGTACCGCTGCTCGCCGCGGGTGGGTCGCGGCAGGGTAGGGCTCGGCGGTGGGCCACGGCGGGCACTGCTCCGGAACGGTAGCCGAACCTCTGCTGGGTTTTCAGGCTGGTGCAAGTTGACAAGACTTCTGGTGCAGGTGGTGGTGGTGGGGAATATCGTAGAGCGTTACCTTCAGTGGCAGGTCCCAGTAACTTTGTTTGGAGCGTGCTCTTCTTTGAGCCCTGGTTTAAAGATGATCGTCTGTGGTGTTCTTCCTGAGGGCAGTTTGAAGCCTGCGTGCTCCTTTCGGTTTGTGTAATACCGGTATTAAGCAACAATGGAGGCTTTTAATATGGCTGTATTCTTAAAGTCACGAGCAGGCCCTCTCTCCCCCCCGCCCACCCCCATAACTGAGGCTTCTGAGTCCTCACCTGCAAAACCCACAGGCCCGTCAGCAGTGCGGGTGCACGGGGCGCGGGTTACTTGTGTAGCAAGAGGAAGAACATGGGTGTATACAGCGTATTTTTGACGCTTAAAGACTTGAAACTAGGCTGGTTGCTAGGTTAGCGAATAATTGCCTGGTTTTGTGGCACTGTATGCCATAAGAAAATGCAGTCGATTTAAAAAAAGGTTTTTAATTTATAGCAGTCTGGAATTAGCAGCGTGTAGGCAGATGTAAATGGAACGAGAATTTGCCCGTTCTTTGGACTGGAACACAGGTTGCCCTGAGGCAAAGGTAGAGTGTAACTTAGGTTAAGACTTTTGAGATTTTTTTTTTTTTCCTGGTTATTCTTTGACTTTGGCACCTTAATTTTCTGTTATCCACTGCAAAAAGCCAAGACCCATTTGTACTATCTCAGAAAACATTGTGCATTTCCTAATAAATAATATAAACCATTTAGTATCCACGTACACTGATGCATGTGGTTTAAAACATAAAGCGGTAGTTAAGTTACTGCTGTTCATTTTACTGTTTGCTGCAAATTCTCTTATTATGATGAAAACTGCAAAAATCCCAGGACAGGGATGAACCATTTAAGATGGTATAGTAAACATTTTGCAGTCATCTGGAATAATTTGGGAAATTATAGCACAATCCAAGTTAGGTACTGAAATATAGTAGTTTAGTATTTGTTTTCAATGGTGGAAAACATCAGTTGGAAGAGGTGAATTACTGTTGACAGTAAATTAATTCCCTTGGATTTATTGATAATTTTAAGCGTGTGGTAAGTAGTTTGTAGGTTATGGTGCTAATCAGAGTTTGGGGAATTTTTCAAAATGTTGACATTTATGTGCCTTTGGAACTGCATTCAGAACTTGAGTTTGACTAATGTTAAATATAGTACTGGAAGAAAATAAGGTAAGAAAACAGATACTGTTGGTTACCTATGCTGGTACTAGTTTTACACAAGAGTTACCAAGTAGTTTAAACTCTCTGATAATACCTGCTTTTTTATAGAAATACAGGTCTTGATAATGCAGATGTCAAACAACTAGATGTTTATACTTGACTACTGGAAGATTTTGAGGTAGGGTATTAATTCAGCTGAGGAAGAGCAACACCTTGATTTATGCTATCTGTCTAAAATGGAGCCACTGAGCAATAAGCTAGAGGGTATTAATGTAATCACCCTTTGAGGCCAGGAAATTCCTTCCCCTGCCACCACAGAGCAGTACAAATATCCCAGGGTTTTCTGATCCTGGTCCAACTTTGAAATCAGTGTTAGGATTCCTGTTAACTTCATTGGAGTATGAGACCTACCTTTTTTTTTGTCAAATCTTGAAACATTTCACATAGACCCCTGGCCATGCAATCCCATCTCCAGAGTCTGTATGGAAAATTAAATGCTTTTCATGCTCCTTAGACAAGATATTTCCTAGGAATGCATGTGCTGCAAATGATGTGGCAGTTAGAGATTTTTAAAACACACCAAAACACTGAAATACTGCTAAAAATTTTCATGTCTAAATCGGTGATTTGCTCTTCAAAAGTGTTACAGCCAACAAAGTTATGCTGAATTCCATGACAGCAGCCTTGCTAATCTGATTAAAACCTTTCTAAGATTCTCTTGGTTTCTTTTTTATATTTTTGTTATATTTTTTTTTTAAATTAATTCCATCTCTTTTTTAAAAAGTGTGTTTAATCTTATGCCTTGTTTAATATCACTGTCCACCAAGTGTTTTGTTGGTTTTTTTTCTTTTTTTCTTTTCTGAATTCTTGCTTTGATAATCTCTGACCATTCTGGATCATCTTCAAAGCAGCCTTTAATTTGGAGCTGTATTCTGTGAGTAGTGTCTGTTCCTTGTTTTAGAAGACAGAGCTTGCCCGCCTCCCTTCCCAAACTGCTGAAACTTACCTGTCTTTCGTCTTTTTGCTTTGTTCACTTTTTTCCTTGATGTTGAATTGTTAGCTCTTTGAGTCTTTTGTTAGCCACGTTTTGCATACTCTCTACCATCATGTTTATCAGGCTGGAAATGCCATGAAAGGAGCAGAAAGAAAAGCCTGAAGTGCTTTTCTTAAACCTGGAGACAAAGAAAGGTGGGAGGTATAATGAGAATGGGGATGAGTTTTGAGGAAAGGTGACACATGAGGTGTAAGTGTAGGGGGGAACAAGCTCCTAGGGATGTCACACAGAAACACTTTTTAATAGTGGGCAGTCTTTGCATATACCCAAGAGTGACTATGTGGCAGCCTGAAACCTGATCTTTGCATCAGTTACTTAAGGTATTTTGAGAAAGAATTGTGATGCATATAGAATTTGTGTATTCAATGTCTACTTATTTTAATTCATCATTAGGTAGAATGATGAGAACTATTGATGAGGTGAATCTGAAAATAAATCTTACAGTAGATTTATCCATACATTGCTTAACGTATTGTTTGTTGGAATGCAGATTGGTTAGCTATGTTGCTAGTTTTGGGTTTTTTTTGGTTGGGTTGGGGTTTTTTTCCACTATATGTTGATAGTTGGACTTTCAGGTGAGTGGAGCAGTCACATGCTGTCTCTAGATACGCTAATGTCAAGTGTTGAATTCAGAGAAGCGGGGAGTGGTATTCTTTCAGCTTTACTTAGAAATTCTATTAACAAGAATCCCAGCTCAGCAGTCAGATTGGATAGGTATGAGTAAAGGATAAATTTTGTCTATGGAATGTGGGGATACTTGTGATAGATAAAATCAAATATATAAGCCAATTAATAATACATTAATAAATTCACAGTAATTTATAGTAATGTTACATACAAATCTTCACATTGTCATTAGTGTTAGTGCACAAATGATGAGGGAGATGGGGTAACTTTCTGAAGGCATTCTAAAGAATGTCCTGGTAGTTCATGTGTCATTTTAAATTGTTATAATAAATAGTGTTGGTGTCTGGTCCTGTATACCATTTTGAATCTAGGCAGAGGAAATGAAGCGCTGACTCTTTTAAAACACAGTTTTCTGTTTCTCTTCCCATTTGGATTGGGTGTGGGGAAGTGTATTTTACAGTTTTTTCACATATATTACTGGAAAAATTAGTGTCTTATGCTGTTTACTGTTAAAATGAAAAATAGGGAAATGTTATGCTGCAGAGACTTGAGTGTGCTTGATGTTGACTTGCTTGTGTTACTATTTCCTTATTGTTTGGGAGTGAGGTAAGAGGATGCTTAAAAAAGGAACAAAGCCCTCATGTTGTATTCCAGGCTGTCTTGTGATCATTCCTTCCACAGACAAAAATAAATTGCTTTGAACCTATTATTGTACTTAAGGAACTCTGGTTTTAAATCTTGCAGCATGTAAGTATATGCCAGCATAAATGCAGCTCTTCCAAGTCACATGCAGGAACTGCATTTCAGGTTATTCATTAAAATATGGGCAGAATTAATGGTATAGGTATGATGGTATAGGCAGATACCAGCATCTCTTGAGGAGAATTGCTGCGTATAAAGAATCCAGGAACACAGTGCATATGAACTATGGCTGCAAGTGGGGGGTTTGTGAAGTTTTTGCACCTTTTCCATATGTTTTCATAAGTTGTTCAGTAAATTCTGTAATAGGTACAATAAATTGTTCTTGTCACTTACAAAGTAAATTCTGTCTAGCAATTTTTAGCATATGACATCCCATTCTTTCCTTTCCTCCTGTCAGAAAGTCCATCGTTAGTATGTATTTTGGAATTTCCTGAAGTTACACGTTTTGAAGTAGTTCTGTGGCTGAGAACCTGGTTTGCTCTTTGCTGGCAAAGCTGTGTAATGCTTGTCCTTCTCCCAGTTGCAAACTCTGCCTTTCATTTTTTATTTTTAAAGTGAATATAGTAATAGTTTAAGTGTTCAAGAGATGAATGCTGCCAATTATTCCATATCATAAACTGGAAGATGTATTGAGGGAAAAGACTGGATGTTTTCGTAACTTCTTTTCTATTCTCCAGAAGTGATACGTTAATATGAAAAAAAGCTCAGTGCCGCCAGCAGTAGGTAGGGTACCTACTTTTCTGAAATACATGTGTAATTCCAACGAACATCCAGTCTCCGGCAGAGGGTTGTGCTCCACGATTTGCTTTTCTGCTTTTGGTTTCTTACCTCTGACCCTGTGGGGGTTCCTGGAGGAGAGGGGAGAGTTATATTCAAATATGTATGATATTTAAGGGTTCCACTTAAATTGATTTGCAGTAACCCAGTATAAAGTAATTGGAATTATGGAAAAAAAATATGTATAACTTGTAGACAAAGCTGTAGCTATGTTTAGGATTCATAGCAGGTTTGTTTAGGAGAAGATTTCTCTGTATTCTTCTGTTTGATAGTGAAGAAAACTTCAAAGTTAGCTTTGAAGCTTCAGTATTTTTGAGAGGAGTGACACTGGATTTGGTTTGCCACCGTTCATGAGTAGTTAAGTGGTTGTTGAAATGTATGAAAGGTATCTCTTGAGGTTCAGTGCGTGTGGCACTGTGTTAGTCTGGCAGACTACCTGAGAGCATCAGCAGTAAAGGAATAATAATTGTGGTAGTTTTTAAAGCTCTCACACAAACCAAACTGCAGTGTTTTCATAGGTACCCTAGGTACTGCTTCCTGCACCCCCCCCCCCCCCCCCCCCTTCAGACTTATGCATGAATAGCGTGCTGGAAGCGTGTCCAGGACTTTTTGTCTCAGTTGCCCAATCTGGGAGTTAGCTTGAGCTTCTCACAAAGGTGGATTTAAACCAATGCTGGGCTGGGCTGGCTGAGTTGGAAGCACGAGTGCCTCTCTGCCCTGGGTCTTGCAGTGGCAGTGTCTTTGGGTACCGCTACAGCTGGGTTTGTGCAGTGCATGGGAATGACAGCCATTAGTTGTTGTTTTTTTTCCACAAAGATTATTCTTTTCTGAATATAACTGCACAATCTCTTCAGTGAGGCAGTTTTGCTTTAGGCAGATTGAAGTCCTAAAAACTTGGGAGCTCATTGCACAAGCCCTGGAAACAGTAGCTTTCACTTTCACTGTTTCTCAGCTTCTCTCCCCCTCCACCCCCCTGGTTATTTGATATATAAAGTTGTCAAGAATCGAACTATTAGAAGTTACTATGCTGATGATCTGCTTTGTGCCATACAGTCAGATTCTACCTTTTTACCATGTGAACCCAAATAATTCAACATAATCACAGGTAAAATAGTGTTACCATCAGAAGAGCCACAGCTAAAAGGCTTTTATAGGTAGATTCTCTTCAGGGTTTTAGAAGAAAAGAAACCTGTTTGCTTTTTGTATGTTGGTTGTGTTTTGTGACAGTGACCCAGAATTTAAAATGAAAGATTTTAGTCAGACCTGTACGTGAACGCTGCAGAGTACCAGAAACTTCGTTTCGTTAGTGTTCTCGACAGAAGGAATGGATAAATACTTGTCTTCAGGCATCTAGCTTTACTTGAAATAAAGCATAATACTTGCATCTACAATAGTACTCTTGTTTTTCAGCATTTGTTTGGACATTTTGGACATAAACTAGCACTGTATTTCTCATCATGTGCTTTTTTTGTTTTACATTGTGCTGCTTTAAAAATAAATTAGGAGGAAAAAATGCAGGTTTTTGGCATCTCTGCCACTTAATTTTGCAGAATCAGTACTTCCAAAGGTGTTAATCCTTGATTTTACTGTGCAGCCAAATGTAGTCTACTTTCTAGTTTTGTGCTGACTTTGACATTGCTAGAAGTGTGACAAATATACATTTTCCAGATGTATATATAGAGGTGTTTAATTTTTGCAAGATTGTCTTAGATTAAGAAAATACTATTTGAATGTTTTTCTTTCTTTGATGTTCGGTAGTGTTTGAAATCCACAAAATAGGGAATCTCTCATACTCCTTTTTAGTAGCTTATTTTTGAAAACAACTTCTAAAACAGGGATCTCTTTGACATTATCATAAAGATGGCTGTGACTATAAGATGCAAAGTTCTGACGTGGAGTATGTTTACTGTCGGTGTAGATTTGTTAAAATTTTGATGAATTTATTCTGTATTGACAGAATTTATCCTGGGTCAGGTATCACGTGCCTGTGTCACTCTATCATGCATCGGCTGTTGTTCCGCAGTCAACAGATCATGTGCTTGGGATAATTTGACAGAAATGAGATTATGTGCTTGAATTGGGCAAAATTTTTTGCACACATGCTCATGTTTTATGTTAACGGTCATGGAACTGTAGCCTAATCCTTTTGTCCTTAATATTTTAGAACTAAAATAAAGGAATGCATAAAAACCAGTACTTTTTTGCCTGCCATGCAACACTTCATGACACTATCTGCTTTCCTACTGGAAATGTCATCTGAGACTTAAGTTGTAGGGAAGAAATACCTTTGTGTATAGTACATATAGGTAGATATGATTTTTATGTTCTAATTTGAGAAAGTACATGTATACCTCTGAAAATACCTGCCTTGGTCTCTGAATTGCTTCTTCATATACAGAGATAATTTAAGCAAAGGTAGGTTAAATACAGATGTTCTATATAATTTTCAGTTTTCTACTTTTGGTTTGGTTAAGGATATGATTAGATTCTTCACTAGAAATAGGGCTTGAGATGACCTTACAGAACTTCTTGTGAAATGTACTGTTGATACCTGTGGTAGAAACATGTGGTCCATGCATTACGTGTGAAATGCATTGTGAAACATGAAGTGATGATAAAAATCTAACTCTGAGTTATAATCAACCCTACCTGCCCTCAGGGAGTAGTAGGGGAAAAAAGTAATAAAATACTATAGTTCATATTTTAATGGCCCTGTGCACAGCATTGTCAATCTTGCTACAATTACAAAATACAGTTTAGTGTAATTTAGAAATAAGGATTTGCTGTTGGAATGGCAAAACCAGATTGTACTTCAGTTATTTTTCTGTAATTTAAAAATAAAACTCATGAGAGCATAAATATTTTCTATAATAGATTCAAGGATATCTAGCTCACATTTAGAAATAATCCCATGAAACTTGGATACTTCTGTTTCTCTAAAAGTTAAGTCCTAAGTGAAACAGAAGACAGACTAGCAGCAAATTACGTCCCTGCCTTCTGTTTAGGGGAAGAAAATGACTCGCAGAGTAAGCCATTTCAGTGACAGCTTGAAACTCTGTGTTTGTGTGTTCATCATATTTGCCTTCCAGCATAAGAAACTGGCCACCTAGGACCATCTACAGGTAAAAGTTTTTTAAATAATAGAGAAAGGTTTCAGTATAGTCTTAGAGAAAACCTTATTATCCCCCTTTTTTTAAAAATCCGGACTCTTACACTTTTCTCCATTTCTATAGTATTTAACAAATAGCTGATGATGGTATAGAGGCTTTGTTTTCCCTTCTACTCTTTACTGCTTTCGTTTGCAAGAGTTGTAGCCTGTTTCCCCTGTAGTAGTTCCCTTGTTTGTACCGCAGGTTCTTGTCAATTTTTCTCCCTAAAAATCAGCAGTTAAAATCATTACTTGATTCATGAAAGCTTATGAAATTGGGATCACTTCAGCAAAATCTTACTCAGCTTGAATATTTTTCCTAAAGCCTGTATAATTGGTGTAGAATATGAAAGAGTATATGCAAATTGACAGAAGTTTCCTAGCTTGCCTGGAGCTGGATGGTGGAAAGCTGTCTCAGTGGTAGAGCTAATGCCTGGTGGAAGGGTGTGATTGGGTCTTACTTGTTCTCACAGTCAGGTTATGAAAAAGTCAACATGAATATCTGTCCCTTTTAAAATTAAAAAATATTATTCTGGTAACTTCAGTGATTAATGTGCATAGAAACCTGAAATTCCTTGGAACTCACTAATGAAGCTAGTCTGGTTTGATCTTTGAGAGGAAGGAAATGAGAGCACATCAATGACTAATGTAAAAGATCACAGTGTGTTACTATATTGGCCTCTGTGTCAAGGCAAAGAACAGAATCCCTGCCTTGAGGAGCTCCTGGACTAAAGATGTGAATTAGGTACGGAACTGGACAGGTATTACATCAACCTAGACTTTGCATGCCTTAAAACAACTGTAGGAAGGTACAACTGTAATTTCACTTCGAGCACTCAGTTGCTCTGTCCATTCCAGGTATTTATGATGTTTGTATTAATACTAACTATGGATGCTCTTATAATTCTCCTAGTTGTATTGTGGCCTTAGAAAGTTGGGATGACATTCACAGGAGATACAGATCTTCTTGCTTGCTGGTCCCTTTGCTTTAAACAGTTTGCTCTTGAGCTGACCCTTTTATGTAAATCTTCCACAGTTAATGGCACGAAATACACCTGAAATTGCTACCATCCTGCAGATTGGAAGGCAGCAAGAACCATTAAAGAGCACCAGGTGCTCAGCCTGGGCATACTTTTTGCAGGACAAGCTTGTAGTAAGTTTGGGGTTTGAGTGATTTAGGACTCCTGCATGCATTTTTCATGCTTCTTCAGCAGAATATCTTTGTCATTGGAAATTGTGTACTTTATGCAGAATTGCATATGTGATTATGCACAACATGCTGACAGTCTTTTTGGTGCTTCCTATAGAGAGAAGAAAGCTCCACACATTTAATTGGAGGTATGTTAGACACAAAAGATGTAATTAAAAAAAGAGAGAGGGAGGTGGCCAGGAGCCCATTAAGTGTCTCCAGTTAGGTGAGGACACAAAAATTTGACTGGGTTGCTTATTCATTAAGTTCCTTAAAATGAAAGACAGTAAAAGCAGCAGATTTTTGCAAAAGATCATTGGCTTTCTCTATGGCTTTACTTCTTACATAGAAAGGAGTGTTGCAGGGAGGACTGAGGTGACAAAATAATCAAAGCAGCTGCTAATAGCATTTTAAATTTCAGACTGATTTTATTGGAAAAATATGTCTCCATAGGTTACTAATAAACAGTTGAACTGGTTGCATAAACACTTCATATTTTTTAGGTTTTGTAACATATTTCTTGCTCAAATATCTTGTGAGATTAGTAAATCTGTCCCAGGCCCTTTATGCAATTACCTGAAATGTTGAGGAAATGGGGAAAGGATAAATAGATTTGAGGAATCCAAACCAACATTGTAGTTGTCTCATTTCTTAGCAGGGGATAGGCATGCATCCTGATATTCAGAATTAAATCTTTTTCTCTGGTTGGTAACAGCTACCTTAAGGCTTCATTTATGTTGCAGCTTAGCTAGGGTTCTCCCATAGCAAAGATTTCTCTTAATATGAAATTATGAAAGCCAGAGACAGAATTAGTAAATCACAGTTAGCTGCCTTCCTAGCCTGCCAAAAGAGCATTCTTTAGTTTCAATGTTGTGTATTACATTGTGTGAAATTAATGGCGTGTGATGAGCTCTGAATTCAATGAGTGGAGAAAGTTTGTATCTGTGCTGTACTGGGTTAGTTATAAACTGTGGCTCCTGAGAAATGTTTTGAACTGTCAAATGTTTGTATTTTGTGGGTTAGATGAAGCAAAAGCAGAAAATAAGAAGCAAATTAAGAAGGAAAAAAACCCCCTTAGTATTTCATTCTCAAAACCTCTTTAGTGGTATTTGGCACTGGAAATACTTCCTAGCTGGTGGCTGAGCTTTTTTGTTGTTTTCTGTAACTGGTAAAGGAGAAAAATCATGTTGCCTTGAGTGACACAGGTGGTAAAGCAGTGAGGAGTCTGCTGACCTAAATTGTGGTCACAGATCCGCAGTGGGAATCGTATCTGTGCTGCATGCTTTGTTGCCAAGAATGGGTGTACCAAGTGAAGGGGTTTGTGTGGTTTTGTTAGTAATTTAGAAACCACAAGCAAGATTTTTATGGCTTTATAGGCAGAGCTGTTTTTGAAAGTGCTTGATGTTTTCTAAAATGTGCAAGGGCTTCTGAGCTTTGTCAGAAATGCAGTGAGACTGCTGATTGCTTTCCATGAAAGAAAAGTTCCTTAAAACTTTCTACTTTGAGGACTATATGAGCATCTTGCATTCTAAATTCAAAATTACCATGGAAAAATTATACTTGTAAAGGCCCTCAGCCTTTAAGATTCTCCCATAAAGCCAGTACCTGTGTGAACACCTGAGAATATGCTCCAGTCTGAAGACTAGGGCTTTGTTATTTTGTATTCTTGTTGTTAATTGTGAGTATCTCTATCAGCAAAAGATCAGAGAAGTAAAATGATCTTACAGATGTTAAATAATCATGAAGTAAATTGGATTGATATGATTTTTATTTTGAAAGAGGAAATGACTCCTGTTTTGTTGTGGTTTACAAATATTTAAATGCTTAAACTAATTGTCAGCTCAATTCTGAATAAGGAAGCAAAATAAAATGCATGGTGTGGTCAGAGTTTCTCATAGTACTTGCCAGGAGAATCCAAGTTTTGGAAACAGTTGGCCTGCTTTCAGATACAGATTTTAATGAGATTAAAAGAAAAAGAATGTGCAAGTTTGATTAGAAAATTTGGCCATATTCTGACAATGGGTCCTGGAAGCCAGCACAGAAAATGTGGTAGAATTGATTTGGTTTGGAACATGAAAACTAGGAAGCAGTGGGTAACTGTTGAATAATTACAGCAAAGTGTTCTAAGTTAGTATGAGAGAATCTATACTGTTTTACACAGACTGCAGGAGGTCTGAAAGCCAGTTTTAGTGGCCCAGATGTTTTCTCCTTGACTTTTAAGTTTTTCAGCTGGTTATCTGCCAGTAATAATTTAACCAAAGATTTTGTGGGTTGTACAAAGCTTTTATAGCAACCTAATTTCAAAACAGAAATTAACACAGTAGTCCTCTACTTTCCTTGTGTCAGGGCTTTTCCTATGGTTCAGATGAAGATCATTGTTAGCATATGCTTGAACAAGGTAGAGAGCGTGGTGCATTGCAGAATGTGTCAGGAGACCTGGTGCATGAGAAAAGATCCATTTACTTACAGGCATACACCTAGCAGAGGATTAAGGAATAGATTTGAAAATAAATGTGCAAATTAAGAACTGAAGTTGTTTTCAAAGTCTCTCTGAGTATACACATATACTTTGTCAGCCTCATATCAACATGTTTTATCGATAAGTAACAGAGATGGTGCAAGGAAGGCATGGTATTGTGGGCGGTGGGGGAGGTCAGCTTGTGAACACCATTTTAAATGACCCAGAGTATGAAAAGGCTTGAGAATCACTGAGTTAGCATAAAGGCGATAAAACAAGGTCTTTTGGTCCTTATAACAATGATTGAAAGGCTGTTTTCTTTCTCATTTAACATGCAGCAAGGACATATGGGAGAAGGCGAGGTAACAATATTCCTATTTAATTTTCTAATGTTGACAATGTCTCATGGGAGAAATAACATTAAGTTGTTACTAGAGGGCAAAGTCCAAAATTTAAGATTATAAAGGATCAGTTTCACATAAGTTTACATAGTCTGCATGCCATAAATAAACCTTTTAACTGAATTAGGTAGTACTCCACAGTAGAACTATTGAGGCTGAAATGATCACAATCCTTACAGTGGACATCATCTGTATGATTTGTTACACTGGAGGGCTACTCTGCTGTGTTTGTGTGTATGTTATGAATGCCAATTCTGGAGAAGTTTATTTTGGTTCTTTTGGGTGCTGATGGTTTTCTCGATGCAGCATAGACTATAGTGAGTATATGTCCTGGCCTGCTAGGTTAAAAAACCAGATCCTGCAAGCATGCATTTTGAATTATCTAACAGTAGTAATGCTGATGAACCTGAAAAGGTTGTTTAGGTATGGAGAGTTCCTCCCTTCCAACAATACCTGCAGGATTGGGGTCTTAAAGAGATGAAACAAATGGCATGTGCATCAGTTCATTAGGGGAAAACAAAATAACATTTAAGTCTATATTACAATATTTTTATCCTAGTAGGAACCAGGTTTGCCTAGCTACAGAAATAAGCCTGATTATAGTTGACTTTTATTTTAATTAAAGGTGTACAAAGATTCTAGAAATTTCAAAGAAAGAAAGATGACCAAGCCTTCCTTTTTTTTTTTATTTGTATAAACTCTGTGGACTGTGGATTTTATTGTATTTTTTTCTTTCAACTTGTTAACTTTGATTTTTGCATGGAAAATGTCTGGATATTGGAACTGGTCAAATTTTCTGTTTTCAAGATGTTTTCTTTTTTAAAATCAATTTATTTCAAAGGAGGGAAGCCAGAGCAGGATAAATTAACCTTACCAATACGTTGCTGTGGTAGATTGTAATGAATTCTGAAAAAGCAGACATTGTATATCACATCATAGGCAAAAGGAAGTATATCCTAAAAATTGTAGCAAACTTCATTTATTTGCTTACTGTCCCTATATATATTTATTTATTCCTAAAATGTTCCTTAAGTGAGTAGAAGACTATTCAGTTTGTTGTCTAGATATTGAATACCGTAACTAAAGGGTGAATTCATGGGAGAGATCAGCTTGTGTGCTCTATTTATGATATTATACAGTTGCATTTATAAATAAAAGAATTTTATTTAAAAGTAATAAATATTATTAAGGAAATCTGTGATAAGGATTATCACAGAAGAATATTGGGCTGTGAGGGGAAGCATGCTTACAACATTTTCTGTTAGAGTGAGTCCATTAACGAAACTCTGTTGTAACATCTAAGTAAACTTGCTTCTAGGAATGACACAGTATTGCCTAGTTTTCAGTCTTCATTTGCAGTAAATTACAGTGGGTCTTTCTGTTTTTATCAGGATATTTTTGTTATTTACAAGTGGGTGGTTTATGATATGTTTTGGTATCGGGTAATTTAAATGTGTGATATATTTAGCTGGTAGAATTCTTGTTTTCCCATCCGCACTATGAAATTGTATCTACTCATTGTAAGAAGCTGTTCACTGAAAAGTGATATATATGGCGTAGGTTTTAGTGATGTCTGCTATTGAGAGACTCCCAGAAAGAAATTTGGCTTATATTTTCTTCTTTTTTTTACACCTTTTTAAAAGAAATCTAATTGGAAACACACATTATTATGGAAAATAGTCAACTTGAGCATCCATTAGAAGTACTGTTTTGTTTCAAATTTTCATTAGTTGTAGTGCAGTTTTGAAGAAGGTAGCAACCTTTTCTCTGAAAGAATGCATTTGAGTTACTGAATGGTTTTGAAAACTATAAGGGTCATATGAAATTGACAATGTAACTGCTCATTAAAAGGGAAGATTGCAAACAGTTCTGCTGCTAATGCAACAACTAGTGCATTTTTTAAAATTACTTAAACGATGTGTGCTTTGTTCTGTTAGTATGGTTTTTTCCCTTCTTTTTTTTTTAACCCCCTCTTCAGGTCAGTCTTCACTGTTTCCAATGGAAGACGGGTTCTTGGATGATGGACGTGGGGATCAGACTCTTCACAGTGGTTTAGGATCACCTCACTGCTTCTCCCATCAGAATGGAGAAAGAGTGGAACGGTATTCCCGTAAAGTCTTTGTCGGCGGACTGCCACCAGATATTGATGAAGGTACACCCAGAAAATCTTACCCAGAAAAGCTCCTTCTGGCTTAATGACAAAAGTGTGGTGTGAAACCTTTTGTCTGTTAGCTAACGAATGATTGTTTTCCAAACTCTACAGAAAGGCTGTGATATGTAAATGTGTCTTTGCATATTACCACTCTCAGTCCATGGCAGATGTGAGATAATTCAAACTAGTTTAGGCTGTAGCATTGTTCTGCTGTTGAAGAACAAAATCATATGTTAACAACACATTTAACTGAATTCTACGGTATAAAAATTATAAAAAAGGCATAGTGGTGCAAAAATAAGTAAATATCACCTGTTGAAACTCATAAATACTTTGCAAGAATTTTATAGGTGCCAGAAGCCAGTAGTAGGCGAGGTACGGCTGGTAGTTTTATACAGTTTGTATAGCGTAGTAAGTCATAAGTATTTATTTGGATGATTATGTGTAATTCTCAGAGGTTGTTTCCAGCAACGATTACGTCCTGTGGTAGCTTCTAACGTGTGCGTGGTGAGGACTCAGACAGGAATGAATCTGTGCAGAGGCAGTTGCATACAGTGAGGAATGAGGAATCTGTGGTGGGTCCATCATACAGACAAAGGTGACAGAACACTGCAGTTGTTATTTTAAAAACAATAAAAATATGTATATAACATGCACAAATCTAGTGAAGCTTCATTTCACCAGAGTTCTGTATTCTGTGTGTATGAGTGTGCTGGGATAGTGGTTAAAAGAACTACAGCAACTGTAAATCTGAGAAGCTGCTTTTTCTTAATCACAGAAATCATTTTAATACCCACTTTTTATGTCAGGGAGAGTGATTGTAATGCACTGCAGTGTCTACTACTGTGACGTGACAACCTGACTTCCGTGGCAAACATAAGAGCTACTTTATTATTAAAAGGTCAAATATAACATGATGTTTACAAGTGGAAAAATGATCTTATAGTCTCTCCTTCTTTGTTGTTGTTGGGGTTTTGTTTGCTTTTTAACTTTGTCACCTTTGTGGTTTTAAAAGCAGATGATAACATGAATAGTTTTGTCTCTGTGGACCCTAGTTCCTGAAGAATAGGACCTTTTCTAAACCTGTGCTAGGAGGGTAGCTTGAATTTTTCAGTTGCTTCTTTCAGTGCTCTTTCTGTTAAATGCACAAGTGTGAATTAGAATAAGGAGTATATGATTTAAAATCTACATGAGAGCTGAATTTTTGTGGTTTTTCTGATCCTGTTTCTAGAAAGCATTTTATGTATGTGCTTTAACATTAAATTTGTGTTAAGTTGCTATTTCATGAGCTGTGTCATCAAAGAGTGTAAACAAACTGAAAAACACATAATTAGTAACACCTTTTCAGATTTTTTAACCAAATTTGAGGGTGGGGAAAATCCTCTAAATTGTGTATTAGGAACCCCCAACAGCATGCTAGTATGGAAAGCCCTGTAATACCGCAAACAGAATACAGCTGAGCATTGTGCCAATTTAGATGATGCTCCAGCAATGTGAAGTTTCTTCTTTTTGTTTCAGTTTTTTTAATGAAAAATTCTTGTCCAGAGAAACTTTCAACTAGCAGTGGTTCAGGTGTGTTTGTGGAGAAGGAAAAGGGAATAATCACTCAATTTCAAGAATAGAATTGCAACTGGAAGACTTCTGTGGGACTAGCATATGCAAATTTATACCAGTAGTTTGAGGTCAAAGGCAGAATTGAAATGGATGCGAGAATTGCTTCTTGTTACGGTAATATGTTCTTGCCATCTCTCCTATAAAATTACATAACTATGTCCTGCAAGTTTACTCTGTTAGTTTGAGGTCGAGCTCAGATAGTATTTGCACATGTGGCACTGGCGTGTGATATGAACAGGCATGGCTGGGTCTTGTGATAGTCCCTTCGTTTTTTTCCAGTCTTTCTGCAATTAGAAAGCATATTGGCAGAGTTGATTGTTTATTAGCAAATCAGCAAATTGTCTCTAAACTCTTTGTGGGAGAATAGTTGAAGCTGGGTTATGATAGTTGTATAGATGCAGTGACTCCATTTCTGCTAATTAGTGGGTTATGAGCTTTTATTGATAATCATCAGTAGAAAGAAAAGCTTGGTCTTTGACCTGTCTTGTTTTCTAATGTGTGTTCTGACTTGTCATAAAGATTCCCCATCAGCTACTAAGCATTGCTATGAGCTGCTGAAACTTGAGGGTCACAGAATATTTATTTATAGGATGAAGCTGCCTGAAATCAGTGTTCTTCAAATGTCTTCCATTCAATTTATTTTAATTTCAATTCATGCCTTTTCCTTTCTCTCTTTACAGATGAGATCACTGCTAGTTTTCGTCGCTTTGGACCTTTGATTGTAGACTGGCCACACAAGGCAGAAAGCAAATCTTATTTTCCTCCTAAAGGTAAATACCTGATAATCAATAACATATGGGCATTTTAGAATCATTTTTCTTGATGAGACTCCATTTTAGAGAATATTTTTGAGACAATGACCCTATGTTTAGGGGAAAAAAAGTTGAATCCCTGGGATTGTTATAAACTGGTGGAATTTAGAATGTGGCTTTGCAATTATTCTGCACTAAAAGAATTCTTCCTTAACTTCCTGTTTTTACTTTATTCCATTTTCCTTTTCTACCCCTCTTGTTCTTCATTTTTGTAATACTAGTTGAGACTAGTCCTTTTTAAAGGGGCTCAATGCTCTCCACAGAAGCTGGGAAGGATTTGTACCTTATATACCTTATATTAACAACCATCCTGGCAGGTTTGCCTCTACAGCTGTGGCTTTTGTCCAGTTCATACTGCTGGCTTATCCTTTTCAAAGGAAATGGGGAGAGAGTGTGCTGATCAGCAAGGTCCCTGCTTTCCTTCGTGTCTCTGCAGAGGACTTGCAGGAGACTGGGTTGGAAATGTGTGAGAGCATCTTAAAAGTTTATCCCTTACTGTATAGTAGCATGATGACATGGTGCCAAGGATAATTCTGGATTAAGTTATTATCCTATAGGCAGACAGACAAAAGTAGTTATGTGTTTGTTTTCCCTTTTGTAGGATATGCATTTTTGCTATTCCAAGATGAAAGCTCTGTACAGGCACTGATTGATGCATGTATTGAAGAAGATGGAAAGCTCTATCTTTGTGTTTCCAGCCCCACTATCAAAGACAAACCGGTAGGTAGAATTGTCAGGGCCTGCACAATTCCTGTATGATAACCAGAAATTGTTCTCTTCAGATGCCTTTTTTTCCTTATTTCTGTCTCCAGAGTGCTAATTTTAAAATTTCTTTAAGGTGTCAAATTAAGTTCTCAAAGAGAAGACCAACTTATTTTTAAACTAGACATTATGAAGTTTTTTAGTCTAATTACAATTCATATTTTGGTTAGAAAAAGGTTTGCTAAATTTCACCATTGCTGATGTAATAAATGTCTTTCCAGACAGGTATTTTATGCTTGTTATTGATTAAAATATAGAGTTCATATTGTCTTGAGTGTTGCATGTAACATGTTCTGACAGAGACAAATTAAATAAAAAAAAAATTTAATGTGGCATTGAACTGTAAGTTACGAGTACAAATGGTTTTGGGGCCGATGCGAGTCTGTTAATAGTTTAAGAGACTTCTGCTATATTCCTGTACTTCAAATTTGGCCAGCTGTAGGCAAATACAAAGCAGCTAGTTTTGTATAGTAAATAAACACGCAAGTTTGCGCACTGGAGCCTGTTGCATTGAGATAACGCTAGTCTAGTGCTTACACTTGGCTAGAACAACACGAATAGTGTAGATACATAGGCACCAATGTGGTTCATACAGCACAGTTCAGTCATGATTAAGTAAATGTGTAAGTAGAGGGTGAGTTTTTTCCCAGAAATTTGGGTAACACGGAAGTGGTGAAATTTAGCATGATCAAGTGGTCTGTCTTAACAGAGCTTATTACCATTTCATTTTGAGAAATGATTGCTGAACGTGTAGCAAACAAGTTTAGAAAGTACAGCCATTTAAGAGGTTTTCTTCTTTGTAGGATACTGTTTTAATTTATATTACTGAGATACTTTGAATTGTGAATGGATAAAAAAAAAAGGCTTTTTGTCCATAGGTTCAGATCCGGCCTTGGAACCTTAGTGATAGTGATTTTGTTATGGATGGTTCACAGCCTCTTGACCCACGAAAAACCATTTTTGTTGGTGGTGTTCCTCGGCCTTTACGAGCAGGTACACTGCGTGTTCCGCAGCACTGGGCATGTTGAATATGCAGCCTGATTTGGGGAGCAGTGGGGGAAACAAGTTATTTCAGCAAGGGAAGTATTAAGCGTTCTTGACACTTGTAGTGGGGGACATGAATACAAATGGACTTTTTCATTTGATCCTTTTAGAAAAAATTACCAAGTCTACACCATTGTTTCATTTTCCTTTCTGGTTTAGTGGAACTTGCAATGATAATGGATCGGCTGTATGGAGGGGTGTGCTATGCTGGAATTGACACAGACCCTGAGCTGAAGTACCCAAAAGGAGCTGGGCGGGTTGCATTTTCTAATCAACAGAGTTACATAGCTGCTATCAGTGCTCGCTTTGTTCAGCTGCAGCATGGAGAGATAGATAAACGGGTAAGGTCTTCAAGCATATTCTATTTTTGTTCAGTGCTTTCTCTAGAAACGCTTTTCCATGTAAATGTGTGTCATTGTGAAGACTGTAAATGTTATATCAGATTAATTGCATATTCAGGGCTAGATTGTGCCACTTAGATACAACACAGAATAAAAATGAAGGAGTGGTACAGAGCTGTTGCTTCTGGAACGTGGGAGGCAACTGTGAAGCAGACTTTCTCAAATTGCTTAGCATAATGGGAAGCATGTCAGCTGCCTTGCCCTTTTATAAGAATATTGCACTCATCGTATACTCCCACTGCAAGTATTTGCACTTCTAGTGTTTGTATAATGTCAGGGAGTAAGGTATCTGCCAAGGATGGAGCCGTTCTTGCTCCTGTTCCGCATCTTTTGAGAGAGTGGGCAGAATCTGGGCCTAGTGTTACACATTGTGTGCTGGGTGTTCCTAAAGAGCATCATAGTAATGCATTGTAAATTCGTTAGTGTGCATTGTAGCCTCATAGTCATCCTCCACAGCTTACGTAAAGGCTGTGTCTGGTTATTTTATTCCTTTGTTGTTATAAATTAAAGGAATATGCCAAATGTATCTGCAGTTTGCTTGCTTCTGCCCTCTTCATCTATATAAAATGTGTCTTTGCCAATTACAGTGATCTTCGGGCCAGTTTTGAGAAACTCAGATCCTTACATCTACCATTACGTCTAATTCATGCTTTGTCTCTGGATTTTTCTTACATGACTGTCATTATTGATCTTAATTTTATAATTACTACAGAGGAAAAACCCCAAACTTGGCTGTTTAGCTGATGATTTCACTTCTGCTTTAGCTATAAAGCTTGGGTAGAAGAATTGTAACAACAATTTGACTGTGGGCCTGCGAATTGGAATGTCTTTGTTCTAATCTTGGCTCTGAAATAAGTTCTGTACGGCTTTGAACAAATAATTTGGGCCGCCCTTGTGCAACTTCTGCTTGCATAAGCAGACACTTGGGTGAATAGGTCCATTGAAGCTGGCAGGACTACAAATTTAAGTAAGTACTTGTGAACTCTAGCAAAGATTTTGCAATCTATTTCCCCTTCCTTCTTTCCTCCCACTCCTCCTTATTTCCCCATTTTGTGTGCAGTTCAGAAGAAATGTGGGGAGATAAGGGCTCAGAGAATTCATTATAGGAGGGATTGGGTTCATGAGAGATACAAAAGTACAACAGTGGCAATACTACTTTTTATTAATAAGGTACTACTTATTAATAGTTTTTCTAATAAAAGTTTTTCTGTAAAAATAAAATTAGTAACAAGAAGGGATTTCCTGTAAAATTAGGCAAGGAGGTTCTACTAAAGGGTGTGTCCTTCAAAGAGATAATGCGAATTAAACGCTCAGTGGCCTGCAGCACCCACCACTGCAGAGCTTCTGAGTGCTGCCACCCTAAGTGTGCCTGATGAAGTTGCTGTAATTTATACTTTTTCTCTGTAGCTGGGAAATCTCGCTATACCTAGCCCAAGTAACAGTTGCAGGCCATATTTGGCACACGCACTTCAGCACACAACGAATAAATGTGCCGAGGACTCTGACTAATATATATGGGTTGCAAATTTGCACAAAAACCAGTGCTGCAGTAACAGGCTAAAGCAAGCAGAGGTATAATTACCTGTGCTGTAGCTTGGCCTCTGAATATGTCTGAGTAGACATAATAGAGCAGCAGAATTGCCACGTTAAGGCCTGCATAGTATATTTGTAGGCTCTCCTCTTAGCACTTGTAGAAGACAACACTCATCAATGAATACCCAACCTCAAAATACATAGCAAACTAGGTGATGAAGGGAGAATGTGGTGTTAGGAATGTTTGTCTGCCTCTGGTCTTTTACAAATTCATTCTTCTGAGTTGGCATGGAGGGGTGTTTGAGAAACGCAACTCTAGCGGTGGAAGAGGAGAAAAACTGAGGTCAAAAAAAAAAAAGGCTGCTGTACTGTCTCCAAGTAGTTTATATGTACTGTAAGCACAGATGACATCAAACTACTGCAGTGCTCTGTCTGGACAGTGATAAAATTGGGTAAGTTTAAAAACACAGGAACTTCTGAATGTCCTTATTTGAATGAGCTGGTATACCTCTGAGGCTTGTGAGATGCAGAAAGGAGCATCCCTAAGCCAGATGCAGAGATAACAGGTCAACAGTAGAGACACCAGTCGCAGTCTGGAAATGTTTGTGAAAACATTAATTACATGAGCTTCAGAGAAGGCTCACAAACACTTCTAGAACAGGAACTTGTACTTACACTTTTTTAAGTGAAGTTCTGTGTTGCGCTCCTGGTATGTCACATGGAGCTTTCACAGTTCTGTGGAGCTAAGGAATGGAGGTGATTACTGGTTTTGAGGTGAATCTGAGCCTTTAGGGGATAGCAGTGCTGCAGTTGTGATTTAAACACATAGGCATGTCTAAACGAGCTGTGCTGTAGCCAGCTTGGATACTGCGAGCAGCAAGCTTTGCCTTGCTGTCACAGAGAAAGCACTCAAGTGTTGTGAGCAGGGTTTTGTAGCCCACAGTACAGCAGGCTTGGTTTTGGTATGCAAATGCCTAGATTAAAAGCTAGTAGCCTGCAGATGTTGCAGTGTAGATGTATCCTTGGAGCACCAGCTGGTAAGTTCCTGTGAGTCATTATCAGTTAAGAACTTGAAGAAATTTTTCTTCTCCTTTCTTGTCTGCTGTACTGAATTACTGCTCATCATCTGGCCCTTAATGCCAACAGCGTAGGTGGCTATCAGTCCCATTTTAAGCTTCTCATTTGATCTCAACAAGAGTAGGTGGGTTTCCTTTTGCTGAGAGGACTAAGCCACAGAGAAAGAAAACAGAAATATGCTGTTTATTGAAGATAATAAATGAAATTTTTTAAAGCTGGAAATTCAGACATTGAAATTTGTAGACCATGTGCATATTTAATCTGCAGTTACAATGTTGTGTAAACAGTTTACATTCCTACCTGAAAGGGTAGGAGCTTAATTGTGCATCACCTTACTTAAAAATAAACACCCAGAGTTCTCCATGGTTTCGATGTGAAGCTGCGTATCAGTTCTGCAGCGATGGGTCGATTGGTCCTTTCTGTAAATCAGTGACAGCATGTGTGATACTGATGGTCAGCATTGGTTTCTGGGTATTTTTTTAAGGATCAAGGAGGACAGTGGGAGCAGGATTGTTCTCAAGTGCCCATAGTTTCGGGTGTTTAATGTCTATGAGGTAATGAGAGGGAAAATCCTTGAGTGTAGTGTTCCCTACTACAGAACTGTGATCACATTCCTGCTAGAATACAGACAGTAAATAGTGTGGAATTGTCATTATCTATATTGTTATTAAGAATTGTAAACTTTCTTCTCATTTTCTGAATACAGGTGGAAGTTAAGCCATATGTCTTGGATGATCAGCTTTGTGATGAATGTCAGGGGGCCCGTTGCGGTGGAAAATTTGCTCCATTTTTCTGTGCTAATGTTACCTGTCTGCAGTATTACTGTGAATATTGCTGGGCTGCTATCCATTCACGCGCTGGCAGGGAATTCCACAAGCCCCTGGTGAAGGAGGGAGGAGATCGCCCAAGACATATTTCATTCCGCTGGAACTAAATGCTCACTGCAGTGCTCATATGCAGGCCTCAAATTAAGTGCACTCTTCTGTTATCCTGATTGTCCCTACCCCACCCTACCCTTTCTCTTATTCAAGATAGCATGTCCTTTTGTAGTAGTCTGTAATTTAACAATAGTATAATGAAAGAATGACCTATAATATGGGTATTTTGTAGAATCTTGTCATTGAAAACTGTATTGGGAACTCCTTTTCGTATTGATAACGTTGCAAGTGAGTTGCATTCTCTTGTCTTTACTACCGAGAGAACACTTAATTTCATGCAACATTTTCTTAGAGGAGAGAAAAATATTAAGAAAAGAGAATTGAAACAATAGAGTATTTTGGTTTTTTAATTAAATTATTGTTAATAAAGAACATAAGAATACTTTTATTAAAATAACCGTGTAACAATAACACTATCAGTCTGTTCTGACACTTTTCCCCCAGGGAAGCCTGTTTTTGCCTCTCTTTTTGTTTCGACTTCGGATTTTTCCAGCAACAGATGAAGTTAGCATTTACCTACCAACAGGAAAGAGCATGTTTAAAGCAACAAAAATGCATGAGCAAAGTTGAAGCAGCATTATAATAATGATCTTTTTTAAAAATCTGTTAAGGGTTTTGAGGCTGAATTTTAGCTCGGTATGTATCTGACCGTGCCTCTGACTACCACCCACATCCAAATTACTAATGAGATAGGCAGAGCTTACTATATTTTCATCAAAATGATTACATTTTAAGAATTCCTGAATGTAAAAATTGAGTAAAGTTACTACTGAGGGGGGAGTGCACCTTTTTTTTTTTTTTCTTTAAGAGAACTCAATTGTCTGGTTACAGCCCTAGAAATCCTACCAAAGCTAGAGTAATGACAACTAGTTAACTGGCATTTCCTCTCCTGAAGGATAAATATATAGATTTTATTTTTGATGGCTATATATAACTCTATATCCTAATATACTAACATTCATCAGGGGCCAGCCTTTGCTCTCCATTTTGACGTGAAAAAGTAGAAAACCTAAAGATACCTCAAGGATATCACTGATTTTTACTGAAGTTTTGATATTCCATTGTGTCACACAAACTAAAATTGACTGCTTATTCGTTTCCCATCTTG
Source organism: Buteo buteo (assembly GCF_964188355.1). Lineage (NCBI taxonomy): Eukaryota > Metazoa > Chordata > Aves > Accipitriformes > Accipitridae > Buteo > Buteo buteo. Next base: position 11,422,082 of record NC_134194.1, on the reverse strand, counting down.
GATGTAAAGTTAGTTTTAAATACACTCTAACTTAGTTGTAACAGAAGGCATGAACCTAAGTAGTTTCCAAGTCTTGTTTTGCACTATTTTCTGAATTTGTGCATGAAATGGTGCAAGTGTGCATATGCCTTTCTTACTCTTCCTGTAGAAAGAATCCCAACTAAGATTCCACCTCTTCAGAACTTAATATGGGGAAATAAAGAAACACAGGTATTTGAAGTGCCAACATTGCTAAGTTAATGCCTGCTTTATTATAAATAAGTTCTACCTTGAGAAGCATTAACACAGTACATGTTAATTGAATGATAAGAGTGGGTGCAGGGGTTTAGTTTGAAATAGTTGAATGAAGGAGTAGTTCTGAAAATTATTTTTATTACTATTGAACTAATGCCCTGGCCAACTTCTCAAATTGTATTTAGCAGTGTGCAAACAAACAAATGTAGTGGCAATCTTCTGAACTGCCTGAGTGGCGTGGTACCATCTTAGATTCTCTCAAACCAAAGACTTGCCTCAGCACTGCTTGGAAAACATCTGCTCCATTAAAAGCCTTTGTCGGCCCCCCTCATCCCGTTCCCCTAGCCCAGATTATCTTTATGAGAAGCAGTTTTTATTTTCAATACAGGCTTTAATGAACTATACCTTACCAAGTTCCAAAGGTCAAAATGGAGACATTTGCTGTCTACTAGTCAAGTATAGAAAGGGAGCTGCTTTTAATGAAATCCCTGAAAATATTGACAACAGTAATGCAAATGCAGAGTGCTCTTGTGTAGATTGTCAGGGACTTTTTTTTCTCTGAAGTACATAATTATAGTTGGAATGTTCCTTTAATTTTTTTAATGCTTGTAGGTGGCTTGGGGTGTGCTATTGTGCCGATCCTACCCAGTAAACAGGTGAGATGGGTTACCATTACAAGAAATAACACTGTTTGAGAACTAGCTTTGAATAATAATTTTCCCTTTGTACATGACCTGCTGAATTTCGGTACAGTGTTTTTGTAGCTAACTTATTTTGTCATGCACATAATGTATATTTGTTATGCACTACTTTTGTATATCTTGTTTTTCCAACAGTGAGCATTTTTAGGCACACTTTTCACTGACGGGATATCTCTTTATGCAATACCTCAATTTTTCATATTGCAAAGAGTAGCTTTTTGTACTTTTATTACTGAGAGATCTTCATATACTTCATTTTTTAATATAAATAATTTTAATAAATTTTATTTTCTTATATTCTGCTTTTTATACATTTCAGTGCTCTGCATACATTTTGAATTATGGATGTTGTGCACTGGCAATGCTATTTTAGAATCTGCAGAGAAAAGAAAGCATGTTGCTTAAACATCTTAGCCCAGCACCAGGTATTTGGTGTACATATAATTTAAGAAATAGTATATGTAAAGTTGAGAATTAAAGAAGAAAAGCATGAAAGTGACAAATGACACAGTCTTTAGACCCATGAAATTTAAATGCATAAATATAGTGTAGAAATTTAAAAGTAAAGAAACATCAAAATTGTCTACCGCTTCTTACTAAGTTTTTAAAAAATTATACACAAATGCAGACGTTTTTGGTGAATGTTTAGCCATTTTTAATATTAATAAAAAATTGATGTTAGGTGTTTGATGCAGAAATGTGTCTGCTCTTTTAAATTATATTTAAAGAATAAAAGAGAGCCTGCTAGGTGGCAGGCATGTAATGTTAGTATGCATGACTAATGTAAGAAATTGTTATTCTACTAATATTCACTTGTGATTGTGTGACAAGCGTGTTTACAGATTATTTGGTTACACTTCGATTTACAGGGCATAAACAATTATATACATTACTCTGTACTTAAATAGTGATTACATGTCCTTCTGATTACATGGGATTTGTAGTTGGGGTTACCATGTAGCTCCAAACATAATTAACATGTAATTGGGTTACCAGTCTTAGGGTATCACTTCAATTTGCAAAGGGGTTAATAAGCATGTAGTTTTATCACACTAGCATGGCACTGGCCATGTATTTACAATGTAGTTACAGAGTAATTACATGGTTATTTTTGCAATGTAAAATAAAGTGTTTCTGATTATTTTATATGTAAAGGAACCCCACTGCCCCGTGCTTTTTGGTATAGTATATACTTCTCCATACACAGACCTCTGCAGAATGCAAATTTAAAACTTGCAGTGAATCAATTTAGCGTTTTATAAGGATGCTGTTGGAAAGACTTGATAATTCACCCCTTTTCTTTTTGAAGAGTTAAAACCTTCTGTTAAAAGGTGATTTAAAACTTGAATGTGATGAATTGTGGCAAGTTAACTTCAAGTTATGTGCAATACCTATTTCAGACTTCTGGAAGATCTTTGCAGTGTAATTCTTTGTTTTTAATTGCAGACATTTAAAAATGTCATTTTCTACTGTTCTAGTAAATCCTCTTTCTTGCTGGTGTTTCTAAAGAAAAGAATCAGAAATCAATCTTTCTACTAATGTAAATTTGAGATTATTTTTAAAAAAATGGAATAAAAGGTTTTGGTCATTTGCTTTATTTTATTATCTTATTTTAAAGCTACTGTGATAGCATTGTAAGAATTGGGACAATATTGTATTCAACTGTTTTATTTTTTATATTTTTAAATTTTAAAGTATAATTAGTTTTTATAATTTTCATCAGATTTTTTTGTTATATTTTTTGGAAGTGAAACTTTTAGCAAGTGGGTGTCTAGTTTTTACTAATCCCTAATATGTTTTTCCCCCAATGTATTGCTCATATTATCAGAAGGAAAAGTTATTTAAGTATGTCAGTTAATTGTACTACTTGGCTGAATTTCCATATAGTTTTTACTGTGTATGGGGAGGTTGTAGTATTTATTATAGCATTTTAAATAAGGGTAATTCATTTTTTATTAAAGTCATTTTCACGTTTAAGTTCATATTTTTGTATGTTCTACTCTAAGTTATATAACACAAGTTACTTTTTTTAAAGAGTTCATTTGTTGAAGTGCTAGTGAAAATTAATGTTATTAAATAGTTTGCAAATGACTATTTATACCAGTATGCATATAATTTTTAAATATTTGTAATGTGAGATGTTGAATGAATAAAACTTTTAACTCAACGTTTCTTCTTAACCTTTTTATTTTAAGCTTCCTGTAGAAACATGTTACTTTGTGGCTGAAGCTCATGGGGCTTGGGGAAGTGATTTTGATGAAGTGTACAGCACATGTCTGGCTCTATGATGTGTAAAGTGCTGCAGGCTAAGTTCTGCAATCCCGTTCTGGCCAAAACGTGGAGCACAGTCTTGCAGGGGGTCTGTGAGGGAGGGTATAACCACTTGAGGGATGCTGAGTACCCTGAACACTGCATTAAATTGGTACAAAATCAATGTGCAATGCTGCAGAAATGGAAAGGGTGATGTCAAGAGGACTGTAGAACTGCTGTCTGTTGAATCAGACTGTGAGAAGAACCCTTTTTACTGCTTAGGTCCAGGTGTTGTCTTTAGGGAATGTTGAATGCTAACTACTTAATTTTGTGAATTTGGTGCTTGTTGAGTATTCGTTAGAAATCGTGTGTAGCTTTGGAAAAGCCTTTCAGCAGCTTCAGCACTGCCGTTTCGGGTTTTTGCATAGCTTTAAGCGTATCAACCTAACCAAAGAATTGCAGTTGGATCACTTGTTTCTACTTGGTGCTCTCTGCAGGGATTTCATAGGGACAAAGATGAAAACCAATACACAGCTGTGAAATCAAGCTAACTGGGCAGGTGAAATGTTCAATGAGAAGAATACCACTGAGGCACATGTGATGCATCATGTAAGTCAGAAACGGCTGTGCAGCTGGGACAAAAAGAAACTAGACTAGGGCCAGAGTACAGCCAAGCAAGGCATGGACAGACAAGGATTCTTTTCTAATTGTCCCATGGTTGTGATCTGATACTAACAGAAGGAAAAAGTGTGGCATTTTAAAGAGCTTGCTAGCGTCAGTCTTTAATCTAAAATATCTAAACTTGAAATGTCTAAAAAGTTACGTGAAGTGTTAGAACCTTATGTATCTGCACTTCAAGGACTATTCAATGGGAACTATGCATAAAGGATTCAAAACTTTTGCATCCTCAGTAGGTAGGAATTCCCCAAACTTTCTTGGTTTTCTTACTTTGTTGCAAAGAGCTAAGCTTCAGTGAAGCATAATTCTGATTGGTCTGGAGGTAGCTCTGCTAAGTGGAAACATGAGTTGGAGTATGCACTCGTACCTTGTGAGGAAAAACTGCTGCCCAAAATACAGTACTGCAGTAGGAATCAAACTGTCCCCACTGCACTGACCAGCACTTTGGTGTTGGTGTCTGAGCTCCTCGTCTCTTGTGCCATCATCTAAGGAATGGTGTTGTAAATGTCAAATAGATGTTGAGTATCGTTCTTTTCTGTGGGTGCTTCAGGAGATGCAGATCTTGCAGAATTGAGCTATAATGGGATTAGTTCTGCAAGATGCTAATCACTTCAACTCCCACTGGCTTCAGATGATGCAAACTTAGAAGATAATGCCTTTAGAAACTAGTTTTTAACAAGGATGAAAAGTTCACTGGTGACTCTGCAGATACTTCCAATCCCTTAAAATGGCTATTTAAAAATAAACAGAAAATGCTGGTATGCTTTGGATCAAAAACAGAGGCTAGAGATGTGTTGTCTGCCCAGTGAATAATGAATTCCTCAGTGCTGCGTTTTGTGCCTGCCAAACAGCACCAGACAGTATTGACCAGTTTTTAGTGTGCGACTTGGCTGGTAACGGAAGCGTTATCTTTCTGTTCTCTGCATTGGTATTGTTAGGAAATAGTCATAGTTCAGCCTCTCCCAGTGTGATAAGAAGTTCTTGACATTGTTTTCAAGTGCAAATGGTCTTTTAGAAAGCATGTGCTTATCAGTGGTTTATCCAATAATGTTTTTTACCAAATACGATAGACTTGAAATTTGGTCCTGGACTATGGGGGATATAAGTCTTTTGATGCCATGGTGGTGGAATTAGTGATGTCCTTCAGAAACAAGGCACTCCCTGAATGATTTCAATTAAAAATGCTATAAACTTAGACAAGTTTATCAGGATGTAGCATCTGATATGCAGTTAGGGATGTGTATATTCATTCTAAAATTTCCTGTATGAAGTTTGCGAAATGTTGACTGTTTAATAAATGGAATTTTATTACATAGGCAGAGGCTAAAAAGTTCAACTCAGTGAGGTGAAATGTCAAAAGTCTGGAGCGTTCAAAACTAAAATTAATCACTCTTGGTAGTGATGGCCTTGGCTGATTCTGAATTGCTGAGAAGTAACTTTCTAGGAAAGATGATATAACAAATCCCTTTTGGGTTTCAGTTTGTCCTGAAACTATAAATAAGTGCTACAGGCAGACTCCAGAAGACGGAGGTATGCCTGCTGGGCGGAATTTCAGAATTTCCACAGTACATGAATCTCAACTATTCTCTTTCAGCACAAACTGCTCGTCGAGCAGTCAGCCACCAGCTTTCTCTTGGGTGCTACTTCCACTAAATGAACTGCTACATTCCACATCAGTGAAGAAACTCCGTTTGGGTGGAGATGGATATAACCCATCTAGTACATATTTAAAGGCTAAAGTATATTTTAAAGAGAGTCTCTTAGCTGTCAAGTCATTGTTGGACAGTTTCTACTGTCTGTCCCGATTCTCCAGCTGCTGTTTATTCAGTGCTATGAAAGCCTGCTCAGCTACAGTCCAAAATGCACATTGCTTGCCTACAGGAAATCTAAGACAAATAATAGCCTCAGAAAGGACAGATGAGGAAAAAACACTGACATCTCTTCCTCTGTGTAAAATAAGCTGATTCAGTCTGTCAGTATGAAAAACAGCCTCTGGGATAAGAATATACTTGCAGCTGTCTTTGCAGTCATAGAAATTGAAGGGGGCGGGGGTAAATCGGTACTCTAAATACATTACTGAACTATGCATTTAAGATGGGGAGAAAGTCTCCCTGAAACTTGATGCTCTGATTAATGCTATCAGATATCGCCTGTTTTCATGACTCATGAACTATAATTTGCTGACTTTTTGTAAGGCTCGTCAGACAGTTTGATACTACATGTTAATTTATTTGAATGTATCTATCACTAAGGGAAGCTCCCTCAGTCACCTTGTTTATAGAGCATGGGAGACTGTAGCGTGGTACTATTCTGTTAAGGTTCCTTCACAAAATTTGCTAGTCAAAAGTTCTCAGTCCTCCCTGTGTATATAAAATATGGAAATATATAAGTTTTGTGTTTGATTGTGTTTTTCTTGCTGAAGTTTAATCTTGGTGAGTCATGAAAGCTGAGATTAAATCCTCTGAACACAATGCAGTTAAAGGGTAACTGTGAGAATGCATTTTTGGTTTTGCATTAATCTTACAGTTTAAAATGGACTTGGTTTTATCACTCTCAGCTATGTGGCATTTTTTTATTCCAAAACTGTATGGTAGGGTGAGTTGCTGTGCTTTTCATGTGAATGAAGAGCATTGATTTTACTTAAATGACAGACTGATAGTATAGATGCAGTTGACACACGCTGTGTGCCTTAGTAACTCTTGACACAGTTTTGTAGTCTGTGGAAGGCTAGCAATTCACACATAGAGCAATTCATTTAAAAAAAAAAAAAAAAGACTCCGCCAACCTTCTGCAACCCAACTTTTGAGAAAATGTTTGCTCAGTCTAAATCACCATCTCGCACTGCTGCTGACTCATGAACCAGGATCAGTTTGCTTAGTGATTGTTTATGCCTTGCTATGCATGTGAAAGCATTAAGTTGTCAATTTAGCAAAGTGTCATTTTTCAAGACAGTGCTTCTCACTTTAAGCACATGCCTAGTATTGGTTTGTGTATGGAGTACATTCATGCCAAGTGTTTCTGAATTTTGTTTCAGTGAGTTAAATGCGGTTTCTTAGGGTTTTGAGGAACATTCTCATTGTAAGCAGCAGGCAGTAGCCCCCAGCTTTGCTTCAGCAGGCCAGCTGTTCACAGGCAGATGTTGCTCTGTACACACTGGCAGAATCAACTCGGCTCTTCAGTCAGTGGCGAGAAAATTTGCTCAAGCATTGCTTTTACAGGGGGATGTCTTTGGAGGAATGTGATGGCAGAACAAAGCAGTGACTGCTTCAATTTTCTCTGCAGAGCTAGCAATCCTTGGAGACAGAAGCCCTGCTCTGTTCCTTTCCTGGCAGCATCCTTATGTCTCTGGGGGTAGGGAAGGAGTGAATGTTCAGTATCTGGAACAGTTCTGCAAAGACCCTAGTACCACTACAAAGTGGACTCGCTGCTGAGGAATGAGTATGTTCAGTGGTATTTATACTGTAGTTAAATAGGACTGTCATATATGCAGACAGATGTATTGGTGATTACGTTAGCCTGCAGGCACACTTTGGCCTGAGATCATGTTAGATTTCAGAAGAGAGGCTAAGAAAACGTGAGCTTTTTGTGCTTGGACAGGTGGTCTTGGAAGAGCTACGTTACCACTGAATCTGAGGAGGATTTAGTGATTTTTGCTCTTTATATCCTGTACTGAATCAGTATTCTTCCAGGATGTGAGAGAACAGTATCTGGAGGTTTATCATAGGTAGGAATAAACTTCCTCGTATCTGTGTTCACATAGGGTCTAACTGCACATTCCCCAGAATAGTGGTAGTAACATAAAATATAGTCCTTGCAGCCTAAAATTTGGTTAAGTTTTACTATCTCTGATTTGGAAATAAAGGATGTCATCATTAAATACCAGTAACTGGTGCATTTGTGTGGAACTGAAGTCCTTGCTTGCCTTTTGCTGTATCCACTTGACTACAAGTCTTTCCTGGAAATATGGCTGTTCAATTCTGGTGTTACCTTCAGTGCTCATTTTGCCTTTTTGAGTTTCCCCCCATAGTTTTATTTCAGGTTGGGAATCTCTATTTAAGTGCTGTAACGCAGAATTCTTCTAAGCCAGTCTCATTGACTTGGGTTTTGATTATAAAGTCTATGGATCTTCTCGGTGATTTGAAAATCTCTCAAGGGGAGGCTCAGGCTTTTATGTAACAAACTTAGTTTATAGTCTGCTGAATATTTTTATGCGCAGCATGGAGAAATGGGAAAATATGCCTCTCCTTATGACTGGTGTGGATGAAGTGGTTCCCACATGTATGGTTTGTAAAGCAATCTGAGATATGCAGGTTCATTATTATGAAATGCAGGTGTGTTAAAATGGCAGCTGGCCATTTTATCTTTCTGCTGCACTGTGTTATTGCTTACATAATTAACTGTGAGATCCATTGTAAATTATGAAATTTCACAAGTAAGCAAAAGCTGAAGGCATAATGCATTGCTTCTATTTACCAGAAGTGGTGAGTTTTGTTTTTATAATGATTCCTAGTTATACTAATAAATGGTCCCCAGTGTATTCTGTAAAGTAACCACATTCTAATAAAATACCTCACTCCAGTGACTCTTATTAAATCTTCTGTGAAAACGAAAGAGATGCAGTAATTGTTTGTGCTACTGCTGAGGGTATAATTAACAAGGTTTGACTGTAGCTGTTGTCAGAATTAGCATACTTTCCACGTAAAAATCCCTGGTAACAGTGTTAAGATTCGTATTTCAGATGTAGTCACAATTCGCAGTTGATCGAGATAATGTAATACTTAATAAGCAATCTGCCTTGCGTGAATTATGCTGAATCATGTGAGCACTTTAACTCCATTGCAAAGAATCCTTATAGAAAAACAAATCTCTAACAGCAGGAGGAGTTTCCTTTTTGCAGGGAATCACTAGGGAATCAGGGAATCGCCAAATGTGCATGCAGCAGTGTCCTGTTGGCTCCTTCCTTCCTTCTGCTTGGGATAAGCTGTAGGCTTGCTACCACCAAAACTTACCTTATTTTAAAATTATAGTCAAGTTTAATGGATGCTGATGCATACTTGGCCAAAGTAAAACTGAAAACAATAGAATTCAGGAAACAATGCAAGTTCTGAGCTGGAGAAGCTGACATTTGAATACAAAACAAACGGCATGATGAGGTGCATACTGAAAGCTAGAATCTGGTCTATTTTTAACTAGACAGTTGAAGATGTGGTGAAAAGCTGAGATGTTTGTTCGAAGTGATAAGTGATAAATACAGAGATAGTGGCTAGCTGGTCATCAGTTCACACGTGAAAAGGAGGATGATGAACAGTATGCAGCTAAAATCGCTGAATTTTCCAGTCCTGCAGATCGCTTATAGATTTTAGGTGGCATTGATTTTTGTCAGTATCAATAGATTCTAAAAGGGATCTGAGCTGAACTGGCATTTGAAGTCAAAGTCCTGGTAATGTCTTGTTGGGTAAAGTGGACAAAATGCGCCACACAAGGCATGTGTATTTGTATTAGTAGGGTTGAAGCCTATTCCATAAATGCGGATGCTGAGAAAACCACTGATTTGGCAGCCCTGAGGCCCTGGTGGGGCCATAGGAAGGATGCAGCCTGCCAGTTGGCAAAGGGAACTCCTGGTCGGGAAGGCACAGCAGCAAGTGTTCACATGCAGCGTGAAGAGAGTCGTGGAATGAGAACGGTGCTGTTTAGGTTTATGTGCATGTGTTCAGTGGTTTTTTTGTGGTGTGGACTGAAACTCATGTGTGTCAGCAAAAGGAGTGCTTTCTTTATCAACACTTTGTGATTAATGGATGTGATGAAGTTTGCACTCCAGGATAAGTTTTTAATGAAGCTATTTGGTTGCCTCTCTCTGGGCTTAATACCCCCAAATGAACTCACTGGCTGCTACCTCACTAGGTCAATTTGTTAGCTCAGATCTTTGCAGAGGAGGAGGGAATCTCTGGTGTCTGGGTTTTTTTGGGGGGGGAATCACCGTTGATCTCAGGGCTACTGACTCGGTGGTTGTATCAAGTCTGTGACCTCCTTTTTAGTCCGTACACCCTGGAGCCTGCAGTAGATGCCCTTTTACCATTGGGAAATAACAAATTGCTCCGGCAAACTGTCAGGCTGTGCCTCTGGAAGTTGTTCTCCTCTTTTTTTTCCAACTGCATACACCAAATGCCTTTTTCTGACAGTGTATCAAATACCTGGCAATCCTGGGATACCTCGCAGAAGAGTGCGGTGTTTTTTTTTTTTTTTCCCCTGTCCTGAGCTCCCCGCCTTCCCGGCAGGTCGGTGCCGGAGCGGGGCCAGCGGCTTGTTCGGTAGATAAGGCTGCCACCTCGTGGGGTCCGTCCGCACAGCACCCTGCCCTGCCGAGGGGACGGGGGGACAGCAGCCCCGGGGAGACCGCGGGGACTCTCCTCGGGGACTCTCGGCCTCCTCGAAGGCTGGGGAAAGGCTCCGGTTTGCTTCGTGGTCTCTTCGGATCCATTCGCGAGGGCGGCGAGTTGTCAGCGCCATTCGTATTGCTGGTGCGAAAACAATTAGAAAAAGGTCTTTTCATAGAATTTATTCTTTCTGATTCATAACGCTTTCCCTCCTCTGAGCAGCGAAGTGTGCTGGAACTCTGCGAAATAATACGGAGCAGTATTTCAGTGCCAAAGCAAAAATCAATGGGACTTGGGCTCTTAAGTGGCTTGAGAAATCCCACTTGTCACTGGCCGTGTCTCATAAACCCGCTGCTGCAGCGGGGCACGTCTCCTTGGAGCAGCGTGGTGCGGAGGACTCCCTGCTGCGACGGGCACCCCCTCGGTATCACTCAATGCGCACGTACGCCTGCTGTTGCTTGAAGGACAAAACGACAACGGGAATTTAATGTTTCATAAATGTCGTTCAGCAGGTGGCTGAAGCCACCCACCCATGCGCTAGCAGGTGAGCTGTTTGGAGTCCACTGGGGCGAAAATTCATTATATCGATGCAGCAACTGCAGAAGGACCCACATGAAGGAGATGCCGCTTGTTCCTCTTCTGTAAATCACAGCAGAGACAAACAATACCTCACGGCCTTCAGCCTGGAGTCCCCTATATCACTTTATCAATATCCTGCATGAAGTGTATCAATACATGAGTTCAGGCAGCATGCTTTGTGCTAAACCCTAACTAGTGCTGGCCAAAAGCAACCTTGTGGGGCAGGTTACTACTGAGAGAGAGACTGGGATGGTACAAGGCCTGCTCCCGTTCTGCACCAACCTCATTGTTCTTTCCCTCTCAGAAACCAGTTATTTCTCCCTTTCTCACCGTCCAGCTGGGACACCGAAACGGGACGACGGCCATCAGGGAGGACGAGGCGGGAGGGGTGCTCTGCGGGTCCCCCCACGCCATGCCTGCCCAGGGGAAGGGCCCACGGGCGCTGTGCACCCCAGGACTCCCACCCCCGCACCCCCCCGTCTCTCCTCAGCGCCCTGCCTCGGCGCGGCCCGGCCGCCGTCCTGCCCCGCCACAGATGGAGCCCGGCCGGGGGAGGCCGCGCGTGCCGCTCGTTTACCTCAACAGCTTCGGCTCCCACCGCTGCGGCTCCATCATCCGCTACGGCAGGGGCTGCCGACAGGCTGAGGTGGGCCCGGCTGGGCCCCCGCTTTCCCGGCCGAGCCCCGCAGGGGAGGCCGGCAGGCAGAGGGCCGCCCCGGCACCAGGGGACGAGGCCGACCCTGGGCCGCCCGCCGCCGGCGGCAGGGCGCGGGCGGTGGGGAGCTGTGGCGTGGCGAAGCCCGTCGGGCGCCGTCGAGGTACGCGTGGCCGAGGCCGGGGACCTCTGTGTCCCTGGGCATGGGAGACCATGGGGCCGAGCCCCCGCCGTGGCCCCCTTTTCGGGCAGGAAGGTCTGTCTCTGCGGTGGGTGTCCCATTAGGGTCTTCCCTCTCGACCAGACTGTGCACGCTGAGGGGTGAAGGTGGCACAACTGGTTTCTTTAATGTGCCCGGTACAGTCAGGCTGGGTATTTAGGCAGGAGGTGGAACATAGTGTTAAACTTACACGGGTGAAAAATGTAATATTTTTTGCCCCAAACTCTTTCACTGTTGAGCCACGGCGTCTCCATCCTGCAAGGTGAGGTGGCTGCCTGCAGCGCAGCCTTCCCCGTCCTTCCCCGTGGTAGCGATAAGGCCAAAAATAAGCTGCGTCCAACAGGGCTGCTCTGTTACACGCTGACCTTCTGGGTCCTTCCTGCCTAACCAGAGAGCCGCTGTGCTGCTGGCTCCTTCGTTGCTGCGACAGCTTGTAGATGTTTCTTAATTTTCGTTCTTTGTGGCTGGGACCAAAGAAAGTTGGGATGGGCATGGGCGTTGGTGCCTTTTTTTATAATAGCAAACAAAAATGATTGGGCAGTTTTCCACTGGTTGTGATCTGTTGCGAAACATACCTCTGCTGCATAGGATGAAATGGGGTGAAAATGGGGAACATGACCTGGCTTCTGGAGAAGAAGCTGGGCTGTGAGCTGCAAATGATGGGTGACACAGTTAGGGTGGTCCTGAATTTTACTAACTTGTTGCTTACTTGAGTTGTTTTCATTTTCTTGGCTTTTTTTTCCCTTCTCCTAAAAGCCATTTTTCCAAAGATGACAAAGTGAAATGTTACATTAGTCTGTAATTAAAAGCACTAGTTTTGCTGGGTTATTATCTAAGTGATGCCAACCTGTGGCTCGGAGGCAGCCTGTGACTATCAGTAACTCAAAGCCTTGCTCCCACAATAATAGAATCATTGAATCATAGAATCATGATGTGGCTGCCTTGGGTATCTGGTGGTGGGGCTGTGGTGGCCTGGAGGATGCTGGTTTGCCTGAAGCCCTGCTGCGGCAAGGGATGAGCCCACGGCTGTGACCACGTTCAGCATCCCCACATGGGTCACCCTTTTGCTCAGCTCACGCTGGGCCCTGCCTGTCCAGCAGCTCCTTGGAGAGCCGCCATCCTCAGCCCACTGGGAACTCAACCGAGTCCATCCTCCTTGCGGCTATGTGTGTCTTGAGTCTACAAGATCAACCTGCCCTTGCTTCTGTTTTTCACTGCTAGCAGAGGCGATTTGTCTGGTTTCTTGCCTCAGTCTACTCACCTCCTCTTTGACCTCAGGCAGAATTTTGGTAGCTGCCATAGCAAGGGGAAAAAGAGGGAATGAAAAGCTAGTTTGTATTGCCCAGAAGCCTGCTGACTTAATTTTTGGTGCCGTACAGTTTTGAAATCTGTTTTGTGGTCTTTGAGGGGCACTCACTTGCCCATCGGTTATCATGGAGAAAATAAGCAAGGCAATTGTCAGCACGATGTAAGGTCTGATATTCTGTAACCTGCTGGGACCAGAAATAAGTATCCCTCTGTAAGATTTACAGCTTCCTCAGGAATATGTTGTAAACACCTGGAATATGCTTTCTAAACTCTCTTCCTAGGTGACCTTCGAAAGGCCAAGGCTGACACCTTTGACTTTCCCTTCCCTTCAAGAAATGTCGATAAAGTAATTAAACGAAAGAAGCAGAAGGTATAAAATGTGGGAGCTGAATTAGCTGCCTTTGCATTTGAGAAAATTGCTTCCCGCTTGTTCTGTGTATGTGTATGTGAGAGCACGAGAGAGATTAAAAGATTGAATTGGTTGTCTGTTACTGAAAACCTTACTTACAGAAAAGAAAAATGGTATTATTTTCCCTCTCTGGAGGCTTTAAAATTCTGGCTCTCGTTCAATAAAGCACTTAAGTGTGTGCTTACCTTGAAAAATGAGAGTATGCTGTTGACTTAAAGCCTGTACTGAAATGCTTTGCTGGATTGGGGCCAGGGTGCTGCACACCTTGCTGGGTGAAACCCAGCAGGGAAAAGCTCTGCAGCTCCTCTTCCTCTTAATGTTTTAAGCAAAGAAATCCCACAGGTTACAAATAAGCGAAGGCAAGAATCAGAGGTATTAACACCATATTAGTAGCAATATGAAATTACTTTCTGTTTCACAAATGTATTTCTGTTCCTGTTCAGTAGTTCAACAAATGCTTGAAATTTTAAAAGGCACATTTATTAAAACAGTAACTCATTATGAGATTTTGTAATGTGTGAAGTACAAGAAATCAGCTCGACTATGAAATAGTAATGTCACAGATACTTGATTTAAACCCAGCAAAATACTACTGACTTCAGAGGAACAGCTAATAACATACTATAATATCGCTCTTCTAGTACATTAAATAGTCTTCAAAAAGAATGAGGAATATGTATTATGTTTTAGCAATAAATGTCCATGAGAAAGGAATTATCTTGAGATTTAAACTCGTTTCACGGATGGGGTCCAGCAAAAGTCATAACGTTAGCATGTTAATGGCCATTTCTATTTGTTAGGCTGCCTCTCTGAATGCCTTTGTCAACAGTTCCAATTTAATATTTTCAATGCACATGTTTGAAATGTGCCCACTATAGATGGAGCTTTATGCCTCTAAAATAAAGGTCATCAACATCTATAAAGCAGATTAATATGGATTTGATATGAAATAGGCAAGGCTGTTGCTATTCTGGAATCTGAGCATGAGGTCTGAATTATGCTGCTGTTGAGGGATTACACAGGAAAGTTTATGCTCCTGGAAAAACAAGCAATCTTCTCCCCCCCCCCCCCCCTCCATTTTGGATGACTTTGAAGAGAGTTTAATGGCTCTACACACATTTTCATAAGGTCTTCTTATCTAGAAGGGCACTTCACAAGCCCTGGATAAACAAGAGTTCTAGGCAAGAAAGGAGGAGGATATCTCATGTGGAAAATCATGGAGTAACTTAAGGTTTTTGACTTTTAAATAGAGGTGATTCTTCCAGTACTTCCCACATATATATATATATATCCCTCCCACACATTTCCCCCTTCCCAATCCTCAACAAAAAAACAGTTGGACTTCACAGTCATGCTAGAGAATTCAAAAAGTTCTGCCCTACAGATATTTTAATGCAAACTTTTTGTATGCTTCACTGAGAAACTTCAATTTCATCTTTCAGTCCAAAGTCTGGCTTAGTGTCTGGAAAGTAATTTCAAAAATGCTTGAAGAAAATGAAAAGTTCAGAAGTCGACTTGTGACTTGCAGTCAGTTTAATGGAGAAGGTAGGCAATGAACTGATAATGTTTTATTTTACTGAGAAAACAAATTATTAATGCAAGTGCTTTAACTTAACATCCCTAGGTTTAAGGTCCATTCAGTTGTTTGTTTTGGGTAGTAGATTTTACAACTCACAAATTATGGAATTCATTGCATACTTTAGACACTTCTAGCCATATTTGAAAAACCCTTGTGTTTTATCGAGAGTCTTATATATATTAATTTGGAGGAAGGATGACAGAAGTGTTTGCTGCAGTCTAACATTAAAGACATGAACATAAAATATCTGCAAGTTTTTCTGAACATGTGAAATATGTAATTAAACTATTATTCACAGATTGGTCTAAGGCAGTATTTGTATGAATAATAATTTATTTTTTCACATAGGAAAATAGTGGTTGGTTTCATGCAGACAATAAATAAATTAGATGCTCCCCAAAGGTAGCTGTAACACAATTTAACATAACCATCAAACATGTTCTCACACTGTACCCTGAGTACAGCTATTTCATTACTGGAAAATGACTCAGGAATTAAAACTGGTGCTCTGTGTTGAGGCAACTTCAATTAGAGACATTGTAGTTGCTGCACAATTTAAGATAATACAGTGTATGTTTACAAATGTAATTGGAATTTCTGGCCTCACAGTCTGATGAGTTTTTAGGAAAAAGAATACACTAATCCATGAAGAGTTATTAGGCAAGTTAAAAAATGGCATATTCACCCGCAGCACTTCTGCTTAGCTATACATTTGTGTTGATAGGGTATATATCAAAACATATGCTCATTGTTGCCAGTATCTTATTTTTGTAAAAAGTTGTATGTTGCATACTGATGAGATTTCTACACACGTGACAAGAAAATACTCTCTCAAAAATTTTCTTCATAAGAACAAAAGCAGTGCAGTTCTGGTTCAAAACAGAAATCTGTCTACCCCAATGAATGTCCCCTGCAACCTAAGTGGATGTTATTGCAATAGTAGAAGAAATTCCACAATAAGCTGCAACAATATATTCTGCAATTATTCTGCAAGTATTCTGCATTATGTGGAAAAGCACTTCTTCTGTTTGCTTTAAAACCAGTTCCTGATTAATTCTGGTATTATGAGATGCTGGGTATTAATTATGTGCTATTCATAGTCTTTATACCAATCAAGATTGGCCTCTGTCATATTTCTGTGCTGAGAAGTTCCAGTCTACTAAATCTCTCCTCATATGGAAACTGTTTCCTGGCTCTGATAATCCTTACTCTCTTACCTTTGCCATCAACTAAAATGCTATCCGCTTCTCTATATGGTGCATCGTTCATCCATATTATTGCTCATTTGTTTGCAGTAATGAGAGAGCGCAATTATTTGCAAACGTAATGCTATATCTAACTCATGCTTGTATAAGTGAGTACCTGTGATATATAAGGTCTCCACAGGATTGGGCATGGGTACCCTTCCTCCTGAAGTCATCTGTTCCTGCTAGCCAGGAAGGGTTTGGTGGAGGCGTGTGTGTCTTTCGGATCAGTAGTGTCTTAGGACTTCTGCTACTACAACACCCGTTGCAGAAGCCATTGTAACACTGTGCTTCTCTACCTGATCTAAAGGTTTTGATCTAACAGCTTCCACATATTTTCTCTTAGATCATTGCAGAAGTTTTTGTGCACTGCTATTAATGTATATGTTGGATGTATATGTAGGACATACACGCCTATGTGTATGTAGGACGCTGAAGAAAAAAAGAAAAAGGTCTTCCAGGATTTTTGTTTGCTTGCTTCCAAGAAAAAGGAGAACAAGAGACAAGGAAAAAGAAATAAAAACCTTAAATAGGTGATTGTCTCAAAAATTTCAAGTAATTGTAAAAAACCCCCCCAAATTCTGCTGATATACAATCTCCTAGGTGGATTTACCATCTTAACGTAATGGCTGCTAATCTGCTTTTCTGTTTGTTATGGATACGCAATGGGCTGCTTTGTCAAGCTTGTATGTATGGACAGGGCCCATTCCCTTTTCAGATATTAATTTCTTTTTGTCATCTGGAGGGAGAGCATTATCTTTATATATAATTTCTAGTGACTTAAAAAAAACCCCAACCTAACCAACCAACCCCCCCGCCCCAACACTTACTCTATCCTTAATTGTAATTGTACCTCATTTTTCAGGAGCTTTAATTGAGAATCTACTATTAAGCTCTACTTAGGTGAAAACCATCAACTAATACCTTCTTTCTAATTAGCAGATTTTGCACAACATCAAATTAAGGAGATGTCTCCTATTGATCTGAATTTTTTATTAAACAAGAAGCAAATGGAATAATTCTAGCAGACATTTAGATATGGATCAACAAATCTGAATAAACTGGGTTCATTTTTATCTTTTTTTTACTAGATTAATAAAGCTAGAAAATTAATGCTGCATTTTACTGCCTCTACAAATAGTTTTCTTGAGAGAACAAAAATCTACTTGAATTCTAATGTTACCTATTTATTCCTTGGAATGTTACAATTAAGATTAGATTTGATGTGACTGAAAATGATGATGTGCCTCCACATAACATTCTCCCACAGGCAATGGTATGAACCAAAGTTCACAGGAGGAGGCATCCTACCTGGACAGGGTACGTACCTAGTCAACTAATTGCCAAGGAAGCTTAGATGCTAAAATAAACAAAATAATCATATTAAAAAGATGCACTGATATTGTTTAATGTTATTAATAAGTACCGATTGTATGCTTCAGTGTTATTGGCATTGGCCTCAAATGTTTTTCAAGATTTCAGTCATGTTTGGGAAGCAGAATAGCTCTGTCCTCAGCAGGAAGGGCTGTGTGCATTGCCAAGGCTGGGAGGTGGATTTTGCCTTTTTATTGAGATAAATCCTTCTGTGGTGGTCTAAAGTAAAATCTGAAGAATCTGAGTAGAGTCTTTATTTGTCACACTTTATATCTGACTTTTTTTATATTAAAGGGAATGTACCACTTCACTTTTGTCATCTTTTTTTCTCTAGGAGAAGCCCATCTTTGGCTGGGTATAGCAAGACAATAAAGGCAGATTCAGTCCAAAAGGAAATATAAAAGTAGTGAAAGTTTTTATTTTGATCTAGTTCTTACTGAAGTCGGTGGCAAGACTGCAAGTGATTTCAGTGAACACAGGTTCTCTGTTGTTTGTTTGGTGTATGTGCTTCTGCTGTTTAAGAGGTTTGTTTTTACAGTGGCTTAAACAGCTCTGTTGCGAGATATTTATTTCAAGTCATTAAGTCTAGTGTTTCACTTAGCTATTAGTTTTCGAAAGCTTTTTAATGAGCATAATATTGTGACAGTTTGCTTGCAAAAGAATAGAGATACACATTGAGTGTTGACTCTGTATTTATATCTATTTTTTTGTAGCTTGTCAGAATCATAAACAAACACAAATTCAGTAAGGCAGAACTCCAAACAAGATATAAAGAAACACTTTTTTTCTTACTGTTTTGAATAAATTTGACTTTATTATATTAAAATAATACACAATTACCCTTCTGTTCATTCATCCATTTATACATGAATCTCAGCAAGTATTCTGAATATGAAACCAGGTGAATGTTTTCTGTCTTACTGTTCACAGTGAAGCACATAATGATATCATCATAATCAGAAGGTATTGTTTATCTAGCTGACTTCAGTAACATGATATAATTTTCTTCTGTTATGGAGTTTCATACTTGAGCTCTTGATTGACTGTTAAACCCTTTAAAACTAGCAAATTTTGTAAATGGAACATGAAGACTGCATAAAAATAGTATGTATATGGATTTCATCTCTGTAGATAAAACATTCACCTGTCACAATCAGGCGTCCTTGGTTTCAATAAAAGGAATGTTTTCTCATTGCATAATGTCTTATTGTTTGCAGATATAATGACTGAAATATCAGTGTGTTGAGCTTTAATAACATGCTAGTGATTGTGTCATTAAGCAGCAAAGCATTTGGAAGAGTTTAATCTCTGTTTTCTTAGTAGTAAAACTGCAAGTATATAACTGGAATGTGCCTTTTTGATGACAGCTCTGGCATCAAGGTTCTTTTCTGATTTGTAGTTGAGTAATATTCTGATTTTACTTAAAATAGTTGACATTTCAGCTTGGAAAAGGAAGTGAGAAAGCAAAGTATTCAACCAAGATGTGATCATTTTTCTGGCAGAGCAAAAATGTCATAGTTCTTTGGTATTTTCAAAATACATGTTTGGAGTCACACGTATTTTTATTTTTTTTTTGTACTAAAAGAGATGATCTCCCTGTTCCCCCAGTTGTATCAATTAAGTGTTTGCATGGGGAGTATTTAGTTTATAATCCTGGATTGCAAATTGTGGAGTTGTTGCTCTAGTTTCTTTTCTTGTAAACTAGAGCTGCAGTTGGTACCTTTACTGGCACAGACGTAAGGGGCCCTGGAAATGAAGCTTTCCTTTCAGATGCATAATTGCTACTTTTACAGAATAGATGAGATGCGTTAACCTAAATCTCTGGATTTCATTCAGCCAACTCATTAAGATTCTTTGGATACATATGGACCTTTTTCTGTGGGACTATGCTAAATCATTTTAAAAGGAAGAAATTATAAAAGATAAATATGGCCCTAAGTCATCCTTACCCATATACCTCTTACAATCTGAGAAGCCTGTACAGGTTGGTTGTCAGTAGCTGCCAGGGCTATCTGATAGTGTTCCACCTGCTTGCTGCAGCCACTTTCATGTGTGTAAATGACCAGAACATGCAAAGGAAGACTCAGACCCTATAAACCAGATTTGATCTATTGTGGGCACACATGTGGGAATGGAGGAGTGCCAGCTTCCCCTTGTGTGTTCAGGGACCATTGAGGTGCGATAGTCTAGCCCAGCATTGCCCGGTTTCAGTGGCTTTGCTAGATTTTGTGGGGATTCAGAGTAGCCTGGACTTACGTGCTGTGCTGCTCTGTTTTCATCCAGGTGGGGTTTGAAGGGAGGGCCTATGCAGCATCAACCTTGCCATATGGTTTCATACTTGTGAACATCCTGCTAATCAAGAGAAAGAAGTAACTACTGCCATCTTTACTAGCCCCAGCAAATCTTTTTGCCTACTTGTCTTAGCCCTTGTCCAACATGCCTCTGTTCTTCTTTCACCTCACTTCCAGCTCACTCCAGAATGCAGTTTGTGTCCAGAGCGGAGGCTGGTGAGCAGCATTGCTTTCTCAGCCTGCAATGTGTATAAAACCACAAGTAAGAGCCAGCAGCCCCTTCCACAGAAACCCTGTGGTGGTGATGATATAATTAATTGGTTGGGATCTACTAACAGAAAAGAACTTTTAGTTGGCAGTACTTTGAAAGGGGACTTACATTTCAAATCACTTTGGGCCAAAACAGCTAATGCAGTTGGGCAAACAGATATGTGCTGATTCAGATTCAGTTTCTAACTCTTTGGGCGATGAAGTCTACCTTTATACTGTAGTAACCAGATTTCAAAGGTACTGTTGTGAACAAGGGTAGTCAGAGCAGTTAAACTGCTGAAAAAAGAGTCTGGAGAAGAATCTAGCTCAAGATATACAAACCAGAGCAGCAGAACACATACACTATCACCATCCGCTCAGACCCCTGTAGTAATGCATTCTTTCTTTTAATTCAAATGACCATTTCAGTGTAAACTGCAGAAGACAAAGTAATTGTAGTGTTGTATTAAAATATGCTTATATGATCCAAGTAAGTAACACGTTCAACAAGGGAAAAAAAAGGGTTGGTTTAGACAGGAAAAACTTTATTTAAACCCTCTTTGTTAAAAGGAGTCAGAAATAAATAAAGGAACCTCAGGGCACCAGAACATATACTTGACATTCAGAAAACAACTGATCCTCCTCTGAACTCCTTAATCATTGCTGCAGAACCAAAAGCAAGTGTCATACTGGCCTGCTGTGGTTCCTGGGAAGCAGTGTTGTTCTTTCACATTCTTCAAAATGCGTATCAGTTACCTGAAGTTTTTAACAACCAATCTCACTTGGAGTGTGAACCGAAGCAGATGTGCAAATATAGAGGTCATGCTTTGTCTTTGCTTTGCCTTGCCTTGTTCTCAGTACATAATTTACCTTTCTACACAGAACAAAAACTCTAGCTTATTCTAAAAGTTCGAAAATTTTTCATCTCAACCCTGTGAACAGTTGCCAAGAGATCTGAGGAGATACCTTGTGGTATAGAGGTGGGAGGCAGTAACCAGGGCATACGGTGTAGCTACAAGCATTGCTACTGAATTCTTGTTATCCATAAATAATAGTGTCAGCCAGTTGTCTAAAGATCTTAAAGTTGGTCTGAATAAGTGTTCTTTTGTATGGTGTTTCATAAATACAAATGACTCTATGTGAAGGTAAGCAATGGAGCGTAAGGCCTTTGGTTTTTATACTGCTATTCCATGCTAGTTAGAGTTTTATTGGTAAAACAAAGTTTAGCTGGAAACAGCACATCTGCTGGGCCTGAAATGTTTTGATTGAAGTTATCCCATTTGGTGAGTTCTTGCCCAGTTGAGCTCCCCTGGTTCCTGGAGCACTTCTTGGCAGGTCAGCCCAGGCGATGCAGCCTCCTCTGTCTTGGAGTAGCCAGCCCAACGGCACCAAGGACTGTCCAGGGCTTGGGGGCTTGAAACTCCAGCTGGTGGTCTTGGGCTACCACTTCCAACCTGGTGGTCTTGGGCTACCACTTCCAACCTGCTGTAAAGCTAAAAGCAAGAAAATCCTGGGAGCTTGAACTCCACTTTAATTTCCATGTCTGGAAGCACTAAAAGGTTTGGCTGGAGCAGGACTGCTGGAGGTCCTGCAGTCCCCGACGTGGAGCTGTGACTTTGGGCAGGCTTCCTGGGGGACTCCTCAGCATCACGGCTGCACTGGAGCCAGAGGGGCTTGGGAGCTCCCACAGCTACTGTGTGGAACTGGCATTCGCAGATGCTGCTGCTGTTGCCAGAGACTGTGTCACTGATCAGCTGCAGACTTGGGAACTTGGGAATTGTGTTTTGGAAGTGTTTTGATGTTTCTGAAGTGACCTTTCTGGGAATTTCCAGTTTGTGGGCATTTTCAAAAGAGTTTGTTTCCTGTTTGATTTGGACCGAAGCCACCAATTCCGATAAAACCTCATTTCCTGCAAACTGGAGGCTTGGCTTGCCAGGCAGCTCTTCTGCTCGTGCCCCATCTGCTCTGGTGGTGTGATCAGTCAGGTTCCTCTGCCCTAACAGCAGAGGTTCTGCAGTCCCATGGCCTGTGAGGTTATCATAACTTGGCCATTACAACGTAATCAATCACCATGGTTAATAATATTTCATTGCTGATTCTTTCCATGAAAAGATTTCAACTCTTAAGCAAAACTTGAGAGCAGGATGTGGAGTTTCTAACATGGTCAGATTTTGGGAAAGTATAAGGTGACCTTTGTCTTCACTGAACATTTACATCCAGTAAATGTCTTTGTCTTTAGGGCCCTCTCTGGTAGTCAATGTTCATGTTTTAACTTCAAAGCTTCTAATACAATTTTGCATGGACTCTGACTAAAGAATAGCCTTCAGCAGGCAGTTCAGTTCTGGGTTTTTTTGAGGGGGGGAAGTGACTGAAAGCAAATTTTGGGCATATGTGACATTTTATGTGTGCAGTAGGTCCTTAAATATAAACCAAAACAGGATGCAACTTTGATTTATAGCTCTTGTAAATAATTCTCAGTGACATGGGCAGGTTTGTGTATTATGTATATTTTCATTGCATAAGCACTTATATAACTATGATGATAGGAATCTGCATAGTAAACAAAGCAGCCATACTTCGATGAGTTTAACATTATAGGCTTTCCAGCAAATTGAAGTAGCAGGGGAACCTATTGCTTAAGTGGAAGCTTACTTTATGAGAAAAAGAGCAAAATTTATTGAAGTATATTAAGGCCACAGTGAATTTTTAATAAATATTCACAGGAAGTTGCTCACTTGTTAGTGACAGCATAGCGGCCATCTGATCTGATGCAGAAAAATTAATGTTTGAAAGTTTCTGCCTGCCTTGTAGCTAGTGAAAATCAGTGTGTGTGGCTGCAGCTTCATTCTCCTAGAAGCAAAAGATAGGGAGGCCCCTAAAGAAAAAGGGAGTATGCCTTGACACAGAGAGAGGTTGAACACCTCTTGGAAGATGCCGAGTACTTTCACCTCACATTGACTGTGGCACCTCTTAGAATGGGCTGTGTTGCATCTTCTCTGCTGTATGTATGGAGCAGATTAATGAGAGGATCTCTTGTTTCCCTAAATTGTGAACCCACATGTGTGTCTCATCTCAGTGGTTCAGCTGAACTGCGGATGTTGCTGGGCTGCTTGTGGACACGTCTAATTTATGTAGTCTCCCAGAGATCATGACAAGAATATATTCATGCTGTGAATGTGTGAAATTTATTGCACGCCTGGTATTCCTGCATAGACAAGAAATGGAGGCAGATTAAAAGAGCTGTGTAGGAAGATTCGCTAAGGCACTGACAAATGCTCGTTCTCTTCCAGAATGTTTGTAATCTCTTGTATACTGAAAAGAATAATAAATTAACATGGCTTTTTTTTCCTGTTCTGCTGTATGCTTATTTTCTTGTTCGTAATGTGTGTGTGACAGGAAGACAGCGGCACCAATGTAATTCTGTATAATGGATGAGGTCCTCCACAGCAATGACTACAAGTAGTTAACCCCAGCTTAAAATGTACATGATCACTTTTTACACCCCTTGGTATTTTAAATTCCTTCAACTACATAGAGAGTAAAAATTGTTGACTATGGTGCTAATTTGTCTGTGGAGCGATCTCCCAAGGAAAAGAACATAAATGCCCCCCTTGCTTGACTCTGATGTCCTAGACTGAGCAAAACAATGAGGGATGAGCAGTGAGGAGCAGTTTGGAGCATGGGCAGGGAACCTCTACTGGTCTGCAGTTCCCTCAGGCAAGCGTTTTAGTGGCAATAGTCCCATATTTTGGGTTAGGTTGAGGTTGTGGTGAGATTCCTTCCCATCTTGATGTGCTATGTCTAAATGTTACTTTTCATCCACAATGTGGAAAACACAGATCTGAATTCTGACTGTATATATTTGTTAACTCACAGGACTCAGATCAGGGCTGGGTTTGGCTTAAACTGTCTCCTGAACTTCTGTACTCATTTTCATTGTTGTATTAGACTAATTTTGAAATGAATTAATGTGAATGTTTGAGAAACAAACATGATCTTTTGGTAGAAGAGTCTGATGTGGATGATGTTACTCCTAGGACTGCTCTACCTCGATTACTGTGACTGGTCTGACTTCTGAGACTTTGTACTCATGTTGTGCCTTCAAGTTTTATAGTTTCTCTTCTTAGTAATTCCTACTGCCTGTTCACATGTTTTCAGATACTTTCATTCAAAGCCTGATCCCAGTTTTTCAATTATAATAAGGAGCAAGAACATTATAGGGAAAAAAGTGTGGTGTGCAGGAAATGTATTTTATGAAGAGAGACAATGAGCTTAAGAATTTCATAGATCAAGGACCAAGTAAGTAAAATAATATTAACATTGAAGAAAAGTTGATTTATATGTTCGGGCTTGAAGTGGGTAGAGGCTGAACTACTCTGTGACTGACATTTTGTTTACAAGTTGCACAATTTACAATACAGTCAAATGTTATACCCAAGTCCTATTATGAATATTATGCCTCTTAATGACAGCCAATGATCTTCAGTGTAAACCGATAATGAAAACAGTAATTCTGCTTTGATTTGTTTGACTAGAAATAGAAAATAATTGTGGTGGGTTGACCCTGGCTGGACACCAGGTGCCCACCAAACCCACTCTATCACTCCCCTCCTCAGCTGGACAGGGGAGAGAAAATATAACGAAAGGCTCGTGGGTTGAGATAAGGACAGGGAGAGATCACTCACCAGTTACTGTCATGGGCAAAACAGACTCGACTTGGGGAAATTAGTTTAATTTATTACCAATCAAATCAGAGTACGATAATGAGAAATAATCCCAAATCTTAAAAAATACCTTCCTTCCCATCCCTCCCTCCTTCCCGGGCACAGCTTCACTCCTGAATCCTCTACCTCCTCTCCCACAGCAGCACAGGGGGATGGGGAATGGGGGTTACGGTCAGTTCATCACATGTTGTCTCTGCCGCTCCTTCCTCCTCAGGGCAGGACTCCTCACACTCTTCCCCTGCTCCAGCGTGGGGTCCCTCCCACAGGAGACAGTCCTCCATGAACTTCTCCAACGTGGGTCCTTCCCATGGGCTGCAGTTCTTCATGAACTGCTCCAGCGTGGGTCCCTTCCACGGGCTGCAGTCCTTCAGGCATGGGCTGCAGTCCTTCAGGCACAGACTGCTCCAGCGTGGGTCCCCCGTGGGGTCACAAGTCCTGCCAGAAAACCTGCTCCGTGGGTTCCTATCTCCACAGATCTGCAGGTCCTGCCAGGAGCCTGCTCCTGCACGGGCTTCCCAAGGGGTCACAGCCTCCTTCAGGTACCCACCTGCTCCGGCGTGGGGTCCTCCCCGGGCTGCAGGTGGAGATCTGCTCCACTGTGGATGTCCCTGGGCTGCAGGGGGACAGCCTGCCTCACCAGGGTCTTCCCCATGGGCTGCAGGGGAATCTCTGCTCCGGCACCTGGAGCATCTCCTCCCCCTCCTTCTGCACTGCCCTGGGGTCTGCAGGGTTGTTGCTCTCATATATTCTCACTCCTCTCTCTTCTGACCCCTGCTGTGCCGTTAGTTTTTTCCCCTTTTTAAAATCTGTTATCCCAGAGGCACTACCACCATTGCTGATGGGCTCGGCCTTGGCCAGCGGTGGGTCCATCTTGGAGCCGGCTGGTGTTGGCTCTGTCGGACACAGGGGAAGCTTCTGGCAGCTTCTCACAGAAGCCACCGCTGTAGCATGTGTCCCCCCACCCCACCCGACCAAAACCTTGCCACGCAAACCCCATATATTAATATATCATGGGAGACTTATTAAAAGACTAAAAAGAGACATATATTTTTGTTGACAGAAGAAATATATTGTTTATTCCTCTGGAGTCTCATGTTGCTCATATTGCTGCTTTGTCTTATTGCCTGTCACTGAGCTGCTCTGTCTAGGTGGAAATGTCAGACTCTGTATTCGCTCTGTAAGAAAATCTGTACGTTATTTTTTCCACAAAGCATTCTGTTATGTAAATTTACTCCTGGTACTTTAACTGTTTGTGAAAAAGGCATTTTCCAAAGAGGTATTTTCAAACTGAAACGAGGCATCCTGACCCTAAGTAGTTACAGGGCTAGTTCAGTCTCGTGGAGGAAATGGAAGTTACTGGATGTAATGCCAAGGAGGGCTTTGAGAGACTCAGTATCTCTGTGCACATCTCCCTCCACTATACTGCCAATATTCTCAGATGGTACCACTGAAAGACATTGCTTAAAATGTGCTTCTACCCTGAAAAGTCATAAGGTAAAAGCAGCATCTGCTCACTTATCACAGGTTCTTGCTGCTAGTACTCACAACTAAAAGTCTTCTAGTGAAAGAGTGGCTCTAACTGCCAGTGCCCAAGTGCTGGCAATGTTGAGCTACATTCTCTGGGTTATATGGAATATCTCCAGCAGAGTTTGGTTCTGTTTAGTTATCAATAGATTTGCAGCTACATGAAAGGTATTTTACAGTGGTAGTAATGCACAAGAAGGAATGGGATTCACCTCCTTGCCCATTAGCTATGTTACTCTGAAGACTAGTCAAGTATAACCAACCAAAGTTAATATATTAAACTCTGTGAGCATATCAGTGTGTTCAAGTGAGTACACATGCTGAGCAAGGAGATAACCTTATTTGCAACCTTATTTTTCATTGTGTAACCACACTTTCCATGGGTTTGCACAAGCAATTCTGGAGATTTAACATCAGTGTGTTTGTGAAGTGTTGCTTAAGACATCTCTTAAGTCAGAGGATCTGCCTAGGTGTTGCTAAGGTAGTATTTTGGCTAGCAGGATGTTCATTACCAATGTTGATGTGCATGAAAATTATTTGGTTTTCAGATCACAAAATGCATTTGTAAGCTATGAAAAACATCACTTTGCTTTTCAACAAAGCGCTCTTGTGTCCCTTGGTAATTACCAGAGAAAGGCGGAAAACCACAGTGCCGTTTCTATGGAGTTACAACACAATGTTTCCTTTGCATTTTTTAATAATATTTCCTAGTCCCT
Organism: Buteo buteo; assembly: GCF_964188355.1. Classification (NCBI taxonomy): domain Eukaryota; kingdom Metazoa; phylum Chordata; class Aves; order Accipitriformes; family Accipitridae; genus Buteo; species Buteo buteo. The sequence goes on along the minus strand of NC_134194.1, from coordinate 11,394,973 downwards.
CAGTTGAAAATAGCCATTTTGCTGACGGAGGAGCTAGAGTAGTTCAAATATATGCATTCAGTGGAAGATAACTATAGAGTCTGTGAGTCTCTTTGGATGGTCAAATCAATTCAGATGATATAATCTGTAATACATTGAAATTTGGGAAAGAGTTGCTGCAATTGCACTTTCTTGCTTGGAGCATCTGCCACACGGGGAGATGCTGACAGAGTTGGGATTGCTGAGGCTTGAGAAGGCTCAGGGGGCTCAGAGCCCAGTTGTGCCCAGTGATAGGACAAGGGACAACGGGCCCGAACTGAAACACAGGAAATTTCATTTAAACATAAGAAAAAACTATTTTACTATGAGGGCAGCTGAACACTGGAACAGGTTTCCCAGAGCATTTGTGGTGTCTCCATCCTTGGAGATATTCAGAACCCAACTGGAAATGGCCCTAAGCAACCTGCTCTTGCTGTCCCTGCTTTAAGCAGGGTGTTTGCAGTGGGTGGTCTCCAGGGGTTCCTGCCAGCCTCAGTGATGCTGTACGTGAGTGATACAAAATACTCTGGTAGGAGCCTTGTCCAGTGCCCCTCTAGGACCAGAGGGCTTTGGCTCAGGATCTGGAGAGCAGGCAATGTCTGGGACGAGACTGGGCTTCTGTCATCATTTGCAAAGTATGTGCTTTTGGATTTTCTTACAGCCTCCACGTTTTGAAGGGCCTAATTATCATCCTGAGACAAACTATCACAGTGACATTCATCTCTGTGCAGAGCATGGGAAAAGGACTTTGCAGGGTTTATAACTTGCTATGTGTTTGCACAGATCCTAGCCCAGATGGGCATTGATGGTTGATTCCCTGTATTACTACAGTATTAAAGCATTATGTTGTAGTAATTTAATCAATCTTTAGCGAGTGTTTTTATGTGCTTCTTCAGACCTATAGAGCATAAGTCCTACACTTTCCCTTATCTGTGGGATGCAGCCTGCCAGCTTTCTTTGTAGGTATCTATTCCTGGTCCAGTCTGCAGCAACCTGAAGTTGTAGTTACAGTGAAAATCTTGTTGAGTCTTGAGCTGAACATGCCTCTGATGGATGGGATCTGAGGGGATCTCTGCTACTGAGCTTAAGAAATCTTTTCTGAATTTCCTGAATATGAACTCACAAAGCCTTATGATGCCATTGATTTTTTTTTTTTTTTTTTGCAGATGATTCTGAGGACCTCGAAAAGCTATCTGCCAACAATTTTTAACACTCTGAGCAAAAGTTATTCAAAGTTAAGTTTTATATGTGGCAGAACCTTAGTCTTAAAACCAGAAAAACTCTCTTGGATGAAATTCACCGTAGATGTTTGGCCTTATGCAGAAATGTGATACAGAGAATTCCAACCCAAGCATTAAAAACTGGCGAAGCTATCGGAAACAGGTTCTTTAATGGACCGTGTCAGGTGATGTTAGCAGCAGGTAGTTTTAGCTGCCCCCACCTCTACTGACTGCACTTCTCGCTCTAGACATTGAACCGCTGTACTGTGAGCAAGCTCATACCAATGCATTCAGCGCTTTCACTTGCTCTGCCAAAGTATGGCTTTAAATGAATTTTTCACAAGTGAGTTCTAAAAGGCTTTATTATGGAAACAGTTCACGCCTTCAGGAGTATATTTAGGTCTTGCAAAAGGTGCCAAGTTGCAAGCTCTGGAGGCAAATTCTATATTCATAAACAAATCGGGCTAAAGTCATCCCAAAGTATCCTCTGTCTCCAAGCAAAGTGCTTCAGCCTCATCCCGCAGGGGCTGGTGATCTCAGTGACGCTGGCGGGTGGGAGTGCGTTCGCTGGCAGGCCAGCCTGGTGCTTTGGGGCAGTGGCGGCGGTGGTGACGTGTTACTAGTCCAGCTTCTGGAAATAGAAGCCGAGCAGGGCCAGTGGCTTGTTCCTGTCCTGCCACTCCAGCATTTGCATGGGCACCAGAGCGTGGTGACCGACCCGGTGCGACGCCCTGGTGAGGGAACACAGCGGTCAGGGGCGGCGTGGGCCAAAGCGGGGCAACGGCCTGCCCACTCGACCCGTCCCGTCTCCTTGCAGCCCCACAGCCGCCCCGGGACCCTCTCTCTGACCGCCCTTGTCCCTCTCCGCCCTTTGGGCACCCACCACACCGTCCTACCGGTGCCCCCCCCCCCCCGCCCGGCGCTGCCCCAGCCGTCTCCCTTCAACGCCTTTTCCCTCAGCTCCGCAGCCGGCCCCGCCCTCAGCCTGCAGGGGGCGCCAACTCCCCCCCACCCCCCCCCCACCCGCCGGGGCGCGCGGCCGTGCGCGGCGGGAACGCCAGGGGGTGCCCGAGGCCGCGCGGCGGCGCGCGGGGGCGCGGGGCGGGCGGGCGGCGGCGCGGGGCGGGAGGGGAGGGGGGGGGAAAAGGGGGGGGGGGGGGAGCTGAGGGGAGAAGGCGGGAAGGGGGGTGGGGGGGGGGGGAGCCGCCGCCTGCGCCCGCCCTCAGTCGCGCTTGCGGAGCCGCAGCCGAGCGCAGGGCGCAGCGCTGTCCCTTCAGCACCGCTCCCCCCCCCCCACCCCCCGCCCCGCGCGCCTCATTACCGCAAAGAAAAATTAACGGAAAGCTTTCCGCGCCACCACCCGCCGCCGCCCCCCCCCCCTCCTCCTCCTCCTCGCCTCCGCCTTCCCCCCGCCCCCCCCCCCCTTTTCCCCCCTCCCCACCCCTCGCCGCAGCGCCCGGGCCGAGCCGCCGCCAGTGACCGCGTGGTTTGCAGTAAGTAGGGGCTCGGGGGCGGCGGGAGGGGCGCGGAGGTGGGGGGGGGTGGGGGGTGTCCGCAGCCCCCCACCCCCCTTCCCCACTATCCCCCCCCCTCTGCGGCGCGACCCCCAGCCCCGCCGCCCCCCGGGGGGAGCTGGGAGGAGAGGACCCCCCAAGTCACCCAGGGTGCGGGGTTTGTAAGGGAGGGTTTCTGTACCCTCAAGGGGGCTGCAAAAAAAAAACCCCAAACCCCCAAAACAGGGGAGGGGGGGGGTGAAAAGGGAGATGCGCCCCATCCCCACGCACGTTTGCGGTTGCTTCGGTGCTGGCGGCACTCGCAATCGGTAACTGCGTTTGGCGGTGGCGGCGCGTTGGGAGCAGCCGCGCTTGGGGTTTGTGAGGGGTTTTTGTGGGGTGTCTGGGTGAGGTACGGCCAAACGCGTGTGTGAAGGCGAGCGGTGGTGGGGTGTGCCGTGCGTCTAGAAACCCCGGTGTAAAAGCCCAGGTAACCCATATGCCAAGTCAAACCGGGCAGGGTAAGGCAGAAATCCGCCTCTTCCCGCTACCCTTGTGACATTGATCGTCTTGCCGGTTTTAGGTCTGGAAAGCAAGGTCCAAGAATGGTGAAGCTGGGGAGTAATTTGAACGACAAGAACAGCAAACCACCATCCAACGAAGATGGTTTTCAGACAGTTCCTTTGATCACGCCTTTGGAAGTAAATCACCTGCAGTTCCCGGCTCCGGAAAAGGTAAAACAAAAATCGAATGGCGCTCCTGCATGATTATGCACACATACGTGCCCCTTGGTGTTCACTGCCTTGGTGACTTACTGGTCTCTGGCGATGTGAACTGTGGCATAGTGTTTATTCAATAAATAAAAAGGGGTTACTTTTCATAGTCTGTTTATCTGTTTTAACATGGCAAGTAAGCACGCAACTGTCCCCCAACTCCTTCCCTCCCCCAAAAGCCCCCAAATATTCCTTCACAAGTACAACTGGAAAAAGCTTAGTATGTTTCTCTTGCAAGCCCTGGAGAAACTGAGGAGCAGTTTGCAATGTGTTATTATCGGTAAGATTAATTGCCTGCATTGAGAGTAATGTGATAACTCTTCCGAAATAAGCAGCTATTTTAATTATCATCTCAGTTAAGCTTTGTTTTCTTCTCTGTGGCTTTGCAAAGCTTATTTGGGCATTGACGATGCTGATTTCTCTGAAGAGAGCGGCTGAGTTCCCCCATGCGCGGGGTGGTGATGGAGCAATCCAGGGATTCGTTTCCCCGATTGGCTCCAGCCAGGGGACAGCTTTCTCCCCTGCCCACTCAACACTCTCAGAACTGAATGCAGCACTAAAATGTCCAGAAACGTGCATTGGCGATGGGCTGCGGTTTGGTGGTTGGAATTCTTTAGATGCAGTATGTACTAGGAAATCTTTTGTCTATATTGATGCAGCGATGATGCATGTCAGTATAACCTGGTGAGGACACGATGAGACCGTAAAAATCTGTATGCCCCAACAGTCCTTACAAAAAGAAAGCCTGTCTGCAATGTAGTTCCCAGATACCACAGAGATGGAGCCAACTCACCCGAAAGTACAGACAGAATGATTAGATCTCACAAGATAATGGAATAATAGTAAAATTAACACTGATGATTATTGAACATATATCCTGTTTTCACTGTGGTACAAAATGAATTTCCTCTAAATACATTAGGAGAACGTGATGATGGATGTGATAAAACTGTCTAGATAGACAAACTATGTTTATTTTATGCTAGAGCTGAGTCAACTGCCTCGACATCCTGGGAACCAGAGCTGTGCCAGACAAAGGCGCTAGTTTCATCCTCCATGTGCCTCATGGCAATCAGGAGCGACTTCGCTGTATTCAGGAGGGTTACACTTCCATGAATTGTTGCGAATGAGAGGCTAAACCAGCCCTTATCTATGACTCCGACAAATAAGATTAAGCCAAATAATTCGGGCAAAGCAGTATGATTTATCATAAATGTCTGAAAAGCTCAGAGGAAACTATAGATGTGTAAAAGTTGCTCATTTGATGCTAGTACAAATGGCTCATTGAGATCATGCAGTGTCACACAATGTGAAATTTAAACAACTCATGTATCAGGTGAGACATGGATAACCTAACAAAAATCCTTTCAAGGTAATAAAGTGGTAATAAGTGTTCTCATGACCACCACGTTCCAATTGCCTGTTGGTGAACAAACACTGGAGTGTATTGGTCTGGTGTGATTCCTTGCTGATTTTTCTGTTTAAACATGCCTATATCAATAATTCACATGTTGTTAGGTTACATTACCTTCATTAGCATACATTACTGTCAATGCATCTACTGACATCTGTATTTTTCTTTGCTGGAAGAGTGGGATGTATCTCCAGGAGTGCTAAGCATGATTCAGAACTCGAGTCAATGGTATTGATTTCTTCAGGCTGTGGTTCAGCTCCTGTGTGCAGTAGGCCTCGAGTTAACGGCAACTGGAGATCCGTTCACAAGAAGGAAAGGTTATTTATGATAAAAGCAAAATAATTCACAATCTGTTTCCTTTGCTCGTTGTAGAACAGATTCTGTTGGGGTGAGTTCACCCTGGGGCAGAGAGTCTGTTTAAAGACCTGCTAATAAGGTGTCGAGCCTCAGGTGAAAAGCTTGGGCAAAGGTTAAGTGATAGGGGGAAATTTCAGCTTTGTACTTAGGAAAGCAAAGCTGCTACTGAATTCAGTCAGCCTGTGAGCCCGAGGAAGAGTAGACACGGATTTCAAGTCTTTCAGAGTGTATTCTTGTTTGGACTTGCCTTGCAGTCAGGAGGCAGGGTTAAACCCCCCCCCCTGAAATTGATTTGAGGTTTTTTCCACCTATTCCTAAAACCCGCCAGCAGTTGATTTTTAGCGTGGGAGAATGAGGACATAAGCCAAGGCACTTTCTGTGCTTTTTGCATGGGATGCTGTATAAATGACCAGAGCCAAAACAGCTTTGGTGTTGCGGTCTGCGTGCAACAGCTCAGAAGGGCTTGCTCGCTCGTTTTCTTAAATGCAGACTCACTGCTGTTCACTTTTAACCACAAGGAGGCAATGCTCCCGGGCCCTGCTCGCTGCCTGCCCGCCAGCTGCTGCTAATCACATCGCCTTTGCCACTGCAACAAAGAGCTGGCGTGCCCTGGCATTTTTCTGTAAGTGAAATCTGGGGGTGCCAAAAAAAAAAAAAAAAGGAAAAAACCCTGCTAAATACTCCTCTTTCAGGGCTTCTCTTCACCATATCTCCATTTAAGAAGTTGTGAGCTCTCAACCTGGATCTGACCTTGGGTCCAGGGCTATCCAGGGTGCATCAAAACCAGAGCGAGGAGGTTTGACGGCAGCTTGGGGCTGTGCACTTGCTCTAGCTTCAGTCTGTCTGATAAAGGAGGAGTAGTACCAGCTTTGGCTAGCGATCCAAGAGTATACTATGTCTGTGCTGTGTAACCTAACTGCTGTTACTACCAGTGTGCAATAATGCCTTCACCTGGTGTATGTATATTGCATAGCAAAGGTTTGCATGCTCTGTTAATTTATAGGCTTTTTCCAGTTGAGTCTTAGACACTTGCATGCAAGGTGAAGAAAAACAAACCTGTTGTTTGTCAGTATACTTAACCTTTGCAGATCCTTAAAAGCACCCCCCAAAGCCTATGTAATCTACAGAGTGAAAATTGTGTTTTAAGGGTTTTAAACACCTGATTTTTCTTCCTTTTAAGGATATTTTTGTAAATGGATCACCTGAGAGTCACTCAGAGTGACTCTCAGCATTAACCTCTGTAGGTGTTTCACCACAGCTGCTTCTCTTTCAAAGTGTTTTTTTGCGTCTGGCTCCCCTTTCAGAGAAAGGATACAGAGAAAGAATATAAAAATGAGGCTTTTGCTCTTGTGATGTAATCCCTGAGGCCCATCTCTTTTCAGATAGTTCCTCGATTATAAGAAATCATGTGGGGGCTGATGGGGGAAACACTTTCTTAGAGGTATGCTTAAACTTATTGGCTGTTCTTTTGGGGATGCTTTCCTAACAGGCTTGTTTTTTGAAGCGCTGTGAGCTTAGCAGCTCCAACTTCCACCTTGATGCTGTTGGAAAAATCCAGGCAGGAATTCAGGAGGCTTGAATTTGGCAATCTTTTTTTAAAATTATTGGCCACTGGACTGACTATTTCTTTTTCCACCAAATGAGGAAGTCTTCTCCCAAGGCTCCTGCTATTCCTCCTGTACCATCAGCATTCTTGTCGGTCTGTCAGCAGTTGTATGGCTGTGAGGGGAGAAATGTACCTGGGACAGTAATTTCTCCCCTAGGGTGCTAAACCTGCTGTGTATTTATATTTATTTACTGTCTTCAAGCATTTGCCTTGTTCCCTGTTCTCTTGCTGGGGCAGCATTTGAAGGCAGAGACAGATGCTCTTAAATCATTTTTGTCTGGCCTTTTTGCTGAAATCCGTCCGTGTAACAGGAATAATAGCCATCACCAGTGACAAGCCCTTGACCTGGCTTTTTATGTCTCTGAATTTCATTTCTTTTTATTCAAAAAGCAAAAAAAAGAAGTCTTTTTTTTCTTTTAGGACCAAAGGGGAAAAGGCTAGCTGTTCACTTGTTTTCCTAAGCGTAGACAAAGCGCTTCAGCTGTAATTGTTACGCATCTCTGCAATGATAATGCTAAAAGATAGGCAGCTTTTCAGGGACCATACTGTTTCACTGAAATTTTAAATGAGACCAACAACTGGGGATCCCTTGGTCTCATAGGCTCACTTCAGTATAATCCAGCAGGAAATGCCTCTGTTCTGGCAGTAAAAATCCTAATTTTACATAACACAAAAGTGCATGAAAGCTATTGTCAGTGCTGAAAAAAACATCCGGCATCTCTTTTGTGGTGAAGGCTGCAGAAGGCTTATCATGTGGTCCATTGTTCTTTATTTTGAATGCATCTGGAGGCTTGAGAAATAATTTCTCTGATGACAAATTCCTGCCATCCAACCCATGAAAGAAAAAAAATAGATGTAACTGCTCTCTTCAAACGCTTTTCCCATCCCATGCTCCTGCCTCTTGCCCTCCCTGGCCGCACCCCTCTCTGAGTGGCTGAGACCACGCGTTTACATGCAGTAATCAAGAGTTCCTGAAAGTCTGGAGGGTCCCTTGTGTTCACAGCCTGTCCCTATTGGTTTAACAGAAAATAATGTTTTGTCTTGGCCAGCTGAGCAGTCATAATTAATAGAATGCTGGATGAGTGCTTTTGTACCTAGGGGACTACTTGCAGCTCTGTCCTGAAATACTGATGTCAGTCTGCCCTCTGCGAAGCCTAGCAGTGCACGGCGGCCCTAGCCAGCCTGAAGGCATACACTGTCAGGGCAGCATGGAGCTGTTTTTGGGGTGCTGCTACATGTGGTGGGGCCAGAAGCAGCTCAGCCATCCCTGCCACTATCTGGGGGGGCTCCTGATGCAGCCAGGGGCAGGCGTCTGTGCTCCTGCTCACGCTGCTGGTGAGTTTGGTGGGATGGAGCAAATGGCAAAAGGAGAGATGGGGCAGGGCCAGTAATTGGGGCAGTTGAAGGAAGGAAGAGTAAAAGGGAGGAGGAGGATGCAAAGGGAAAGAAAGCATGAATAAAAGAAAGGAAAGGAATAAAAAGAGAGCATTACAAATATGAAGGAATGGGCAGGCTGTCTTGCCTTTCCCCATCCTTTCCTTTCTCTGCTTGGGATATTCTGCCTAATCCCCACAAATACCAAAGTCTGAGCCTTCCCCTCCTGTGACATTTGTCCCCCTTCTGCACTGTGCAAATCCATTTGTCCTCTAAATGTGTATTTGAATGTAAACACCGCCTCTGCTCATTAAGCTGTAATAAATATTTGGAGCAACACATGCTCTGGCAGCGCAGGGTTTCTGGGGTAACCATTTTGATTTTGTTTGCACGTGTTGGACAGCCTTACCTGAGGTTCTTGGCATTTCACGCTCATCTTCTTTGGATACAGCTGCTGTCGGGCTAGCCTTCCCCTAGCACACTGAACACCTCTGCTTGCGGGCGATCTGCTCAGGGCAGGACTGCACTGCAATCCAAGCATGTGCTCACAGCCTTTGCAGACACCTGGGGTAGCATTCAACTGCCTCACCTGCATACAGATAACATGTTGCTACTGCAGATCTTCACTATAGAAAAACTCAGGATTTGTGTAGCCTGTGCAGAAATTTCTCTCCTTAACTGCGTTGCTATCAGTGATTGAATTAGGTGGTTTAAAGCTAGCTTGTGACTGTTTTTGTGAGCTCCGTTGCCGCTCTTGAACCCAGTTATGTCTGCACTGCAATTCCTAGAGCTGCATTCTGCAGAAACAGCAGAAATGGACACAGGAAAAGTGTGTTAGGGTATGGATGTTTGGCTAAGCCTGTTGCAATCTATTCTTTTTTCTAACATGAAAGCCCATTGCTGCAGGTGGAAGTTATTTCAGCAAGACCATGAAGTGAACCCCATATACCAGTTACTTACTGGTCTGGAAAGTAAGACTGGGCGGGATTCTTGACTAGTGTAAATCAGTGTAGTTTAGATGAAATCAATGGAGCTCGGCTAATTTACCCTGGCCAATTTACCATCACTACAGCTGAGTGATTGATTCTTTTGTCTGCCTTGCTATACCCTCTCCTGGCTGAACCTACTGAAATCAATTTTTGTCACCCCTTCACAGCCTCCTGTGGGTTCCTGATGGTTATGGTCACACAGGGATTTGTAGGGAGACTTTTAGCTGAATAATTTCCAAGCTCCCTTTATGTTTGTGAGCTATGCCTTTCGCTTCTCAGCTGCTTTCAGCTCCCAAAGCAGCCTTTGCATTCTGTGCTGCCTTTCATTGGTGATGCCAGGGCTGATTACGTTTGCTGTCTTTGTCCTTTTGTGATGTTCCTTATGCCTGGAATATCCTCCTGGCACTGATTCAGGAGACCACTTTTTTCTACCACCCTCTGTGAAACTAATTTCCAGCACAACACCCATTAGATAAGCTGATACAAGGAAAAAAAGCAGAGTGTTTCTACTGACTGTGACTTCCTCCATTGACTATGGATTTGATTGCAGGGCATCCTTTTCTTAAATTTTCCTTTTTTTTTTTTTCTTTTTGCTGCTTGATATTTCAGGCGTTTTATGTATTCAAATAGTGACTAGGATGCCACGGGGACTACCATTACATACATCCTTAACGCCAATTTTAATACTAATCTCTGGGAAGTCTGCCTGCTGTGTTCATCCTGTAGTTTTGGAAGCATAGCTGCCTCTCCCATGGGATGGTCATAATTATTTGGGAAAGTTTTTTAAAGACCTAATTGTCTAAAAATGTGGGAATTTTCAGCATGATGATTGCTAGGTAGTCTGAGATTACTGGTCCACCCAGTCCAATGTGTCCTGTTTCTAGCAGGAACCAGTGCAAGAGTCTGAAGGAGGTACAGGAGGTGCTGCAGTAGGCATGGAACTGCTCACGTCTATCAATGTTTCATCCTAAGCCTACAAAGAAAGAGATTGTTTTAAGCCCTGAAACATGATTTTTGCATCTCTTTTCCTATACCCTTTTACTGCTAAGTATTTTAACTTCAGCTGCTGTTGGCAATGTGCACATCACATTTGCTCTTTGAAGCTGGCTGTGTGTGAGGATTAGAGCTTGTAGGTCACTGGAGAATTTTGTGTGCGAGCAGGTGGTGAATTTTAGCCATCCCTTGGCTTGTAGCACATAAACATAGAAACCAACTCAGTTGCAGCAGATTTAGTGTCAAGACTGGGAGTCACCATTTTGCTATCATCAGTAACCTGGACAGCATGCTACAACTGGGACTTGGTCTAAGGTCTTTCTCAGCTATTAATGCTCAGTTGGGTAATGAGGGCAAAGGAAACCACGATGTCAGTGCCAGTCATAAGTTTATATTTTCTGTTCTCTCTCTGCAAGGGATGAAGAAAAGCATGGAAAGGAATGAAGCCAAGAGTCTCGTTTTCATTTAAAAGAGAGCATAACTAATCTACATGGAAACTGATGAGGGTGTTACAACCATTTTGCGGGACTACAAAGTCCAGCTTTGAACTTGGAAGAAACCTTTCCCCTTGGTAGGAGAAACACATTTTGTTTATCTCTTCTGTCAATGTGAAAGCCGCTCTGAGTGAGAGACTCTTCATTATTAATAATCCCAGGAAGTAGTATTTTAAATTTTTATGGTTTGCACTTTGCAGCACCTGAACCACAATATATTACATGCACCGTGGCAGTGAAGTGGGAATTACAGCAGGGCTGCATGTCTTTTTCCGAATGAATAATTTAAAGTTTTCACAATGCTAGTTATGTTAAATATTATTACTCATTTCTTCAGGGAAAACCATAGAGCTCAAACGCAAATATAAAGTGGCAATAAATGATGTTATATTTAGCCAGTCTGAGACAAGACTCAGAATTCATATCAGTTCATTTTCTGAAACACTTACTTCATCCCATTGCGGGAAAATCCTTTTTAAGGTTCTATGCTTAATGTGATATTTTTCCATTTGTCACATTTCACGTCTACTCTGCTCCTTCCTCCTCAAAGCAAATGCTTTTAATATAGTCCACTTGGTTAGAAGCTCACTTTCTTTTTTCTTTCAGCATCCTAAATCTCTAGATTTCCCAGCACTCTCCTACTGTTTACTTTCTCAAGGTTGTTGATGATGGATTTCCTGCTGGTGTATGCAGGCTCTCAGCTGTTGTTTCTCACCTCAACACACCTATAATTTTCCAAAGCAGCGCTACAGAGAAGGTGCCTGGTCTTGCATTCATTAAAGCCGAGGAAAGGTTTTCTATTGATTCCAGTGGTGTCACTAGCATTAAGCCTAGAATAATAAGTGCATTTAGGTATAGGACTCGATAAATGTATTGGCAAACAGCATCATTAGAAAAAACTTGCTTGTGTGGAGCACCATGATAGATATGGCTTGTTGTCCTGTCATGTTTGGGGTTTTATAACTTTTACAGGCTATTGTTTATAGACTGCTACTGAGCTCTTGCAGAAAAGTGTTTGAAGGATTGGAATGAGGAACCCGAAGATGCAAGAAAGAGAATACAAAGTAAAAACCTTTCAAGACATGGAGAGTGCTATTACATCTGCTAACCTGGGATGACTGAGGACAACAATTCTGCAGAGAGCTGCCATTTTCCATGGAGTGTCTGACTTCCTACCCACCCGAGCCATATCTTGCTAGCCCCTAATCCTAAGAATGTTATATTTATATGCAGAATGTACTGGAGCTACTATTATCACTCAGTTAATGAAAACGTGAGAAAACACGGTGCACTGTAAGTAGCAGCAAGCTGTAGTCTGTCTTCCTGACTCAACCACCAATTGCTGGTGTGACTCAGCACGTGACTAAGCTTCACAGAATCACAGAATCATAGAATGGTTTGGGTTGGAGGGGACCTTAAAGCTCATCTAGTTCCAACCCCCTGCCATGGGCAGGGACACCTTCCACTAGACCAGGTTGCTCAAAGCCCTATCCAACCTGGCCTGCAACACTGCCAGGGATGGGGCATCCACAGCTTCCCTAGGCAACCTGTTCCAGTGCCTCATCACCTTCACAGTAAAGAATTTCTTCTTTACATCTAATCTAAATCTACTTTCTTTCAGTTTGAAACCATTACCCCTCATCCTGTCACTACACTCCCTGATAAAGAGTCCCTCCCGATCTTTCCTAGGCCCCCTTTAGGTACTGGAAGGCTGCTATAAGGTCTCCCCAAAGCCTTCTCTCCTCCAGGCTGAACAATCCCAACTCTCTTAGCCTGTCCTCATAGGAGAGGTGCTCCAGCCCCCGGTTATCTTTGTGGCCCTCCTCTGGACTTGCTCCAACAGGTCCCTGTCCTTCTTATGCTGGGGGCCACAGAGCCGAATGCAGTACTCCAGGTGGGGTCTCATAAGAGCAGAGGGGGAGAATTGCCCTCCCTTGACCTGCTGGTTACACTTCTTTTGTTGCAGCCCAGGATACGGTTGGCTTTCTGGGCTGCAAGCGCACATTGCAGGGCCATATTGAGCTTCTTGTCAACCACCCCAAATCCTTATCCGCAGGGCTGCTCTCAATCCACTTGTTGCCCAGCCTGTGCTTAGGATTGCACTGACCTGTGTGTGTGACCTTGCACTTGGCCTTGTTGAACTTTATGAGGTTCACAGGGGCCCACCTCTCAAGCCTGACAAGGTCCCTCTGGATGGCATCCCGTCCCTCCAGCGTGTCGATCGCACCACACAGCTTGGTGTCATCGGCAAATTTGCTGATGGTGCACTCAGTCCCACTCTCCATGTTGCCAACAAAGATGTTAAACAGCGCTGGTCCCAATACTGACCCCTGAGGAATGCCACTCATCACTGCTCTCCACTTGGACATGGAGCCGTTGACTGCAACTCTTTGAGCGTGACCATCCAGCCAATCCCTTATCCACCAAGTGGTCCACCTGTCAAATCCATGTCTCTCCAATTCAGAGACAAGGATGTTGTGTGGGACAGTGTCAAATACTATGCACAAGTCGAGGTAGATAACGTTGGTTGCTCTTGCCTTATCCACCAACACTGTAACCGCATCATAAAGGCCACCATATTTGTCAGGTACAATTCGCCCTTAGTGAAACCATGTTGGCTGTCACCAGTCACCTCCTTATTTTCCATGTACCTTAGCGTAGCTTCCAGGGGGATCCGCTCCATGATCTTGCAAGCACAGAGGTGAGACTGACTGGCCTGTAGTTCCCCAGGTCTTCCTTTTTTCCCTTTTTAAAAATGGGGGTTATGTTTCCCCTCTTTCAGTCAGTGGAAACTTCCCAGACTGCCACGACTTCTCAAATACGATGGAGAGTGGCTTAGACACGTCATCTGCCAGTTCCCTCTGGACCTGTGGATGCATCTCATCAGGGCCCATGGACTTGTGCACCTTCAGGTTCCTTAGATGGTCTCGAACCTGATCTTCTCCTACTGTGGGTGGTTCTTCATTCTCCCAGTCCCTGCCTTTGTCTTCTGTGTCTTGGGTGGTGTGGCTGGAGCACTTGCCGGTGAAGATTGAGGCAAAAATGTCATTGAGTACCTCAGCCTTCTCCATGTCCTGGGTAACCAAGTCTCCTGTTTCCTTACGGAGAGGGCCCACATTTTCCCCAGTCTTCCTTTTATCACCGACATACCTATAGAAGCTTTTCTTCTTGCCCTTGACGTCCCTGGCCAGATTTAATTCTGTCAGGGCTTTAGCTTTCCTAACCTGTTCCCTGGCTGCTCGGACAATTTCTCTGTATTCCTCCCAGGCTACCTGTCCTTGCTTCCACCCTCTGCAGGCTTCCTTTTTGTGTTTGAGTTTGTCCAGGAGCTCCTTGTTCATCCATGCAGGCCTCCTGGCATTTTTGCCTGACTTCCTCTTTGTTGGGATGCATCTTTTTTTTTTTTTTCTCTTTTTTTCCCTAGTCCTCCATCCGTAATATGTGGATAGTGGGGTCATGCTGGTATGTAGAGCACTTTGAGCCCTCTTGCTGAAGAATGCCACAGGAGCCCTAAGCATCAGTATTATAACTGGCTGTGGGAAGGTGACTGAAGCCAGCTTAAGCTCTGATCTGGCCAAAGCACTTAAATGCACACTTAACTTTAAATATCTGACTAATCCTGCTGATGTTAATAGGACTACTTGCATGCTTAAGTGCTTTGCTGAATTGGAAGTTAATGAGTTCAAAAACTTGGTTATGGAAGAAGCTGCAAGGACTGCAACGTGGATCCCTGTAATTAGATGTGTCTTTTTTGCTGGTCCATGGAAGCCCTTTTCTTTCTTCCTGTATTCTTACAATGGGTCTGCAAACTTCATCTAGGAAGCAACTTTCAAAGAACAGTTTTATTTCAGATGTAAAATGAAGAAAGTCTCAGGTAATTTATTTGTGTCCCCTTTGTTGCATCTGCCATAAACAGCACAGTCTCTCTGCAATTTAAAGGTGTAGAGTCTCTGGGAAATAATATGAAAACCTTAAGAACAGTCTCGGCAGCAACATAATTTGCAGGGAGGTCCCCCGAGCTAGTATTCATCTAGGCTTCATCCACAGTACAGACATTAAAGGACTACAGTTGGGCTGGACTAAGCTGGCAGGGAGGCTGATCTCTGGTGGATGTTCACAACACACAAAGTGGGGCACAGGCACAAGCTGGTGCTGGATCAGGGCCTAGATAATGAAACACAAAGACTGACAAGCATCCAGAAAAGTTTAAAGGGTATTTATGCAGAAGTCACAAAGGCTCAGGCAATCCAAAAAGCTGATGGGACTGTTCCTGCTTTTTAGTATTCATTTGCAGGTGCGCAGGTTGCCTCATGAGATGAATAAAAAGAATAATAATAATAACAATAATTCTCTGACCCAGTAAGCTCACGGTTGGGGATGCCAACCTAAAACAGCCAGACCCTTCTCACCATGAGGAGCATGAGTTAAGACAAGCCTTAGGGAGCATGCAGGAGGAGGTGAGATCTCATGGAAGCAAGTGCAGAAAATGGGCAGAATGGTGTTTCTGCAGTGGGGGTGGAGAGGGGGCTAATTGTCTTTTTTGGGAGTATTCAAGAAACTACTTGTCCATTTAAGGACTGGTTCCATTGTTTGCATTTATCGTCCGCACTCAGGAGGCCAGAGCACAGCCAAGCATTGCTGCCAACTCTGGAAGTTACCCCCTTACAGCAGTTCATTTCCACCATAACAGCATTGCAGAGAAGGGAACGAGGAGATGGGCGTTTCTTTCACTTCAGTTTGTTTTGAATTGCAGCTTACACAGGACCCCAATTTTATACTCCCTTTTGCAGGTTTCAGTCAAGAATAACTCTACTGAAGTCAGCAAAGCTGCAAAATGGACAAGAAGAGGGAACGGGGATCATTCTGTTTGCTGTGGTTTGTAATAAATGCCAGTAGCTCTCCCAGGAAACCTGTCGTGGTGTGCGATGAATGTACCTTGTTTGCATTGAAACAGTGGGATCCTGGGCTCTGATGGAACTGCTCTGGGGCAGCCGGTAATAAATGAATGCTGATTATGGCACTGACTGTGGAGTCAGTGGGGTTTTTATTACTGTACATCCAACAGCAATTTGGTTAGAATTTCTGAAAGACTTTACTGCCAGGAATTTTTTCTCAGTGACAAAATGGAAAGAAAAGGTGAAAAAGTAGTGATGGCAGGCAACAGGGGAAAGGCAAATCGTCTTTCTCACCCAACCCAAATCAGAAAACTGGAAAATGAAAACAGAACAAACAACCAAAATAGCAAAAACCCACTAATGCTAAAAATATAGAAAAATTTCCTTGTAAGATTAATTATTCCTTTTCTAAATTTGCACTTAAATTAATATTTTGTGCTTTAGAAAGGTTCTTTTGGGTTTTGACCAGGTCTCATTTAAACTTGTTTTGGAGACGCTCACAACTGACACATGCATGGGAGGCTGTCAGTGTGGCAAATGCTCTGTTAAAAACTCTGTGTGTGTGGGTGTATCTGTGTATTAACATCCAACAGTGTTCACTCCTGTGTCTGGATACTGCTAAGGTAGCCCTGACTGGGGTGGTCTCACTCATGCAGGAGGCTCAAGGAGCATGATGAACACAAGTCAGTTTCCACAAGTCTTTGCGTGGGTGTCCTGATGGCAGCTTGTTAGATGGAGAGGGGGAGAACGTTGCTGCAAAAGTGGGATCTATGCTCAGTCTTATTTATTTAGACTGTAGGGGACTGAACAAGAGCTAGCTCTTTTCTTCTAAATGTGCACCCCATGCCCTCAGCAAAATTGCATTTTTATCGTTACTGCCAAAATATAGAATGCTACCCCCACGCTTTGGGTTTTCAGTTTTCTGTTTGTCCTTTGTCATCTTGTCACACTACAAGAAGGGCCGGAAGCATCTGGGGAACTGCAGGCCTGTCAGTCTGACCTTGGTGCTGGGGAAGGTCATGGGGCAGATCGTCTTGAGTGCCATCACACAGCATGTACAGGACAACCAGGCGATCAGGCCCAGTCTGCATGGGTTTATGAAAGGCTTGACTAACCTGATCTCCTTCTATGACAAGGTGACCCACTTAGTGAATGAGGGAAAGGCTGTGGATATTGTTTACCTGGACTTTAGCAAAGCCTTTGACACCGTTTCCCACAGCGTTCTCCTGGAGAAACCGGCTGCTCATGGCTTGGACGGGTGTACTCTTCACTGGGTAAAAAACTGTCTGGGTGGCCGGGCCCAAACAATTGTGGTGAATGGAGTTAAATCCAGTTGGTGGCCGGTCACAAGTGGTGCTCCCCAGGGCTCAGTATTGGGGCCAGTTCTAATATCTTTATCGATGATCTGGACGAGGGGATTGAGTGCACCCTCAGTAACTTTGCAGACAACACCAAGTTGGGCGGGAGTGTTGGTCTGCTCGAGGGTAGGAAGGCTCTACAGAGGGGTCTGGACAGGCTGGATCCATGGGCTGAGGCCAATTGTAGGAGGTTCAACAAGGCCAAGCGCCGGGTCCTGCACTTGGGTCACAACAACCCCACGCAGCGCTACAGGCTTGGGGAAGAGGGGCTGGAAAGCTGCCCGGCAGAAAAGGACCTGGGGGTGTTGGTCAACAGCCGGCTGAGTACGAGCCGGCAGTGTGCCCAGGTGGCCAAGAAGGCCGATGGCATCCTGGCTTGTATCAGAAATGGTGTGGCCAGCAGGAGCAGGGAGGTGATTGTCCCCCTGTACTCGGCACTGGTGAGGCTGCACCTCGAGTCCTGTGTTCAGTTTTGGGCCCCTCATTCCAAGAAAGGCACTGAGGTGCTGGAGCGTGTCCAGAGAAGAGCAACGAAGCTGGTGAAGGGTCTAGAGCACAAGTCTGATGAGGAGCGGCTGAGGGAACTGGGGTTGTTTAGCCTGGAGAAAAGGAGGCTGAGGGGAGACCTTATCACTCTCTACAACTACCTGAAGGGGGGTTGTAGTGAGGTGGGTGCTGGTCTCTTTTCCCAATTAACAAGTGACAGGATGAGAGAAAATGGCCTCAAGTTGTGCCAGGGGAGGTTTAGATTGGATACTAAGAAATATTTCTTCACTGAAAAGGTTATCAAGCATTGGAACAGGCTGCCCGGAGAAGTGGTTGAGTCACCATCTCCAGAGGTATTTAAAAGAGGTGTAGATGTGGCACTTCGGAACATGATTTAGTGGTGGACTTGGCAGTGCTATGTTAACGGTTGGACTCGATGATCTTAAGGGTCTTTTCCAACCTAAATGATTCTATGATTCTATGATTTTATTTCTGTGCTCTCCTTTAAAGAGGAGACCTTACTGACTGCCCTGTCTTTCTTCTGCTGAGTAATTCCACCAGGTGTCTGACAAAGATACTTTAGCTTTCGCAATGCCAAAAGGCATTTAGCAAAGGTCCTTCTTACCTCCTCTGCTAAAGTTTTTTGATAGGTCTGCAAATTTCTCTGCAAAACACTGACCAGCAGGATGACTATGGCTCTGTGGACACACACATTTCACTGCTGGCACAGTCAGCAAATTGGGTTTCAAGTAGCTTCTGATCTGGCTGGGGACTGAGGTTACTTATTTATTCACAGACGTGATAGACATTGCTACTCGACTTGAATCTGGTGCCTTGTGAAGGGCTGTGTGGGTTTATTTTCAGTCTCATGCTGTATCCCTCTAGACAGCATAATCCAAACTTTCCTGCTTATAGGACATTGGTTGAACATAACAACAGTTAAAAAATACCTTTAAGAAAACTGGCATTAATGACAAAGAGTGGAAGAAAATTAAATTATATCTAGAAACAAGTAAGGCTTTTAATTTTTTTTTCTTTCTTATATTCTGGCTTCATGGTCCTTCATTAAGACCTAATGTTAGAGTTTGTGGGAAAGCCCTCATGTATATTTTAAAATTTTGTCTGCAGCTAAATCTTAGATCAAGCAGGAAGCATGAATTTGGGAGAATTGGATATTGTGACTGGTAGGTTTGAAAACAAAATAAGTGCAATTTCTGAACACTGGTTGGCAGGTGTTGATGGGTGACATTCTGTAATTTACTGTACCGGGTTTACAAAAGGCCAGCAAGGAGACTGGAAAGCTGGGGGCCAGCTGCATGGAGTCCTGAGTGCACTTGCCTCCTTTTGAGTGAGAAAATGAGCTTATTGCTTGTTCATAACTCAGAGCTAACCTGGGCCAGTTTGTCTTGGCTGGAGAGGGAGCTTTGCTTTGTTTGGCCCACAGTGTGCTGGACTGCATTTCAGAGCATAGTGGGGTTTGATTCAATAGTAGGTTCAGAGTAGGGTTAGGGTTCATCCCAAACCCACCAAATCAAGCTTGTCCATATGTCATTTCCCATCATCTATGTTGTGTCATCAGAAATCCTCAGTTCCAAAATGCTAATATAAATATATTTGGGTGGCTTTTTGTCCCCTCTTCTTCCCAAGTCTTAATGTTGCAAATGCTACTTAATAAATATTATGAAGAGAGATTCACTGAAGGATGTAAATATTCATCAGTCTTTAATGATTTGCATTTGAATCCAGAAAATTGGCTTATGACTCCACACTGATTTTCTTTCACTCTGATTTTCACATGGCATTGAATGCAGGAGGATTAAATACCTGGGGTTTTCTCTGGTCCAAACCAGACTTTGCTGTCTTCATTTGGAAATAAGTTCAGCATGAGCTGGTAACTCAACCTTGTGCATCACTTAATCTTTTTCAATCCTTCAAGACTTTTTGTTTCTAACAAAGAACTTTAGGATCTCTCTTGTCACTCTCAAATGAACCAGTCACCACCTCTGGAGTATTTAATTTTCACCTTGGCAAGGCTGATGGCTGCATAGTCCTGCAATTCAGAATGGGAGGCCAAAAAGTGGAAGTGTTGGCCATGGGATCAAGAGTTTCAATGTTCTTTCTATCCTTTTGTGTTTAACCTATCCAGACCTTGCAAACCACACCAAACCATTGTATGCTTTGTGGACCTTGTCCCGGGGTTGGGAACCCTGTGCAGAAGTGCAGTGGTAGTGTGTGGGATGAGCTCCAGCTCTTGGCCAGTGCTGAAGACAGGGCCATTTTATCTTCTCTTGCATTTTCCAGCTAGACTAAGACAGTGTGGCTATGCTGGCATGCTGGTACGATGCTGTTTAGCTGTATAGGCTCATGGATGGGTAGTCTTTTAAGATTCTCGTGTATAATGGGATGGATACGCTCAGTCCTCTGAAGGGCTGTTAGTTTCAGAGTACAGCCCTGATGCTTGTCGCCTCTGGGAGCAGCTGGCATTACCAGTTACCTTTTCTGTGTTTGCAGTGGGTGCGTTTTACCCAAAATATTTAGTGTCATTCTAGATTACAAATAAATTCAATGTAGATTGACAATGCAATTTTGGTAATTTGACCATACCCTTTTAAAAGCCACTTACGGCTTCTCCATTGGCGTAAGACACCTCATTTTTATAAGATTAGTAGGACCTGGATTAGTCAGCAAATGACACTGAGATCTTCTGGGGAAAACCCAAGGTGATAGTATGAGATTAATATTGATAATCTGGAGCCTGAATAAATGAGACACCAAATGGCTTAAATTTAAATTGGCTTCAGTGGAACTTGTTAGGATGGGGCTTTTAATAAGTGAGGGTCTTCTTTAGGATGGGCTGTTATTCTGCGTGTTCTGCCTGTTGAATACAATATAAAAATTATATGCCTAGTCCTAAACAAAAGTAGGTGTCAAACATTTTGCTGTCAGCTAATTTAAGACTCAGTGTGATAAGCTCACTGTCCTTAGGTCTGTGTATCTGCCTGACTGTTTATCTGTGTCTCTTAGTTCCTGAGGGTATGATAAGTTTGTGTTAATTTATGGTTCTAAGATACTTGTGTATGTCCAGGGGATGGTTTATACAGAAAAGCTTAGATAACAAAAAAAATGTATGCTGTCTGCAGAAACCTTAGAAGTGTTGATGTATTCCAGGTAATTGTGAAAACAAGAACAGAATATCAGCCTGACCAGAAGAACAAAGGAAAACTCAGAGTGCCCAAAATTGCTGAATTCACAGTCAGTTTCACTGATGGTGTAACAGAAAGACTAAAGGTAAGAAATGGTTATTCTGCTGCCTTCTGATGCAAATGCCACACATTTTAAAATAACTGAATCAAAGTGACAGTAAAGACAAAACAAGTTTAACACTCCACTCAGCACTAGGGTCAAAGAGAGCTTTATCTGCATGAGTATAAAGCTTTTTTTTTTTTTTTTTTAGGACAGACATGAAAATACCTTCATAACTAGATCTAAAGTAAGAAATGTTTTCCTTTTCAAGGAAAAGTTATGAAAATATTTTACAGCCCAAATTTAAAGTAAAACAAATTTGAATCTTTTTTTCTTCTCAAACATTTGTGTTTAAAAAGAATAAAAAAAATCACAGTGAAGATTGATTGAAACAATTTGTTTCACCTTTTAAAAATTCTTTTGTCTTGTCAAACAAAGCTTTTCATATTTAAAATATTTTATTATTATAGAATTACATTATTATAGATTAAAAGCCATTTCAAACTGGATTAAAAAAGAGATGTTAGACAAGTATCCAAGCAGCATGTTCTGTCCTGTAAGCAGTTTTGGTTCACGGGAATTGGAATTTTCTGATGAAAAATGTTTCCTTGAGAAATTTTCAACAGACTCTAATCAAACATGGAAAGAAACTCATGAATTATTGAGTGCCCTCAGTTCCTGTTGACTGCAGCATATTAGAATGGCTCAGTTCCTCCTAAAATTAGACTCGAAGCATGTAGCTGCTAGTATTTTCTCCCTTTTCATTGAGAAGATATGGTGCTTTTCCTAAACCAGAGAGCATGGGAGTGATAAAAATGTGAGATCTAATTTCACATTTCCAAAGTCAGAGGAAATATCAATGATTTAAGTAGAAAACAGAGAGAGTAGGCAGTGCTTAGCTATAGTCCTGCTCCTTGAAAAGCTAGGATTAGGTTTATACATTTTTTGCGAAAGGGTATCATCATCAACAATTAACAGCAATTGACTCAAGGAAGTGAATAGTCTTTCATTTGGCCCAGTTGTTCTTAGTTTTGCAAGAAATAAAAAAGTTTATTATAATTATTTTCTAGTAATTTAGAAGAAAACTATCACTTTTAAAATTGGAATGCAATCCAGGAAGAATTGTTACTACTCTTCCTTGATAAACTTCAAGATAAGGCTTGTTCAACTTACTGAAAGGAGAAATGTTTAGCTACTCTCTTCTAAAGCACTACAGAATGGCACTGTTTCTGTTTTTTCCAGAAATTCACTAACATATATTTCACAAGGGCATTTCTGTTGCTTTCATCCAGGATATTTAAAGCCATAATTTATTCTTAAGAGGTCTATGAATAAATGTTTATAGCTTTTTGGTTTTTTTTTCCAGTGGACACCACATGTTTTGATCTGAATTACTTCCCAGGGGCTTACATGCTGTTGATTTTGACCGAGTTCTTCACTGATCTTATTGCATGCATAGTACCTATTTGCCACCAATAGTGACTCTCCGTTGGTACCACTAGTAAAGTAAACAGCATATTAGCCACAGTTAAATCCCCAGTCTTTGAAACTGCAGCAGATGTTTTCCAGTGTGAGCAACGTACAAATCAGAACCAGACACAATGTGCCTGAGAAACAACAGTAAATGTAGTCTCCTGGAAGTTGGCTTGTGACCTGCAATAAATGGCATTATTGTTGATATTGTAAGTAACGGTGCTTCCCTGGGTATTTAAAACTTAATCTTGCAGCCCTGAACAGTGTTAAGGTCAATATAAGACCCAAGTTTTAATCCCATCAAAAGATCTGGCCCTGTTACTTAAAAAAGCAATCAAGAACATCTCATCCTTACACACTGTGCATGCTGGAGGCCCATAAGTTAGATATGTAGCTCATCCACTGCTATGGATAAATCTCATTTAATCTACTCCTTCCATAGAGTATCTTATTTTTCCCATTCTTCAACCCCCCAAGTTGCTGTTGCATTCAAACTTCTCCTTTTGATGTATTTTTTCCTCTCCCCTTCCTATTTTCAGTGTGGTTCTCCCATTGCTCTCACCCATGTGTGCCCGAGGACGGCGCAGCAGCAGGCGTGGGGGAGCCGGAGGCTCCAGCAGCGTGCACAGCACTGACAGAGGTTTAAGCTGCCTTCCCATTACGCTGCGCAGTGGGGATGGCTGTGGGAGCTGTGCCTCTTCCTATGCAGCCTGGCAGCATGACAGTTTCATTTTTAAGCTATTTCCTTTCCCTAAAGTCCATATGATTTCCATTCTCTGCTCTTCAATGTCAACTTATTAATCACTCAGCCTCTCGTCTAATACTGGATAAGACTATAAGCCTCTCCCTGTCTGCTTTTCATAAGGCTTCCATGTATCGTATTAAGTTTGTAGTATTATTTCCTGACAAAAATGAGCTGAGATAATAGGTAATATTTCATTACCTTTTGTACTTTTTTCTTATTGCACCACATTTTTGTACCAGCGCATATTTTTAGTGAAGTTATTAAAAATACTGCCCTCTGGTTATAAGCAGGCCTATTATCTAGTACTGATGAAATCATTTTACATTTGTTTTTTGTAAGAGGAAATCATAGTAAATAACTTTTATTATCTCAGTTTGGCTACACTTTTAAAAGCTTAAAAAAAGATAATATAGATGAGATCATCATATTTTTTTTTGCTGGCTGGTTGCTTTGTATAGCCTTCCAGTATGTGGTGCGTTGGAAATACCATCCACAACTTCTTGCTAACATGCTGATTAAAATTAAAGTATTCATCTATACTTGAGCCGGGCTGTTGGTAGCTATACACTGGCAGAAGCAATTAAATCATCGCATTGATTTCTGCAAGGGAAATGATGGAGGGAAAGGCCAATGGTCCATCCAAGTGTAGATGGTCCATTGGTTTAGAGCCAATAATATCCAAATAGATGAGAGCTGTATGGGAAATGCACGTACAACTGGTGTGAGTCTACAGCAATGCTTGAATTCAAGGGTTTCTGTAGGGACCCATTTTGCTACTACAGCTCTGCTAATCTGTGTATGAGGAGCAGTACGTCTCAGCCCGTGGTACCTGTATGTTGGGAAAAAAGACAGGACAGTGAGAGAATGCAAAGAAATAACCAAGAGGTCCTCTCCTATCTGCTACTGCACTACTTTGGCATCCTGGAGAATACAAAGCAAGATGTCTAATATTTTATCTTTCACCCAAATAGTAGAATTATCATCAATTCAAGCAAATATGGCAAAGTGAATATCATTAATGAGTGTGTGTGGAAAAATGCTGCTGGACTCCATATTTATGACTGTGCTCCCCACCCACTAATAACCTCTCTGGAGGAGGTTTTAACATTTCTGTTTCAGCCTGTGAAGTGCTTTTCTTTCCTCTCTACTTCTGGTCACTTGGTATGGGAATGTTCTCAGGGAAGAAGGAAACTCTCCCCAAGTTCTTGGTTTTTTTTCTGAGTCATGTAGCTGTATTATACGGAAGAGCAGGATCTCGAGGGGAAGTTTTGTGACCATATGAACATGGCAGTCAAATCCACAGATGCCCTTTATTCTGCCTTTTGGGTATCTTTTATTGAAGAGGCTAATGAATTATTAGACAACCTTCTCGCATGAGCAAGCCAAAGACAGAATTTAAGCTTATGTATGCATATTTTTCATCCATCCAGAATAGCACAGATCTGAGGTCTTTAATTATCGTAAAGAAGAGACTGTCCCTAGGCAATGGTTCTTATTTCACACTACCTCTTCCAGGAATTTTAGATAGCTTCTGCAACTTGTCACATCTCCTAATAGATGAGATTATGATTCTCTATAGCTCAGCACACAGTGTCCTGGAAGTTTGACCAATTAGGCTTATTTTTCAGCTGGATGAGTCACCCCATACATACTTTATAACAAATGTTTAAATAGCTGTGTGTAGATGGGTTACAAGAAAATGATGTTAAAATAGCATTATGGTTGAGCCATCCATACATAAAAGAAATTTCTTTTATCATTTTACTCCTCCACAGAGAAGCAATGACAACATTTTTTCTAAGCTGACTGGCAGTGATTTATAGACCTTGCCTCCTCCAGACTGTTTATGCCTTTGGAGTGTGTCCCTCTAGGAAGTTTTTGAACTGCAAAGATCTTATTTTGCAGTAACGATGTATACCAAGGCTTCTCTGTCTGGAGGGGAATGGTATCTGGTGTTTGCCTTCCATTTTGCATGCTTTGAAGGTAGCTCATGTTACCATGCTTTGCCAGTAGCTCACGTTACCATGCTTTGCCATGCAGTGATGACACTGAGGTGCATTAGAAAAGGTCAGCAAATGTGATGACTCTCTCTACCATGTTCCTTTGTAGGACAACAGATCTAACACTTTGCATGTGAGGTAGGGCTTACTGCTCCTCTTTGCCAGTGATACCCCATGTTACAGCTTTTAAGAATAATCTATAATATGCAAGCATCGTCATTCCCATAAGTTTCTGTGCTTATTTCTTTCTATCAGTAATGAAATGAGATCAAATGCTCTTTTTCTTTTCAAGCAGATCATCCATTGAATGAAGTCTTGTTACTTCTGGAGGACAGGGTTTCCAGTGACTCCTTTTGGCTTCCAACCTGTCCAGATTAACAAAGAAATCAACCAGAATTTATGAGGTGGAGTGGGTTTCTACCCACTTTCTTGACTGTCACTTAGCTGAAGCTTGTGTTCAAGACATTAGCACCCTGCTTAAGAAGAAACAAGCTAGAGAATAGTTGCTGATGGATTTTGTGCTTGATCCAGTCAGACCCAGTGAGCGTAGGTAGACCTGTGGTAGCCCTGAGTTTGCCCAGATTTTTCTAGCTCCAAATATCACCAGAAAAGGTACTGGAGTGTTCTTTCAGTGTAGGCTTACAAGACGGAGTGTCAGGTTGACACATATAACTGCCTGTCGGTTACTGGTTTTGCACAAATTGCTCTCTTTATTATGCAAGTAAGTTCACGTGCAACCAGTTTGACCTCTGTTATTACAAAATGCCATAGAGCTATTCATTACTGCCTTTTCAGGGAGACAATGATTTAATGACTATTAGCTGGGTGATAGTTACCTACCATAGTTATCTGACTTCCACAGTTCTTTTCTTTTCATGGATCATTTTCTTAAGAAAGTTGAAGTTATCGGTCTTTCAGCGTTGGAATAATTAAACTATGTACTTGTCTTTAACAGAACAAGTTGGGAGTGGGTGTACGGGGGAGAAATTGAGGTATCTAAGATGTTTTCTTACGAGCAATTTATCTACCTGGAAAAATCATCTGCAAGTATTGATAATTACTTCACTGAAGAAGCCTGGGAACTTCACTCTTTTTGCTACAAGTTGGCAAGATCTGTCTTCAGAGTCACTGGCTGTGTAATCCATTCCTGTTGGGTATGCAATGACAAAATATTTCTTATCAGTAGATCAACCCTCTCCTCCCTCCACCCTGAAACTGCTCTGATACATGCAGATCCAGTAACCAGTGGATGTAATTATTCACCACGCTTTTCATCAGGTTCTTAAAATATAGTGGAACCCATTCAAATGTTTCTGTTATTGAAATGCTCATACTGAAACAATTATTTTCCTCTGACCTAATGTGAAAGACTTAGAACAAAATTGGTTTGTCTCCAGCCACACCCTACAAAACAGACATTGACACAATAATTGTTCATTATCAAAACCAAGCCAGTGTCTGAAATGCTTGGTTCCTAATTAAGAAAGATTTTTCTGGGCCAGGGCCAGGGCTTGACTTCCTGTTGGTAGCAGCTTTGCTGAAATGGAAGCTGCTTTCCCTGCTTGCACCACTAGAATCTGACCCATCACATCCCCAGGGTATTCAGCTAGATCTTGTAGTGGAAGCATCCTCATGTGATGGGCATTGCAATTCAGAGGAAAGGAAAGTCCCAGGCTTTTATGCTTGTGAAGGAAGGTGGGGAGCAGGTCTTGATCACTTTCTTTCTGTAGGTAAGATCCACTGAGATGTGAGCACAAAGTGTCTTCTGTGGTGTGGTGCAGAGAATTGCTGTGTGGGCTCTGCACTGCCAGATGACTGCACCATGAACACAGCTTTGAGAAATGCCTCATTTCCTTGAATGCATACATTTACCTACCTGCCCACCCTGCCCTTGTTTTTAAAGGACACATCACTATTGCAGCTGTGTAGGTGGCAACTCTCTACCTTGCTCTGCTGCACACACACCCAGCCCCAAATGTGGCATTTGGTCTCTTTCTGCTCCCCCGCTTCCCCTTCCCAAACTTCCCTTCCATGCCACGGTTCCTGCAAACTTCTCCATAGGATGTTCTGCATTCACCTGTAGGCTATTTCTTTATGCTGACAGTTCTTCCTCTAACCTGCAAAGGACTGAAACCCAGAAAAACGGCATGGGGTTTTTCGTTGTGCCCATTCAATAGCTAAATAAATTTAAAGATTCCTTTAATTGTTAAGTTACCACGGCGCAGGAGTAACTCATAGACAAAGGACTCCTCTGAGTGTGAGCAGGACAATTTTCGTTACTGCTTTTTAATACTAACAATAACAATGTTACTATGGCAACTGCCACATCACATCGGTTATCTGGAAGATGCAGAGTGGCTGCTGAAAGATCCCATTACATTGACTAATGTGAGTGGTGCTCGAGGGAGGGAACATGCGCTAATACACAGAGATTTTTCTCACTTTGGTGATAATTGCTAATGTGGCTGAGATGTTTCCAGGCTGCAGAGCACTCAGATGAGCTGTGTGATCCAGGAGAACAAGGGACAAAGTGGAGGAAAATCAGAAAGGTGGCAGGTACAGGGGAGCAGTGGCAATAGCATTCAGGTATCTTGTTGCACTGGCATCAGCATCAGGGATGGTATAGTGGTTTCCTGTTGAGGCTTGCATTCAAACAGGGGCTTGGAGAGGTGTCAATATGAAGGAGTTGATTTCAGTCTCCAGGGACTGGTTTGGAGGCTTATTCAGTCCCTTTGAGAGTTCTCAACTATCATCAGGCAATCTCCTTTCCCAGTGGGCTCAGATGCAGCGGGCATGTTCTTCTTGCAGGGCTGTCAGGCAGCGCTCACTACACCTAAGCCTTCTCCAGAGAGTGATGGAGTGACTTGTCTCTGGAGCCCAAGCTTTCCCTTGTCTTTGGAGATTGAATATTTTCCACTGCAATGCAGAGGGTCACAGTTTCTCCTTTCTCAAAACCCCACTGCCCAGCCCTGCCTGGCCTTGCATCTACTTACATTTGATGCAAACTAGCACCTGCATGGATTCAGACTCTCACTTGTGGTGTGTATGAAAGGAAGTGAGAAATGTTGCTCATCATCCTTCTGCCTGAGCTCAGAAATCATTCTTCTCCTCCTCTGGCTGTAATGGGAAGAGAAGAGGATAGGTCATATCTGTCCTAGTTGGTCTCACAGCTTGCATAGAGATAGATTGATGGAGCCATTTGTGATCATCAGTGACAATTCGGAGCTGTGAGGATGAACCGAATGTGGATTTGTGGCTCAGCTGCCAGAAAACAGATATTTCTGATCACATCCCCAGGTATGGTACTATAAACCCTGCAAGGTTTCCTGTTTGGGTAAAAGTCTGTGGTTTTTGTAAGAGTTCCCAGCTAATACCTGGCTTTCTGGTACAGGCTACATCCCAAGAAGGTAAAGGCAGGAAGAATTTTCATGTCTAAAACACACATGAGAAAAGTATATTTTGATTTAACTAGAATGCTCTATACAACTGGCTTAGGGACCCCCTAGCAAAGCAAAGCAAAAAAAAAAAAAAGACATGGCTTTTATATGAAATGGATCATTCCTTAAAGTGTATTCTTGTTTTATATTCTTTTTTACAGAAACACACACATGTACTCTTTTGCAAAGTCAGAAGAGCCACCTCAAATAGATTTTATTTTTGCCATCTGCAAGCACTGACAGAGTAATCAGCTGAAGAGATTTGTTCAGGGTTATTTTTTCCTTTAATTGAGTTTTTGAGAGAAGAAGAAAGTTAATTGCTATGCAGAAAATGTCTAAAAATGGAAGTCACAGAGAATATTCACATGGCTAAGGGCTTGTGGGGTAGACCTGCTGAATCTAAATTCTCCAAACCATGATATATTGGAGGAAGAAAGGAGTTACAGAGCAGAAACCTCAGCTGACCCTTTGCTTTGGAACAAAATGATTGAAAAAGATTTTCATATGTGACTGCATTGAGATACCCATTCTGCTAATTACAAAATGTAATTGCAGTTTGCATTTAGTCTGAATGATTTCTTACACTGCATCTTTGTCTTCAACAACACAATGCCATGTTTCGTTCTGGTACCTCTGCCACCCAACAGTAAACCCTATTTGTTGGGTAATTTTCTTGTCAGCATTTGAGGTGGAATGAAATATGCTTAATGCTAATGTAGCAAAAGGGACCGAATGGGATAGAGGAGGAAAGAGTTTACAGCTGACTGAAGCCAAGGCAAAGTTTATTGACTGTCATTAAGTGCATTTTGAGTCTTGTAGCCAAACCACAGAATGCTAAAAAAAAAAAAAAAAAAAAAAAAAAAATCAGGGAAGTGAAATGCTTCACTCATACATTTTTTTTCCATGTAATGTTTCATTCTCTCTATTTATAAAGCAGCACAGGCTGCTGATTGAATGTTAAACAGACCTGAGCTCCCTCTTGTTAGTACTTGCAGATGTATTAAGCCTGTTGGGTCAGATCCACAGCTAATGGAACTGGCCTCATGCCTTTGAAGGCATCATAATCAGCTAGATTATTCATTTTTGTTGTTTGTTTTTAAAAGAGTAGCTTTTGTAAGTCATTTGCAGCAATAAAGCTTCACATTGCTAATTTAAAATGGAAAGGCTTTTAATTCTTAAGTTACCCAAGGGACACTTTGCTTGCCATGTCCTCACTTTGTCTTTGTATGAAGCACCCACATAAGAAGAGTAAGTTTTTTAAGAGAAATGGGTGTACTGGACCATGAATGCTGCCATATTATTAGCTTTATTTCCTGACCCGTGATGGTAGACATAGATGCTGAAATGCATGTGAATATGTTGACCTTCCTGAAGGAATGAACTTCCAATTGATTTTTTTTTTTAACCACAATAGTGCACTGATCAAAGGTATTTTAATTTGTGCAAGCTTGATCTTTGATTTTGTTTTATCTAAGAAGTCCATGGGGCCAGGGAGTGGTAAGGGAAAGTTATCTTGTGCCCTGGCATATAAAGAGCTTAAATTGTTCAGGGCATTTTTAAATCCAGTCTTCTGTTGTTGATGACCGATGAGGAAAATGGTAGTGTCACATGTGAAATCAAAATATAAGAAAGTGATGGGAGAGGCAAATACACAAGAAAACATGCCTGGAGGAATACCATTTTGTGCCTTAGCCCAGTACATCAATACTCAAGTCTGAAAGGTTTGCTTTGAAAATTAAGCCTGTGGAAGAAGGTAATTTCGTAAAGCAAACAGACCTCAGCTTTTCCCTAGAACCAGCTTGATCCTTGGCTGTGGGATGGTGTTGGTGCTTGGATGGTTTTGCACACACAGGCCCAGAAAAAGCCAAGCTTTTGGGGACTTAGATGCTTGCAGCTTTGGATGGGATTTACTGGAGTGTCTGTGAGTACCAGTGGGGAGCAAGCTGTGGAGCTGGACCTGAGTGTGTGTCAGGTGTCAAAAAAAGCCAGCAGCAGAGCAAGGAACTCAACCTGCATTTCCCAAGTCTGTTGCCATGTGCTAATGCCTGGACCCAGGACTCGGGGCTCTTAATGCTTTCCCTGCACCAAATACAATGTGAGGGAAGTGAGGAGAGGGGATGATTTTGCATGTATGAGACTCTTCAGAGGTAGAGTCTTGGCAGGCAAAGGGTAGGCAAGGAGACATTTTATTGATGACTTGATTTATCTTGTATTCCTGTTAATGCATTTTAAAAGGACCCTTGATGAGCTGAGGCATCCATTGTCATGTCCCACGTGAAGTGACCAGAGGAATTGTCACAGCCAAGACTTTGCACAATGCAATGGGAAATTGCAGCGTGTCACTGATGAAGAGTTAGCTGTGGAGATGATGTATCTGTCTGCTGCAATCCCACTAATTGAAAAACCATCTTAAATTAGTGATCTGGAAGGAAGCCTCTTCCAGCATTGCTCAGCTCATGAAATGGTATGTCAGGTGTTATTAGGACCATGGGTTTGGGAAGAAAAACACCTTTATAAGAAGTGTTCCTGAGTCACCACACTTGTTTAATTTGGGGATTTTGCTTCTTTTCTCTTGAAGGTAGCAGTGTCACAGAAATAAGAAGGGAAGGCTTATGATAGTTGAAAAAGGAAGAAAATATTCTTGTAGGAGGAGGGGAAAAAGACCTTTAAACACCTCTATGGTCTGCCAAAAAGGCTGTGTATTTATTTGGTGTTCCTAGAAACAATATTACAGCATCTCAATATACCAGCCTGTTCTGATGAAGGATTTTTTTTATGGCATTAAATGTCAGAAAAGAAAAAGCAAACCAGAGATTTTTATTTACCTAAGTGAAAATTCACAAATATTCAATGGTGGAAGCATCCTTGTTGAAAATGGCATTTTAGAACTTCATTAAGGAACAGGGGCTTGGAAACTGAGCCATGAATTTTCCATTCAAGGGGTTTGACTTGGCACAGAAAGATGTCATGCAGACCACAGCTGGCACCAGACACAGTTAAAAAGATCTGAGGCTATTAGTGCCTAAACAGCCACTAGAAATTATATTACATGATGGAGACTGGCTAATATAATTGAGCCAGCTAGTTGTTGTGTACATAATTCAATTATTTGACAAATTGCTTAGAAACACGGTGTTCTTGTTCCACAGTCGTGCTGCACTCAGTATTACAAGGCTCAGAGCAGAGGAATTGCTGGTGGGTTCATAGTCATCTCAGAAGACAGACATTTCTTTTTAAGATTTCAAACTTGTGAGAGGTTCACTGGTGTAGTCGTGGTGGGGTGGTGTATGCAGAGATGGGTAGAGCCAACGGGGACGTGGCTGGGATAGCAAACTGGCTCAGAGACAGCTAATGCTGTTTCAAGT
The DNA here is from genome assembly GCF_964188355.1 of Buteo buteo. Lineage (NCBI taxonomy): Eukaryota > Metazoa > Chordata > Aves > Accipitriformes > Accipitridae > Buteo > Buteo buteo. Next base: position 11,363,240 of record NC_134194.1, on the reverse strand, counting down.
AGACACCTTTGAGGCTTTAGGGTAGTTGGAGAAATGACCCTCTCTTTACTCTGTGAGTCTTTTGGTCTTTGATTGCTGGGCTGTGTGGGCTGAAAGGAACCCATGAAATAGTGGAGCAGATGTGAGATGTTTTTGGACCCCAAGTTTATACCATCCTCATGGATGGTCTTCAGTGTTCTTAGGAGAATTGGGGCCAAATTGGTTTATGGTTATGAATTCTAAGATAAAGGACCAAAAAACTCCCCCCTAAGCTTCATGTAAGAAGCCATGCAGCACTAAGGAGTGTTTTCTCATAGCTCTGAAGATTTAGATACATGACTAAGGACATTTCCCTCTTACAAAGCACTGCCTAAGAGATACTATTTAAGAATCTGGAAACTGTCTGGAATAAAGCTGTTCTGTAATAATAAAGGACAAATCCTACATCTTCTTGAACAGTACCAAGCGAATATGAAGACCCAATTGTGTCACTTTTTTTCAGTTAGCATTTCAAAATTTCAGAGGCTAAGTTATTGCCATAAAATCAGCAAAAACAGCAACTTATTACAAACAGATTTTTAACCATCAGGAGTGAAATGCCACTTTTGAAGTGCAGTCAAATCATTTTTACCTGCAGAATGGATCAGGCTGTATAACAGGGTGCTGGGCAATGCACCACACCATTTCTTTGGCTGAGTCTAAACAGTGGAGCATCTCTTCTTGGAGTGTATTTCAGACTCCTTATCCACCTGGTCAATCCGTCCCAGTGTCCTGTCAGCCTGTGGCTCCCTCCCTGCCTACATGCCTGAGTTTTCTTACAATAGCAACCTGGATTCAAATGATGGGGTGATTCACACTTGGATTTCATCCTGGCATACAGGTGGGAGGCAGCCAGGATAGACAGCTGGATCCGGGAGCTGAGAAGTGCTCCTGAGTCTTTTGCTTTAGCTGTAGCTTTAATGTTGAGATCTAATGTTGTCAATCTTACATCTAATTATCAGCTGGAAGAAGTTAGGGGATGAAGGGGAAAAAATTATGCTCCTGAATTTTTCACTGTCAAGCAGAAATCCTTGTAGTGAGATCATGAATGTATGAACATATACTGAGATGCCCTTACAGCTAAAACCTTTCTACTGAGCAGCAGGACTTCTGGGACTGGCCTTGTGACAAATGGATTGATGATTTTGTGATTTTTTTTTTCTTGCAAGTTAACTAGGTTGTCAATGGATTGATAGGTTTTCAGGTGTAATGGCATTGCCATAAGCTACGGAAAGAGCCTTGTTGCCTATCCAAGCATAGCTCTTATGCCTTTCTGTGAAAATAAGCTTGACAATTTCTGCCAATTTCATTTATAACAGATTTTGCCTCATTCAGAGTCTTTCTTCTTCTACAAAGAGGAAATTAAACCCAAGATAATTTCTTCAGCTGAATTGCCTATTAAAGGCCACAAAATTTCCCAATAGCTAGCAACGTGAAGGTATCTTGGAGAACCAGACATGGCACTGGCAGTAACATCCTTTCCTGCAAACTTGAATGTGAAGAGGGTGAGACTGCAGTGCAAGAACGGACAGAGGCATCTGGCTTCTGAGGTCCCTTATTCACATTACAGCTCCTAAGACTAGGAAGACTGTGCAGAATTTTGTAGGGATTTTTCCATGGTAGATGATCTTCACCTGGGAATTAAACAGGTCTCCTTCACAGTAACACACAACTCTACACTCTGAGAGCATTAACTCTTCTCTGCGTGCTGCTTGTCTGGCTGGTTTTCCTATAGACAGCAATGCTTTTCCTGGTTGTGGCATCTTCTTGGCTGTACTGCTAGTTTGAGCATATATAAGCATATATATTGCATGCTCTGAGCAGTGGGAAAGGTGTCCAGAGTCAAACATTTATTTGCCAGGTTTAGAAAAAAAATCATGCTTGATATCTAAGAAGTACCACCCACGCTGATGAAAACCCCTGCTTGCTAGCATCTCGTAAGAGTTGCATGAGCACGGAGAAGATATTCTGTGCTGTTTTTTTCAGATAGATTGATAGAGATCACATCATCTGTTTGCATCCTTAGAATTGCTCCACTTAGGTGGTAAATGGAAGGTGGTTTCAAATGCCTGGGCACCTGGGGTTTGTGCCTGATCCACAAACAGCAGGTGGTACTTGCCGAGTTCCTCCAAAGCTGGACTGAATGCAGCTGTTTTCCCCCCAAAGAAAGGGCAGCACAGTGGTTTTCCAAATTAATTTTAGACAGCAGATGATAAGGTTGCTGCCTGAGTATGAGCAGTGATGGGTTTGAGCTTTAGTAGTGGAGCATAAGGATTGCAGTGCTGTGCCAGACTTGCTGACCATCTCATTTGGAAACCCATTTTAGTGACACAGAGGCAGATACATCAGAACAATGCGTAAAAATCCAAAATGGCCAATTTCTTACTCCTCTTAAGACATCTGAGCCTACAGAAGGTGCCTACTGATTCTAGTGTCCTGTAGGAAACTAAAGGAGATTTAGACACCTGACTGCCTTTGTGGATCTGGGTCTAAATGACTGGTTCATGCCATCAAATATGAGAACTCAGTGGGGAAAGAGGGGGCTGTGCCTTTTGTTTTATTAAGCCCTACTTCAAGCCATGTGGAGGCTCTCCATATGAATGTCTCATCTTTTTGGAATCTTACTGACCTCCTTCTGCTGACCATATTGTATACAGTAAATCTGTTAGATTGTGTTTAGTTTCATAGATTAATTGTGGTTTGGGTTAGAAAAAACAACCCTTTACTTCTTCGAAAGGTGTTGCTTCACAGTTTTGTAGGATGTTGTCTTCTGTGTTTCACTGTGAGGTGGCTTGCATTTGAATGCCCATGTTGTTTTCTCTCCCTATCCAATTTTTTTTTTTAACCATTTTTATGCTGAGTCCTCACAGGGTGTGACACCATCAGTGGAGCCTGTGAAAATAACAAAGGTGGAATGACAAGCCCTGACACCAGGGCGGTGATTATAAGTTATGTTCCTCCAGCTGCTAACACAAGTAATATGTGGCTTAAGTGGGAACAAAACCACACCCCCCACAACTCACCAGCATGGGTTGGATGCTGAATACTAATAGGGAGCCGTCTGCATCCAGTCCCCACTGGGAAAAAAATATTTGTCAACTCAGTTCAAACAGTGCATAAATTTAAGGGAACTGCCATCTGCTGACAGACCCTTCCCCCACCTACACTGCCTGAAAATCCTTCCTTATGAATATCTGCTCTGTGCAATAGAATTCTCATCAACCTCTGTTCAGGATCTGCCTTTCTCTGCTTCTTTCCCCCCCCAGGTATTTCCAGAGAGTTCAGATTTCCAAGGACTCTAAGGCACCGAAATACCTCACTGGTCTGTGTGACAGTACCAGCCCAATGCTGGTATGTAGCTACCTGCAGGCTCTGCAGCTCTGCAGGTTATCAGTATTGCTGTCAAAGCCCCTAAGGCTCGATTTTTGGAGGGACCAGCAGCTCCCCGCTCTTGTTGACTTCCATGGGGAGTGAAGGGTGCACACCCTCTCTGAAAACTAAGGGCATAAACCAGAAATTTTTTTCCAAGGAAAGCAATAAGGAATAAAAATGTAGAAACCTTGCAATGGAAAAGGCTATTAAAAGAATACCCTGCTGTTTGGATGTGGCATTGTTCTCTGGTTTGCTTTTAAAAAAGGCTTTTCATTGTAGCTAGAGAGGGAAAAAGGGAATTTTTGATGACAATAAAAAACATGGGCAGCTGTTGAAATCAAACAGAGTAGGAAGGATACTTCAATGGACAGCATGAAAGCCAGGTTAACTGGAACACAATTGCAATTAGATATCATCTCACTGGAGCAAAACCTAGTGGCAATTTATGTCCTGTTGCCTGATGAGGATATATCTTTTTTTTTCTATCCGTGCTGTTGTGAAAGTGAATGATGTACTTCATCTATGGGAAAGGTCGGGAGGAACCAAGCCAAGTGTGCTGTTGTTGATGGGAGGTTGACATCATCTTTCATGGATTTTAAGGGCCTCTTTCTATGTTTTGTGGAGGATGGGGAGTTTTTTGGTGTGGTAACGATGTTCTCTCTTCTCCATTCCAGCAGACCCTCCCCTCCTAAGGGAACCTTTGGGAATCATATAAGACTTTGGGGAAAGGGCAGGCAATCGCCCCTTTCTTTTACCCACTCGAGCAGTCACACATGACAGATTCATGCCTGCAGCACTTCTAGGTTTTATCTGCTCACTAAATTTTATTTCCCCTCTGTGAGTGTTTATATTGCTTAGAGACTGCCAAGGTTCATGTTAATCATAAAAAAAAGTGGAGGTTTATTAGGTATTGCAGCTCTGTGATTCTTTGGTGTTTGAATGTTAACGAAGCTTTGTATGCTCTGGAATAGCTAGAGAGGTGGATCTTAGCTCTGGCATGGCAAAATATCCAGAGGTGGATTTTTGTTACTGTTCCTCTGGGTTTTAACATCTTACATGACATTTAATCCCAGAACAATTTTACACTATGTATCATCATGTGTAATATTGTGTCATGCTGTAATTTTGCCAGTACATGAAAAGGCAGGAGGGAGGTGAAAATGGGCTCAATTACACCCTGGAGGGAAGGGATTGCTCAGCAGAGGGACCTGCTCCTGGGAGGTAATGAATTGGGTGTCAGCACTCTGCCAGAGCAGAGTGACAGAGCAGAGGGGAATTTATTATTTTTAGGGGCTCAGTGGGCAGACAAGAGGAAAGGAACCAGTCAAATCGCATTACTAATGGTCATTTCCATAGGCTGTGCATGTATGTAGGATTTAACAAAAGAAGGGACATTCATTCTCACTCCAGACAGCTCAGTTCTTTCTTTTTCTGAAGGCTGAAGGAAGAACATGGCCATTTTAACTGGCCTTCAAAGAGAAGCCTTCAAAGCAACTTTGGTGGCAACTCTTGGGGAAGGCAGACACAGAGTCATTCCGGGTGAGGGAGACCTGTGACAGTTCAGGGATATTCCCTTTCCGCAGCCTCTTCTCTGGATGCAGTCAGCCTTGGTGGATCCCTCTGGGATGGAGGAAGCAGTGATGCAGAGGGAGAGAAAGGAACCAAGTAAACATTAGGGCAGGAGGAATCATAGCACAAGGTGTATGCATCCTGCTGGTTTGCAGCTTTTGCTAGCCCTGATGATGGAGGTTGTATTTACTAAAGAAAGCTAGAGGATGAGCAGCTGCTTATTTCTTAGGAAAAAGAGGTACTTTCTCACTGAGTTACGCTCTATGCATTCCTGGGTGGCATTTGGTGTAATTTCATTGCCCTTTGTCTCTTCCTTTGCCCTGAGCACAAGTTTGTTCCTTCAGCTTAACACAAGCAAGATTTCTTTTTTCATTGTACATTGTATTTAGGGCAGAGCAACCAAACTAGAGAGCTGAGAATTCCTTATTTTCTGAATTTCTAGCCAGGGCTGCTGTCTAAGCATTGGCTTTCGTAGAGCAAGATGTACATATTGCTTTAGTGCCTTCAAACTAACCTCAAAGGAGACTTGTGTCATTCATTGTCATCTTTATATTACTACATAAATTGTTATTGGAGAAAGTACCAGGCCTAAAATGCTTCCCTTTTAAATGGGGAAGAGTTGATGAACATGTATTCTACAGGGGGAAATGCTCTTCCAGGCAGACCTGGCCTGCCAGACCTGAATTGTGATGGGTCTTTATAGAGAAGGGACTTTTTTCCCCAGTCTCCTGTTGGCATACTTAATCCAGGAAGTCTCTCCTTTTGACTATACTTTTTCAAAGTGACTTTTTTTCATTTTTTCAGGTGTAATATAACTTCTTTTGGGGGCAGAAATGATGGTAAATTCCATTTTCATCTCCCTTGAATCCGACTGAGACTTCTTCCTTTTCAGCACTATGAAAAGGCATATGGCTTCCCCAGGTTGGGAACCCATGGGCTACCATAAAGCTGGTCTGAAATATTTCTGTTCAAACTTGCAGGCAAGTGTGCTTTGATGGGGAGGAGGGGGAGCCCATATTTTCATGGTCAGACTAGTGCAATTCATACAACTGTATGCCTTTTCTACCAGCTACCTTTTCAGCACACCAGGACTCTCTCACACTTGTTCTCTTATGAGATCCAGCAGTAAGTGCCTCTACCTCTGCAGCTGCTTTTTCCTTAATTGACCCATTTTGCAGCAGATTAGGCCCCAAAGAGGAGGTTAATATGAGCAGTTATTCTAAAAGGCAGGTTGGGGCTTCAGTGACCTGTTCATCATTGGAAAAGCCTGTTAGCCCCAATCTTCTTACCTTTTTACACTTTATTCTAAAATATTCTGACTTAACAATGACCTTATGAATCTCTCCTTCTAGATATAGTGTCCATACCTCTCTCTTTCCTGAGTTTTGAACTGGATGTGTTGGGTCAGATTTAAGGCCAGGCATGCAGATTTTCACTCTTTCTTTTTGTCTTAAAACAGCCACCAAAATTGTAGCCCTGGATCTTCCAGCATTGCAGGTGGCATTGCCAGGGCTGCTTCAGCCTCTCTGAGTAATAGTCCCAATGTGCTGTGTGCAATGTAGGAATACAACTCACCAGGCAGTGCATCATTCTGCAGGATTGGTGAAGGTGGGAGGTCTTTTCCTGCACTGCAAGCAATTACAGTGGCCCCTTTAAGTCCGTGCAGGGATTGCATATCATACAGGTTCTCGGAACTACAGCTGCTGCGATGACTGAAGGAGAGAATTAGAGCAAAATTCAGTGTGAACCAGTATTAAGCAATTAGTATATCTTTACTGATAAAGTATTACTAATATTACATAATGTTATTGTTATATTAATAATATTATAGTGATGAATTCTGAGATGTGGCCACCTTGCTCTTTATTAGTTGCTGTTCCTAACAAACCTGTCCACTATACTGTAGGAATTATCCCTCTATTTCCCCACTTTCTGCTATCAGCAGTCTCCTATACGTTAGTTAAGGAACAACCTCTGCCTATACCTACTGTTCAATTTCCTTGAACACCCATACAAGAAAATAAAGAGGATTGTGACATAATTGTAACAACAGAAGAGTGGATGAACCCTGAATGACTAGATGGACCTGAAAAATTTGTGGCTTTTCCTTGCTAGGGCAGTAAATTATAATGATTACCTTTAGTATAGGTAGGTGCAGCCCTGATATGGGGATGGGGGCATGTTTTTGAGGATAAGCACATCCATGGTATGGTGGTAGCATGCCTGCAGACAGGGGCATTAGCTGGGATCAGGCACACAGTCCCTGCCACATCCTACCATTGCAGTTGTCTCAGTGGATGGCTTTTGATGTGACCAGGGAAAATTTGCAGCCCTGGGCTCAGCTTCTGGTGCCATGACAAGAAGGTGGGATTCTGAAGCTAAGGGATTGAGGTTGTGAGTAGGAAAAAGCCCATTCATAGCTATCCCTCCTGTAAGCCCATGCCTGACCTCAAACTTTTGCTGTAAGAACTTCCTCAGCATGAGCTCTCACAGGCTCACTGAGCACAGGAACATTGCAGTCACTTCCTCATGCAGGCAAATATCCTGCAAAATGTGTGCTGCTGGTCTCAGTCCCAGTGAGCCAGACCAAGCTGGGGAGCTGCCGCAGCTCCCTCCCCATGCTGCTGGCCATGCAACAGCTTTAAATGATTCCCCTATTGCTGTTCCCACCCCCATCATCTCTGTAAGTGAGTTCATTTGATTAGCAACTCTAGTTTGCATGGTAACACTGGAGCCCCAGGGATTATGATATTTTTTTCATGCCAATCCAGATCAGTGTGAGACAGCAGTCTCGACAGGATGTGTTGCTGTAACTTAGGCAGTAGAAGGCCAGAGCCAGCTATGCTGCACTTGCGGAATTACCAGCTGGGACCAAGAAAGCTTTGGGGAAGGGGAGAACGAGAGGGCATTTGGGACCCTTGCTCAATCCTTGGGGAGGACACAGCTCAGCTAAAATCAAGGATCGGGGCCTCAGTCCAGATATCAGAATGGGGCCAGGAAACTTGCTGTTGAGTGAACTATTTAGGACCTGGAAGTGCTGGAGAGAAGGGAGCTACAGCAAAGAAACAGAATGGTGCAGCAAAGTAACTTGTTGGGAACGAGGAGAGAGGGAATGTTTGAGCCCCAGAGAGGATATTGTGTCTGGTACCTCCAACACCAGCATCTGCTTTTGGAAATGCTGAAGGATTTACATGCTGGGCTTTGTCAGTGGTCGGGGTATTGTCCTTTTACAGCTTTGATAAATAGAGACGGATTCCCTTTCCCCTGCACTCCCTTCTGCAAGGTACTTGAGGCAAAACTTATCCTTGTTGCATCGCCCAGAAGGCACAAAGGGATGTGCGCTACAAAGGCTTCATTCTTCCTACCTGCTCATCTACTTCTGCTATCAGAAAAGCAGGATCTCGCCATGGTATAAGGCAGCTTATCTGCACAGTTTAGACCCCAAATGTGGACTCTGGCTGCCGGCAGATCCTGCTGGGCCAGCAGATGATGCTGCCGGTTGAACAGCTGAGAGCATGGGAACACAAAGCTGAGAACACCAAATGCCTCAGCAAAATCCATGCATTTGCAAGGGGTTAAACACAGGAATGTGCCCTCCTGAAGGTCTGCAGGGGGGATGGAAATTATGTGAGAATTCAGGGCTGTTGGATCTAGCATTCATTCAATTACCATGCTTAGTTAAGTACTGCACAGTGGAGTGAAGACTGCAGTCTGTTAGGATGGCTGTTACTATAAGTCATTTAATTATGAGGTTGCTCATATGCCATTTTAACATATGTAGAGTAACGTTATCCCTCTTTTGTAGGTCACTATTCTCATAAGTCTGGCTCTTGCATTCCTTGCCTGCATAGTGTTTCTTGTGGTATACAAAGCCTTTACTTACGACCACAGTTGCCCAGATGGATTTGTTTATAAGGTAAGAAACTTCAGATGGATGGATTGCCTGAGATAACGATAGGCTCTAATTGACTACATGGTTACAGTCTAGTCTGCTTTTCTGACCAGGCCAAACAGAACATTTGGCAAGAATGTGTTGAAATGGGAAAAGTGTTATGGGAAATGTGGACTTGCATCTGCCTCCATCAGCTACTGTTACACTGTAATTGTTGGGATTAGCATTTGGTGAACACTACAGACAGATGTTCAGGAACAATTCCTCATATTCGTGAATGGATTTATTGCAGCTGGAATCCCGCATTTGCTTCCCACACGTTCAAGAGACTGAATTTTATTGGCATACATTTTAATGCAAAGAAAACTCCCAGAGTGCTGGCACATGTGTCCTTTGTAAAAGAAATCCGAATTTGCCTGTGTAGTTCATTTTTAGGTGCTTTTGAGCCTCTATCAAGAAAAAAATCGTGTAACTTAATTGCTAAAACCCCACTGCCCAGGGATTTTATGTTGCATATTCACAGAGAACTATTTGCCTGTTCTGTTGAAATTAAAAAAAAACAACCACAAACGTTTGCAAAATAGTTCACTGACTCCTTACTGTGAATAAAGTTGTAAACTCACAGGAGTCTTGACCACACTGGGGATAGTCTGTGGGCTGGAAAATAGAGTAAGGATGTTGGTGTATTAGTCATTGTGATTTATTCTTTTAGGTTATATAAAAATGAAGTTCGGACAGAGTCATGAATTTCAGAATCAGATCCAAACTGGAACTCTGAAAAGATTGAAGGTTTTGGACTCAGATTTCAGTTAGTCACAACACTGAACTGGGAGTTGGGGTATCTCATAATTTATAACACTTGTACCTGGGGCTCTTTGTGTCCTTGGTGCTACTTCAACTCCGGTGAATACCAACCAGTCCGACATTTGTTACCATTTGATTGCTCTTTTACAGCTGTTGCAAAGCGAATTGTTTTATCTGTGCAGCTCTTAGCACACAAGTGTCGGCACTAGCGCAGCGGAGATGCATGGGCAGTGTCTGCACAGACAAGAAGCTCTGACAAGGGCTGGCTGGTTGGGCTGTGCTTCCTACCATCCCAGACCAAGGTGGTCGTCCTACAGGTCAGAGATAACACACTGTAACAGAGCAACACCTAAGCAGCTTACTCTGCCTCTGCCTGCCCTCTACTTGTCTGAGAATTGATTCTGGACTTTGCTCTACAGAGCTTTCAGTCCAGCTCATGGTAAGAGCTGCTCAGCCAGCCTTGCTAGGACTCCAGCAAGGGGCCTCCGTCTCTGTGCATGCCAGCAATGTACCAAACCAGTCAGACCTTCATTTTACAGTCCCCATTTCCCATCCACAGATGAAATCAGCCTGCAGTCAGGGTTGCCAATAGCAACAGGTTTTGAAGGCTGATGCCCGACTCTAAACTTTGTGCATTCCCACAGCGCTGAAAGGCAGTCGGGGCTGCGCAGCAGACGCTCTTGCTGCAGCAAGTCTGAGTCAAATGTCATCTGTGCAAACAGCTAACCATGAGATTTTTTTAAAGTGAGAGCCTGAGGCTGATAGGACCACTGTTTACCTCTCTTGCTTTCTCCCCGCTTCCAGCACAAGCGGTGCATCCCGGCCTCGCTGGATGCATACTACTCTGCACAGGATTCCAACTCCCGGGGCAGGTTCTACACCGTCATCAGCCACTACAGCATGGCCAAGCAGACCAGCTCCCGGGCCGTATCGCCCTGGCTGTCTTCAGGATCGGTAAACCACGAAGCCAAGGCTGCCAAGACAGAAGGTCATTAAAGTTAACGAGTGGTGACAGGCAAAGTCGGAGGGTGGGGGGACAACACCATGTCTATACTGCATTGCTCTAGCTGAGGGTGTTGTGCTAACAGCACAACAGGAATAAATAAAACCCAAGTGCAGGAGTCATCTTAATGGATATTTCTTTTCGTGCATTGTTCTCGTTGATTTGTAACCAAGTCGAGCTCTTGTACAAAGGCATGTTTGATGTTGACTGTACCTTACAATGTAAAAATATTTTTAAATCATTGCTTAACTATTTGTTAGAAAAAGAAATTAAAAAACAAAAAAAGCAATTAGATAAAGAGCCAGAGAGAATAAAAGCAGCAAAGAGAATCCCGCAAAGTTTTACCATTGCTGGAAAGCTGTGACAGAAGCTTAACATGCAGTGAAGGAACAGCTGAAATCCTTCTGAGAGAGAGGATAGAAAGAACTTGGTACAAAGACATTGTGATGCTGTTTAGCTTGCCAAAGGGGGGATATTTTGCTGTCAAATTGAATCTAGCATCAGCGTTCATTTGCTGACAGAGAAATACAAGCATTTCCTCCTCCCTCAAACATACACACGTGCAAACACACATGCACACACACCCCTGCGCAGTGGCCTACGTAAATCCAGAAAGATCTAGGCATTCGTAATGAGCTGCCACTGTGCTGGTGACCTTGGCTGGGCTCTGAGGCTGAAATCCTGGTTGCTATTTGGATATGGAGCAGGATGGAAGCAGACAGAGGCTGCTATAGTAAAATAATGAATATACTTCTGAGCACAGGACTAGGAGTCAGGAGATCAGGGCTTTATTTCTGCTTCTGGCACAGATTTCCTGCATGACCTTTGGCAATTTACATGAGGCTTCATCCTTTGGGACCTCTCCTGAGGGTCACCAAGAGACAAAGAAATGCAATTATGAATTGAGGTGCCTCTCAAGAGTGGTGATAGTATAGAACAGTATTGAGCCTCTAACTTTTCAGCCCCTAATTTTCCCTTGCCCATGAAATGGGATGATCCTGCTTCCCTTCTTCAGCTTCAGACACTTCACTATTTAATGTCATTCTAGGTAATTAGAGAGGGATGGCCGTAGCATGTTCTCAGAGTACAAGGGTCCCATCAAGTCTCTGCTTGCAGGCACAGACCAGGCCCCAAGCTTAATCCAGTCATGGCCAATGGAAAACATCCTCTCCCCACAAATGGCATGTGCAATTAGTGCAGACTGGTGGGATTTTAAAAAAGAAAAAGGATTCTCTTTTTTCAGGGCTGCAAGCTGTTGCTGCAAAGCAGCTCTGCTCCTTGTTAGAGCAGGCAGGGTGAGACTGAGCAGGAGGAGCAGAGTGCACAGGGAGGGCAAGGTTCACATTTGACTAAGGCTGCTTTTTCAGATTTGTGGCTAGACTGGGATGGAAATTAGGAACTGGCCCCTTCTTCCCCTGCATTGGGCAGTTTTGTCCTCCATTTTGCATACATAGACACTAGAGGGTGTAAATGAGGGCAGAACTCCTCAGTCCTAACAGGCATCATGATAAATAACTGTATAGTGTAGCTAAAAATGTAGTGCCAAATGCCATTGTCTGATTTCCTATCCTTTGTTCCCCTTCCACCTGTAAATTCATTTCTCACTGAAAATGTACAAACCACCCCCTCCACCAACAATCAAAACTCCAGCAAACCACTGAACAGTTTATAATTTTGTGGTGTATTTTTTGTCAGTAGGTAGCAGAGACTGAAGTATTTTTTGGTGTAATTCTTGAACTTTTCTGACGGGATTAAAATAAAGCTAGATGTGACTGAGCATCTGTGTGGCTCTGGCAGGTTTTTTTTTGGTGACTTGTGCCGTGGGCTGGGAGGTGGTGGGTGGCAATATGTGCGTGCCAGGTGCTGCCGAGTGTGGCTGCAGCAAAGACTGCACCTTTGCACGGGACTCAAAGTGACTCTGGCTTTCAGGAGGCATTTTCAGAGCTTGCAATTTTCCCCTTTAATGGCAGGGGTTTATTCCCTATGTTCCTGCCATTTTTCAAGTGCAAATAGAAAAATAGTAATTAAAACCAAGCTGATCTTCTGTTGGTGATGCTTGACTTTACAGAGGGACCTCCCTTCCCTTCCCATTTTAAGGCCAACAAATAATAGAAAAATTCAGCTGGCAGCAGTGTCTCTTTTGCCATCTACTCCCGATGCAAGCATTCATGTGTGCTAAAGCAGGCTCCGTAAAAAGGGCTGTTACAAAAAGTAGCGCTGCAGAGAAATACAGCTGACAAACCAAGAGCCATGGCTGAACTTTGAAAAAGTTGAGCTGTGTATCCAAACCCTGCAGCTTGGTTTCTAACAAAACCACAACTATATTCATCTCACATTGTTCAGAAAGCAGATTGTATTTCCTCAAATCCTTCAACTCTTAGAAATGGAATGATACCCTGGCATTAAATTGGCTCATTCCCAAAGGCTAAAGAATGTTTTATAAAAACCTTTGGATGGCTTTCCTTCCAAAAAAAGCGTATTCAGAGTTGTGAAATTGAGCTACCGTAGGAGAGAAACCACTCTGGTGCTAGAGGTCACCACCAAGTACTTGTGAAATGTATTAAAAAGGATTCAGCATGCTTTGCAGAATTGAGTCACAGGATAATTTGATCATGGTATTTCTATTGCCACTTTCCCAGTAATACTCTAACCGTATGTTTACTGTAATCTAAAAAACCCAGGAATCAAATCATTTGAATTAAAAGGTTCTAGCTATTATTAGATAAGTGAGTCAGTGGGGATAACCATTCCTATTTAATAAAAGATCAAAATCTATATGGAACAGAATGGAAAAAAAGACCCAAGAAAGACTCATGGGAGAGCAAAAGAAACCAAACAACCCAACTCCAGCTGCAAGTTCCATTACTGTGAATGTTATTACCGTTTTTGTACAAGCTGCAGTAGAGCTTCCAAGATCAAGCACGTATTTTAATCACAGTAACAGAGAGAGAGAGGGTAAATTGAAATGGTAGTACATCTTCTTCTTTCAGTCTTTAAAAACCTTCTTCCAAGTTGATCATACGTTTTCAATGCTGATTAAAGTAGCATATTGGTGATAGTACAGTCTCATCCTGGCTGTCATCTCTCTGTGAAGGCTAAAGCTTCTGACTGGCTCTACAGAGTAGTGTTTTTGTGAGCTAGTGTCTGGGCAAGGGCTCAGTCTCAGCTCTGAATGGTACTGATGCACAAGAGCCTTCCCTCTGCTTCTCCCAACATTTACATGATGGCCAAGCCCAGTCAGCTCCAACCTCTTCATCTGTGACTGATCCTGCTAAAGCATGAGTGCCTTTGGGTGATCTCCATTATACTAGATTGCTGCAGTGGGCTCAGGTTTTGAATTCTCCACCAAAATATGCTTGTGGACCACTGAGACTGGAAGAGCTGATTTCTCTTCTGAGACAGTCATGCAGGAGATAGGTGCCTGGACTGTTTGTCCTAGCTGGAGTGGTGGGAAGGGACTGAACAAGAAGTGTCAGCACATGAATGAGCTCATCTTGCGGGGACAAGGACATTCTGAACAGGCAGCAATCCTGTGGAATGACTGGCAGAACACGTGGGAAAAAAAATAGCTTTACTAAAGGTATGGTGATGATGATGGGAAGTCAGCTGCCCCCAGCCTAGGCTTGGGAAGAGAAGGAAGAAATTGTGGCTGTTGGAGCCCGAGAAAGATCTAGAGCAAGAGAAAAAGAGATTGCTACCAGCCAAGACATGGAAGCAAGCATTGCTTTTCTGTGTAACCCAATGACCCTAAAGCACTATATCCTGCTTGACTAATACAGACTGTCTTGTTTTGGAAGAGCTGCCCATTGTTGCTACAAACATCTGCTGACTGCAGCGTGCCCTGAGGGGAATCGCTCCACCGCTGATTCAAATCCTCTTGGACTGCCTGCAAAAACAGTGTGAGAAAAGAAGGTGCCGATGGCAGGACCCCGCTGGCACACTGTTGGCAAAAACAGAGGTGTCTGTCCAGGGTCTTAGAGGTGACTTCATGCTTTGGATCTGCATTAGAAAGACAGCTCAAGGTGCTGCCAGTGCCTCCGTTATGAGATCAGAAAAGGAACAGTCCCTTTGCATGTGATTATTCCCTCCCCCTTTATCCTCCTCCGTGCTTGCCAGCTGTTTCTGGTTTGTAATAATACCTCAAATGATAAGTGTAAGGGTCATGCACTGAACTGTCTACAATCACATTTTATACGATTAGTCAGGGTTTTTTTTAAGCACCCTAATTATTACAGTCAAACCGGATTAAGCTATTCCTCTAATAGATTTTCAGTTCCTGTAAAATAGGCCAGAGAAAATTACTTGCGGGAGGGGACAGGGGAAGGGAAGGCTCTTTCCTTCTGTCTCTTTGGCCTTTGCTTTTTTAAAATGCCAGCAGTAGCAAGGGCATTACAGGGATCCCACTGAGAGCACTGGATGAGTGCCCAGCAAAGTCAGGGGTCTCTGGTACTCAGCTCCCCTTCTCAGCTGGACTGGTGCCCTTTGAGGGGCAAAAAATGTAAAATCCGTTTGATTGGGAATGTTACTTTACTTGGGAGGGTGGATGACCAGTTATTTGATGGGTTGTGGGTTGCTTCATCATGGAAAATAATCCATGGCAAGTTGAAGTACAGGAAGGTGATAAACACAGTGGCATTATGCCTGAACCGCTCATCACTGGGAAAAACTGGACAGGATTAGTGCTGAAGAGGCTTTTGTCCTGCAGTAGGCAGACTGTGAATGGTAAAAGCAGAGCAAGAGGAAATGGAAAAGCCTCTTAACGGCAGGTTACAGAGTTCATCCTGGCATGGCCAGTGCCGTGCCCTGCCCTGCCCTGCTCTGACCTGATGGGATTGCCTGAGCCTTTGCCCACTGCCATGGCAGGACCCTTCCGCTGGGGATGTGCATCGCTCCCCTCCGCCAAGGGCTCCTGCCTGCGCGGAGGGGCTGCTGCAGCTGCCGGCAGTCCCCATTAGCGCAGGGGTAGGAGGTCGGAAACAAGACGCCCCGTGGCTTCCCTTGTTGGTAATACAAAGCGTGAGCACTACTGGTGTGAGCAATAATGAAAATGCTGCAAACTGAGGCAGCCATTAATAAAATATTTACACCACTCAGGCAGCGGTGTTTTAGACAAATCGCATGCGGAGGCTTCCCCATGGCAGTCGGTGATTGATGGTGACATTATTACTTACTGCTGCCCTGCCCTCCTCCATCGGCACAGCTGATTGCAGGCCAGTGTTTGCCAGCTGCGAATGGCCAAGGAGAGGCTAGCCCTTCACAGTCCCAGGGGTTAAAAAGAGCCAAGCTCATGCTACATGGGGCTGCAAAGTCACAGCAAGCCCAGCTCTCCTTTAGAGTCCATAGGTCCATGCCAGCAGGTTGCTTTAAGCAGCAAGACAGTGCAAATCCGAGGGAGATACTGCCTGCTGCAGCAAGAGGAGCGATGCCCAGCAACGATGCCAGCTTGGGCCAGCAGCTTTCCAGCCACTGCTGGAACGCGATGGTGGCACCGGGTGCCTGCAGGGGCTGGTGCTGGGGGGTCCACCGGTACCATCTCCCTGCTGGGTGAGTGTGCAACTACCCAAAAACCCAAGTTCCCAAGCCCTCGCAGTCACTAAATATCTTCTCCGCAAGTTGCTTTGCAGGCCTGTGGGTGAACCCTGCTCGTCTGGACAACAGCCAGCACAGGTAATCAGCTCGCCCTCTCGCTCAGATGGAAACACCACTGCGGCATTGCACAGGTTTCTGTTAAACAGTCGCTTATTCTCAGCCCCTCCAGTCGTGGCTACATTTCGATGGTGGGTAAATTGATTTCTGTGTATATTTTGAATGCCAGGTTATTACAATTACTCTTCAGGATCCTTTGGGATGAAAGGCTATTATAGAGATGAAAGCTCATTAACAATAAATATAAAGGGTCAAAACTCCCCATAAAAATGTATTAGAAACAGATTCTAGTCTGGAAATGTAAATATAGCATTTGGCAGCGGTCTGGACTGGCTAGTCTGGTGTGCAAGACAGCTTAATCCACTGGGAAGATGTGGCTATTTTTATAGCAGCCAGTAGAATTACTGTGTGAATTATGGAGTTTTGGCTCACTGGAAAAACAACTTCCCCCTGCCATCAAGAAAAAAAAGGAATTGTTGGGGGTGGTGGTGGAATAAGATAATTTCTTCTGCAAAAAATAGAATTTTTGTAGTACAGCTTGAGCATCTTTGGGAATTTACAAGTATAAATGTTAAAGAAAAAAAACAAAAAAAAAGATGAAGGGAGTTTTGAAATGATAGTGGTAGGAATGAAAGTACCTAAACAGTGGAAAAAACCCACGATTTTTTTCAGATATGTTTTCATAAATTCATAAATGAAGGGGAAGCTGAACCTGTCTTTTCCCAAAAACATTTGACCCACCAACCTTTCCAATACAAGTACCTTGAGCAAACTCCAGCTACCTCACACACGCAGGGGTGTAAATGGGTCTGCATCATGCCAGTTTATGGGTCGTCGTCCCCCCAACGCACGGCTTATTGGAGGTGCCATTTTGTTTTGCAGAGTCTCGGCTGTTATTGTAGAAGGGTCACGGTCATTTTATATTCTTACAACAGGAGAGGATCCCTGGGAACTCTGCAAGGAGGATGCAGGCAAACACACATGGCAAAGACTTGGAGATACGGACTGCTCCGTGCATTTAAGCAGGACCAGCATTTCAAACGCAACCTCATTAGCTGTCGGTTGATAATGCCTACAAGTAGGTTGCAGGTTGCACAAGCTCATTTGAGTAGAGTTTTGGTTTGATGCTGCAAATAATGGGTATTTCAGAGGAACCATTTTTCTCAATCTGATCCTCTGGCTGAAGGTCTAGAAGGGAATAACAGAGGAAGAGATGTGGGTTTATGATTTTTGCTGAGGAAGAGGCAGTGTCAGCAGAAGTGGGCTCCTGCGGGCTCCGGCGTTGCTGTTCAGCATGAGCTGACTCAGGCTCTGGTTCACAGAGGTGTTGCAGTCACTTAACCTTTAAAGATGTAGCATTCCCTCCTTGCTCCACATTATCCCTTGAGAAGGCATTTTTCTGATGTTTTTGATCAATTGGCATAATCACTGAGACCTTAAGATGAGTAATTAAGATGATAAAGTCTTTGGCTCATACAAATTACATTAAACTCTGCACGCTCCACATTCATGCTGTCACCCTGCCTTGCAATGTACCCCATTATCTTTTTACTTCTGTGTTCTGAGCTTGCTTTAAAAAATGACAATGAAGCTTTTATTTAAAAAAAAAAAAAAAGACATGCCACTTTAACCTCCTCAAACTATATAAACAAAGGAGGGGCGAAAAATCTATTCAGCAGCAGGGTTTTGTTTCTTTTCCCTGCTGCATTCAATCTGTGTGGCACAGTGATGACCACCTGCAAAAAAAGGGATGCCTGGCCATCTCTTCGGCCCTTTTATTTCCAGTATATTTTGGTATGTACATGACAGAGAAGCTGTTGATTTTTGCACAGACACATATTAACAACCTGCCTGATGGAGGGAGCGTGAGAAAGAAAACATTCAGGTCCCTATAACAGCTGATATTTCGTAGGTATTGGTGGTTGCTTCTGTGGAAAGTTATTACGAGGCCCATTAAAATCGCAGCAGGACTGCAAGGGTTTGGGTGCACCATCAGAGTCAGAGAGAATACAGAAGGGCACAGCCAGGCTGTTAACTGGCACCTCTGCCGATGTGCACACGTGGGTGTGCGTGGCACGCATACATCTAGCTGCCTCTGGCTAGCTGTATGCTCACAAGTGCTCCCCACAAAAAAAACACATACAAACAAGAAGAGACAACTGGTAAACTCTAAGTATGTTTTCAAGAAAACACCTCCTCCCATTACTGTTATTATTACTTTAAGGGACATACTGCCATAATCCGCCTGCTAGAACTAATTCTGATTCAATGGGGATTTACTGCTATTAAAGAAATGGGCCTTATACAGCTTTTTGTGGGCCCCATATATGTTTTATTGCTGCATAGAGGAAAACATGAAGGTCCTAAGTGAACTCAGGGTTTCCCTGTGCCGTAGCCTCTGCAAACACACGGCAAAAAGAGAGCACCTCGGAAAAATGTGATTGAAGAGAGCAAGTGGGCAGCCAAAGGAGGCAGGAGCGGTACCTGCACGGAGGTGAAATAACTCGCCCAAAGGCTGGGCGATTCCTGAATACAGTGGGGCTGGGAGAAAACAAACCCACAGCCTGAACCAGTCACTGGGCAGTGAAAAGTCCTGTTGGAGGTGAACTGGTTTTAAAGTGATTAACCCAGAGGATTTGCAGCTGTACGAAGGACACCCCTGCTCGATGCCCCAGGGGAGGTGTGCAGCAAGTGGCACTGTGTGCCCATGCTTCCCGGTTTATCCAGTGAGTCTCAGCAAGGGTTTTTTTATTTCAGTCCTTTTCTCCAGCAAATGGCAGTCATTGTGGTAGTCAAATACTATAAGGAGAAAATAAACTCTGCAGGAACAATAAGCCCCATATACCCGAGCTCATGTTGTGTCTCTGGGCAAGCACTGCATGGAAATGTCAGCTCAGAAAGCAAAGGATATCCAGGACTATTTTCCTTGGTCATCACCCTGCCAGCACGGCTAATACTGCATCTGATTAAAATGCAGAGAACACAGTCATCTGTAACAATTTGCTCTTGTTTATTGAAATTAATAAATGAATGGCACCAGATGAGACAGAGCCACCCACTAATTTGTTTGGAGTTGCAGCGAATTTTTGTAGCAGGTTACAGCCTGACAACACATTTTAAGCATCAAGAATACAGGTAATTCAGCCAACAGTCCATCCCCAATTTGATGACATCTGTGCAATGTAAGTTAAAAAAGGACTGCTTTTTAAAAACATAGGTTGAAAAAATAAATATTTCTTCATCCTCCTGCCAGGTCGAAGAGAGAGAGAGAGAGGTGGGGGGACATGCTAAATGGAGCAATGAAGAATTTATTTATCCCTCACCTTTTTTGGGGGGGGGGCGATGGGATCATGTTTCTGAGCCAGGTGAGCAGGCTGCACACCCACCTTGCAGTCCTGGCTGTGATGGTGACAGTCCCACACCACGGCACGGTGCACATGCCTGCCTCAGTTTCCCCACGTGAGGGAAACTGATGAACCACATTGGGCTGCAGAAAGGGGATTAGTTCACGTTAGTAAACAGCATGTATGTGGAGGGCTGAAGCACTAGCAGACACTGCTGTGGGCTTTGTGTCATGTCAGTGACTGCCTATGTGAAGTAACAGGGGATTAAGAAATCACAGGTTTATAGGAAGCTCCACATAACTGATACAGAAACAGCAAAGCCCTCCAAAGGCTAAGATCAAACACTTTTTTCCTAAGTCTTTGCACAAACACAGGGTAGACTAGCTAATATATTTCCCTAAAACTGGCTTCTTTTGAATAGTGAATGTGTTCAGCATGACGTTTTCACTTTCAAGTAGGTTCACCCACCTCCGCATGGGTTTATCCCTGCACCAGCGTGCGGGCTCTTTTCAGCAGAGCACCAGCCGGGCAGAGACACAACCAAGGGGGCAACAACCTGCAGGGCAGCCTGGGGCAGCCGGAGCTCCTTCGCAGGGATGACACGGATTGCAGGGTGTGGGCAGCCAAACCGGCACGCCGCAAGGCCACATGTGTTACCCGAAAGAGCAGCAGCGGGAGGAGCCGTGCCCCATCCGTCACACTCTGCCTGTGCAGAGAACAGGTCTTCAAATAACGTCAGACGCTTCTGGAGGAGAACGGCAGCTTTTCATCTCCCGACTGGAAGTCAGGAGGTACTCGGCAACTCCTCTGCACTTCCAGTACCTATTGCCTTCCCGTTTGTTCCTCGGGTTATTTCATGCTTTCTGTCCAAGTTTAAGTGAAAAAAAAGAAGTCTGTATGAGATGGGTTGCCACCAGTTACAGCGCAGTGCACGCAGCATTTGCAAAGCTTTGCTGCCAGTTGCCGCGGGGGTCTGGAAGTGCTGCAAGTCCCACGGGATCCCAGGACCTGCGTGGAAATGTGAGTGGGGCTGGGCACTCGCTCCTGCATCACCACCCAGGGCTGAACCACAGTGCTGTATGGAACAGCCATACATGATCTGGCTGATTCAATAGAGTTTCCCCTCCCTCCCTTTAAAGTCTGCCTGTCTATGAAAAAAGGCACCATATAATGCTCAGACAGCAGAGTCCTGTATTATCCAATTCCATCTCAAATCCCACCAGTGGCTCCCTGCATTCAGGCCCTCAGGGAGAGCCATGTAAACAACACCCATAGCCCCACGGCGGAAGAAAGGCTGTTCTGAGAATGTGAGCGACAGCTTCGACTGAGGGTATTTAAATCTGCTTCTGTTCTGCCACGGATAATAAAATTGTTCCTTGGGGAAGCATTTAAGATTGACATAAGACAGCGAAATGCAGTAGAGTGGTAGTAAGGGGGAAGTTTATGGGATAGAAAGAGAAGGAGAGTGACTGGAGGACAACCAGGATGGTATTTAGAGCTTTACATTTCAGCAGTATATACGTTGGTCAATACAGTCTTAGCAACGATTACAGAGCAGAGCATGCACAGCCCTGCACTGAGATGAAGTCTGGAAGTGGTTGCTGTCAGCAAAGCCCCCGTGCCCAGAGCTGCGGTGCTCTTGAAGGGGGAGGAGGATCAGGCAATCCCCAGTCAGGAAGAAATCTAACAATTATTGAAGAAGTCACAAACCAGACAGGAAATCGTGTCTTACCCAGCCACTTGCCTTTATTTGGGTGCTGTTTGGGCTCTACTTTCCATGTCCCCAAGGCTCAACTGTGATGTCTGAGAACTTAAACTGGGAGACCCAGTTGCATGGTGGGAACCTCAGATGCAGTGCCTAGACACCCTGTAGCACAGCCCATGCAAGTCCCTCTGCAGTTTTATCCAGCAAAGGGCCTCGCACTGTCCTGAGTCACTGCGGGGCCAGGAGCACACGTGCCCGGCGGCACAGCCTAACTGGCCAGCAGCAGAAGACACATCCTTAGGCTCAGGGCACTGTATGGACCCAGCTGCCCGTTTGGACCCATGTTTGCATTTAATGGCAGGTCTGGACTCAGTCCTCACTCCCCCTTGCCTGGATTCTGCCTTTAGAAAAGGGTTCTCCCTCTGCATTCACCTGGCATGAGTTCCTAAGTCCTGAGATATGTAACAGAGATGGGAATAAAAACTGTCAATTTGTGCCATCTGCGAGCAAGGGAGCAGACGCCTGAGCATCGCCAGGAATGCTGGTAATCCGACAGCCTTTGGCTATATGGCTCTTTAAGTCAGATTTCCTGGCTCCCATGAGAATACAGACACTTAAATGATAGTGTGTTATTTTTTGTTTTTGTTTTTTTCCCCCCTCTTTATTACCGAATGGCAGTTGTCCTCTTCTGCTTATTGAGAGCTGCTGAGGCAGAGAGGTGTTCCTGCAGCGTGGGCTCTGCAATGCATTGAAGCAACATGAGCTTAAGCTTTGGTGCATATTTAAAATCAAACAGCACAAATAAGCTCTTGAAGCGCGCTAAGGCCGAAGCAAGGGTACTTTTATCTGGGATGTATCTGCTGTGAGTAATTCCACCACTCACAGGAGTGAGAATCTCTCTGTAATCACTTGTGCAGGGACTAAACAAGACAATCTAATTACTTTCAGAGAGGGCATTTTACAGCATGTAATTGGGTAGAAAGATGAGAGAAAGTTAGTTGGTGTGGTTAGGCTGCTGGTCTGGGATCCCTGATTACCTCCGCCTGCGATGCATTTTGTGTCGGGCAGCTGCCTGCTGTGAGAAATAAAAACCATCACAGCCATTTTAGGAAAACAGCCTGATGCCACATTCTTTCTTGGCTGATTGAGAAACAACACCTCGAGGTTAAAGGGAAAGGTAGAGGCTCACGATGCCACGAGGGATTGTTGTTTCTCGCTCTCAGGGGCTGTAAGACCCCTTTTGCAATGATCGGTGTGAGCGGCACCGGCTCAGCCCCCTCCAGCCACAGCAGTGGGCTCATCAGGGTGCGAGCGGGGGCTATAATATTCCAGCTTGATTTCTATTTCTCTGGACTGTTTCAAGACCACTCGATTCAGCTTCCACTGGAAAGAAGAGCATTGTAATTGAGATGAAATGCTCCTACTGTTGTTTTTTTGCTTTCTTTCCTTTTTCAATTTATTTTCCTCCCTAGCTACAGCATAGCTTCATTTCCTTCGGCAGAAATCACTTCTGTGCTGCCCTCCCCTTGTTTCTAAAGCCTGTTCTTTGTTTCCTTTCCCTGTATCAGGACTTTATAAAGGCACAAAGAACACAAGGCAAATAGCATCTTTCAGACCAAAACAGAAGGCCTTCTGGTCACTGATTCCTTCAGACGTGTGGAAATGAGAAAACACAAACTCAAAATCTGTGGCTGATGATACAAAACCTCTTTCCTGCAGGGTTAACTGACCTGGAGAGGGGCTGCACACCCTGCTCAGGGGTTTTCCTAAAGGACAGGCATTCCATTTTTTCCTTGGTGAAGATCAGGGGTGCCCTGCTGAAGGATCTCACCTGAGGCTGGATTTTCTTAATTTTAAGGACTTAATTTTTTAGTATTTGTGAGACATGCAATAAGTCTGGAAGGCTGCAGTTGAGGACCCACGTAGATTGCCATTTATAACCACGTGTCCCCTGCCCAGGCAGGCTGCCCGATGCATTGCTTTAGTTCAGAGAGTTGGCGAGGGCTGGAGCTGCAACACTCTCTGCTTACAGCAAGAAGCCAAAAGAGCAGGATCTCTCACTTGTCTTTCAGCCCATGATCTCATCCACTTGGACTGGGAATGCCACCACCAGCTGCAAGAACAAGGCTTGGCTCCCTAATTGAAAAATCACATTTAAAAAAAAAAACCACCTGGGTATTAGCTCATGTTGACTGTAAAGTCTGGCTGGAAGGAGAGTGCGTGAAGTTTAGGGAAGCTTTCTTTGTTGCTGTAAGACAATGAGTGGTGAGGTGTGTTAATGGCTCACCGCTCAGACTGCATGTTCCTCAGAGATAACAGCAGACATATAGGCATTATCAGATTAATTATCAATGTAATGAGTCTGTCCTATAAAAAAGACCAGGTACTATATAACCCAGAATGACTGCGAGCACCTGCTGACAAATGGCTCTATGGAGAAATAAGAGGATGTTACTGTCTGATCCCCCTGAATATAGAGCGTGCCAAGGCTAGCAAATGTGTCCCAAACTAATTCTTCCTCCAAATTGTTATGATAGCAAATGGGTGGGTGGTGACTGCCGAGGCTTGCAGGAAGGAGAGGAGTGTTGGTGCTCAGGGATTTTTGGTGACGGTCCTTACACACTCCATCAGCTGGCTCGGTGCTGCTTTCTAATTTGAATTCACTCTGGCAGCTCCTGGGGAATTTCTTTTCCTATGTTTGAAGGCGAAGGCCGCTGACAGCAGCAGCTCGCTGCTGTGTGTGCTTTTATGGGGAAACAGCGATCAGTCCCAACCCTCTGCATTCCTGCGGCTGGCCGGGGAAGACGTGCATGCCCGCTTCTGCAGATGGCATCATCTGGGGTAGTTTTGCTGGAATGATAACTCAGGTGGGGAAGAATCAGACCTTCACCAGGGAAACAGTGAATTTTCTCCAAGAAACCCCACTATATTTCCAGGCAATCATCCCACAGCCATCCTCAATTCTGAAGTGGGTGTCCAGATTTTCAGAAAACCTGAACAAGCACAATTAGGCCTGATGCCACAGGGGAACTGAACTCTTTGGAAAGAACATCCCAGTAGCTCCATCCCAGTGGGAAGCGGAAAGTCGCAGCTTCCCGAGCAGTTACCGATCACCTACCACCGTGTCAGGTGCCCACAGTGGCGAATGTTACCTTAGGGCAGGTTCTTGGATGTGTTGAGATCAGCAGAAAATCTTCCATTGACTGAAAACCGCTAGATTTCTTCTTAGGTAACTTTCAGATGTAGAATGACTATTTTAAGGTAATTTCAGGTGTTTCAAATGGTTTTCTCTGAATCCTGTATGATGCCAAGAAACCTTGCTTTAGGGTTTAGTAGTAAATAGCACCAAGGATGTATTTTTAGCCTTCTAAAACATTTTTCAAACTGTTTTTGGTAACACATTTACCACACACAATATATATGACAGAGCAGAGTGGCTGAGGGGAATTTTCAGCTAGTTGTAATAGTCAGAATGATTTACTCCCAGCTTCACCACTAACAAATACTATACTCCTCCCAAATTATAATGAGACAGGTTTTTGTCTTATTCTTGTATCGCCCTTCAAAATTGTTTTGTTAAACTTGTTTGTAGTTCTCTATATATCCTAGTGATGCTAAGGACCAAGCCAGTTCATATTAATTGTGGATCTGGCCCTCTATGTTTTAATAATTCACACTATTGATTTTTTTCCCTGTCTGTATTCCTGCAATCACCTGCAGGTTTTGCAAATTACAATGTAAATCCAAACTGTTGCTTCGCTGGGCTGCACTAAGATCTATTTTTCTAATACAGTACTATCATTTCTCTCCTTGAAGGTCTGTTTATGCCAGCTATAACTCTCTTTAATAGTCTTGTCCATTTTCAGCAATTTTCCTACTCAGGAGCTAAGCAAACTGAAAGGAAATTATTTAATTTAGGGAGGTGTAGAATAAAGAGCAACTATTTGTCCTGTTCATCAAAGTATTTTATTCTCTGCTCTCAGAACCTACATTTTGTCAAAATATCAACACAAGGTACCAGAGTAAACACTTTTATCCCATATTAATTGCATTAATGTTCAAGATTAAATCTCTGGCATTCCAGAGAGAAAGTGTATTTAAAGGATCGCTGATGAGCCTGGAGCACGACACATTTCCTCTGACCTTGGTCTGTTTGTTGCAGCCACGGGAGTCTCAAACCGAGCTTCATCAGTTTTGTTCCCTGGAGGAGAATTCCCAGCCTGCGGAGCCTTCTCTTCCCCAACCCTGCTGCCATGGCAAACCCGGGTGGGCAGACCCAGCCTTTGCGCATGGTACCATAATACTGGGGGAAAAAACCCACTACTTCTTTCTGAAGAGCAGCTTGTTTTTTAAGTCTGAAAGGTCATAAAGATTATGCTGAAGAGCGTGCGTGCGGGGAGGAGGCGGTGAAGGGGAGTACAATGTCGGAGGAAGAGTTGGAAATGGAGGATGTTTCTTTGACACTCTTCCTTTTCATAGCATCATTTCCCTTTTTCCAAGTACTGGAAAGTTTAGCACTTCCACCCACCCCTGGCAGAGGGGTTAGGAATAAAAGACATATTTTTTTCCGTTGTCGCCTTTGTTCCAGCTTGTTCTGCCACGCGGAGACTGTGTCAGCCTTAGTGTCCCCCAGCTGTTACTCAGAATGAGATACAGGATATTAAAAAGCATTTGTGCTTCTCTTAACTACGGGAGGCTCCAAATACCCTCAGACTGCTGCGTCTCCCAATGAGACTCAGCGGCAGCTCCAGGCGCGCACCAGCCCCAGCGCAGGCTGTCGACGGAGAGCGGTGGACGTGGCACAGCCTGGGCTCTGACCAGGGCGCGAGGGAGAATTGGAGGAGGCAGTTGTGTGGTATGAACCCCCTCGGTCACCTTGATGACTTCCCAAAGACAATGAGAAGCTTCCTGCCTTACTTTGCTTATCCCTTTGAGGTTGGACGTGGCCTTGTCTGCGGAGGTTGTATTGCAGCTCATCAATATGTGGTGGAATCACCCGTCAAAAAGTCAATAGTGGGTGGTTGGATATTGGGCTATGGTGATACTGCGCTTGGTCTGGGAGGAGGGAGAGGGAACTGTGCCATAACTTGCCTTTAATCCTTCAAATGGTGTGAGTCAAATGCAGAGGGTTGTTAAAGGGGACCGATTGCCTCCATCACGTGTAGTTGTGGAAACATCAGGAAGGCAGAAAAAGCAAACAATAGCCATGATCACTTTTTGCGTTGCAGCTCCTGGACCTGCACGCAGAGTGGGTGGAGGGTGGGAGGACCCCTGCCCACTTGAGAGACAAGAGTGAAGGAGGTCTGGCAAAGCCAAATAACCTGGACATGGCTATGAAAAGCATCATTGTATAGGAGAGGGGGGAGCGAATAAAAATCCCACCCCTGAATCACAGTCCCAGGAATGTGACTGCAAACACCGTGTACCCAAAGCTGAACGGAAAGTCCACAGGGAAACTCCATCCCCAGGAAGAATCACGCCCAAGCTGACCCCTGCGGTCCTGGCTTTGGCTTTCAGTGACTCTGAATGACAAGGTGACTTACCCTCTAGAGTGAATGAGGCAGCTGTACAATATACCTATTTATTAACCCAGTTTGCAGCAAAAGCCTGCCATTTTTATACAAGCACATATATAATTTAACAGAGTCACTTTCAAAAAGGAGCGCACAGTGGGAAGCCTTGACCCTCAAAGCACTTGGCTGATATTTATAATCCAAACAAAGGCTTCACAGTTGCTGCACTTTTGTTTACAAATCAGACATTTGTGCACCTTGCATAGGCTACTAAATGTGGCTTTCAGAATAAGGCTGGAGTAAATTGTACCAGCCAGCAAAATACGAATTGCTGAGCAGGGCATTTCAAGATACTGAAGCAGCGAGTCTAATTGCTAAGCTGGGAGAAAAGAGAATGGCTATAAATGTGCAGCCTGGTAATATGACTGGGAGTGCAAGATCCTCCAGTGATGCTATTCCTGTCTTTCCCTGTTTCCAGTTTGTGTCACTACCATGACATAACCATAAGGAGACAGTCATCATCAGTCACTGACTGTTATGGGGGCACATAGGCCAAGGTGAGCCAAGGAATCCTATCAAAAGTATTCCTCCAAGTTTTAGACAGTGCCATCAATATAGCTCTCAGAAGGGCTTGGTAGATCCAGTTTCTCAGTTGTGTGGTGTGATACCTCTTTCATGAGATCCCAGATGTGTACAAACAAGTAATACAATTTTTACACGTCTCATCTTTTTTTACAACCCTTACCAAGTTACATTCATAGCTGCATATATACTTTTTTTTTTCCCCCTTGTTTCCAGCAAAACACACTAACTGAGTGGCAAAGCCAACAGTAAAGCATTATTGTACCTTATGTTTATGCTAACCTTGCCAGGGCCTTTAGGAACTATTTTAAGAAAAGCAATGAGTAAGAAATTCCCTTATTCTTATCTTCTTATTTCTCTATCATTTTGTCAGGCTCATAGTGTAATACATAGCTTGTACTGGCAGAGGGTCCAGTGCTCAGTCCTGCCACATTTGTCATATTGTTCTTCGTACGTACCTCTGACTTTGCACATCCTCCTGTAATACAACTAATACACCCTGGAGCATGTCTACATAGTCAGGATTACATCTTTCTACCTTTTATCTTTTCTTTTGCATATTGCTGCAGACATGACTATACTTGTAGTTTCTTCTTTTAATCCAGCTTTGACAAGACTCTCATTTGCCACATTATTTTTTAACATGGTCTTTTCAGAGAAAACCATCTCCATCTTGGTTTTTTTTTTCCCCATTCTTTAATTGTGTATTTCTTGCCATTGCCTGTCTAATGACTGTGTCTCATTTACAACGTAGTCTTCACTTAGTTTTGGTACTTAGAGAACCAGTTAGTCTATTGTCCATCTCTGATACAGTTTACTATCATTATATGCTCTGATTCTGCAGCACCCGCACATCTTTTCCTCTGACCTTTCTGTCAGCATAAAACTTATCTTCATATAACTATACAACTGTGATGTTATAGACTATCAATTTCTTCCTAATCCTTCTGTTTACCCTGTCCAGTTTACTCTTGCACCTGAATATCATATATATGCTTCTTCCCTTATCTAGACTGTGTATGTTAAACTTACGAGTTTAGCTAATTAAAGCTTAATTTTATTTTGCTTAACAGTTTTTCCTTCTGAGGAGCTTCTAAATGATTACAGAAGTCCACTCTCTCAGTGTCTCCTAATATCCTGTTAAATGGTCCTCTACCACATTTGTGAAGGGCTTATTTATACCTACACCTGTTTGACCTCAATATTCTTTCTATATATTTCAGAAGAAAAAAAAAAAGAAAACGTCTGCAGTTTTAGTCATAAAACTAAAAGAAATGCTTTTGGCCTCTCTTTTTTAGGAATTAAATAGTCCTTCTTTGTATATACAGGCACTGAATCCAGTATTTAACTTTGTACAAATATTGTTATTATGAATGCTGCTGCAGTTGTTATTTCCTTCAAGGGAAGTCAAGAAAAATCCTATCCATTTCTATTCCTGGTATAATTTAACTCCCATCTGGCGAAAGCCCATCACTATGGTAATGGCACCAGGCATGATGTGCTGTGGCAAGGAGCCAACGTAGAGAAGAAAATGTATGGTCACGGCACCAGCATAGCGGCTCCCACAAGGGACAGGGTGTCAGGAGGTTGAGGTCCTCATCCCTTTTCTCCCCTGGAGCTGCAACGTAGCCATTTGCCCCACCAACGTGGTTGTTTCTGCCTGAGAAGGTGTGAAAAGAGCAGCCCCGTCAGAGCAGGTCGGTTCGACCCAACCGCTGACCGACAGCAGCCACCTTGGGAAAAGCAGTAAGGAGCAAAGCAGGCATCGGATTCCCCCATCTGCAGGTAGTGATAACACATTTGCACAGCTTTAAGAAGCTGATCTCTTTAGTTGGATGTCTCTCTGGAAGCCGAGTTAGCCTAATAATTGTGATTGGTAACGACCGCTGCTCACCGGGGACAGTATTAGCAAGTTCTGCTTATCAAGGGCACATTTAGGTAGTGCTGTACTATTGAAAGTGGTGTGCACTTAGCGGTGCAGAAAACTGGCCCTGCCTCTTCCATGTCTTTGTAATGTCCCTATCCTGCCACTTCCAGAAGTTGTATCAGAAACCCCAAAAAGAAGAAAATGTAAAACCGCAGCCAAAATGAACAGCCCAGCCCAAGCAGTTAGCCAGGGAGATATCAGGGATGGCTTTTTGAAGGAATAAGACATATGACAAAATGATAGCTTAGTTTGATTCCTATTTATAATCCCCTTTTTTGTCTGAATTGTAGGCTTTTCCCCCCCTCCCCGTGGCCTAAATACAGTGACTTTTTAAAAGCATCCTCTTTCAGGCTCAGCAAAACCCTACAGTGCATTCTTACCCCTGTGCCTTAACTGAACATGTATTTAATCTGGTGCTGGATCAGATTCCTAATCCAGATGAGGAGATGGGGCTGATGCAGCTGCTAGCTGGGCTGGAGGGAGCTGAGGATTGAGGGGGAAGCTGGATGGGGCACGGTGCACTGGACTGCAGTAACCAAAATTTCGCCTCATGCTCTAGAAAATAGACCCTCACGCAGTGTCTGATGGATAGATTCCTATGTCCTCCTCCCTCAGCAGGGATCCTGTGGGGACCCAGTCCCTGCAGGTCATAAACAGCTCTGAGATCCTCAGAGGAGAGGTATTGTAGTTGCACGAAATAGCGTTAAGACTGAGAGGTGTGGGGACTGTTTCCCAGTTGCAGGAGAGTGCAGAAGCAGGGGTAAGCACAGGCCACCACAATAGCTACCCCGGGGAGCTCATTGAAAGGCTTACGGAGCTTTAGACCCAGAGCAAAGCCCTGTGCCGCTGCCCTGCGCCGTGCTCCGTGGAGGGCCAGCTGGCAGACGAAGTCAGGGCACTGCCCTGCGGTCCGGCGAGCGGCGCGGGACCAGCAGTGAAGAACCGCACGGCCGGGGCTGGAGGGGAGCCGGCTGCTTGCCTCTGCCTCTGACGGACACCAGAAAGAGTCCAGCTTTCCTTGCTTTGGCAGGGCCTGGGAAGAAAGATGCTCAGGGTGGAGGATACAGTGACAACGTCCCCTAAGGAGTGGTCCTCAGGAGGAGAAGCTTTATGTATTTCCCCCATGCAGATGAGAAGAGCCAGAAAAGAAAGGTGAAACAATACTGCAGTGATGCTATTAATGGAGACGCTGCAGTTACTGAGCTTTGTAAGGACATAAGGAGCACCCAGTAGACATTGCTGCCACAGGGACCATTAACCTGGAGATCTTTGTTACTCGCAGAAGTAGAAATTTGCCATTTTAGAAGGTAGTGGGCGGTAGTTTTGGCTGAAGAAAAGCAAACACTAGCATGGGGTTTAGGGGATGGAAAAGGGTGTGCCTCTAATCAGCTGGTATTTCTGCCAGGCAGGGATGAAAGATATTGTATAAATGAGGAAAACTCAAATGTCTCTGAACCATTTGTTGCAATGCCTTTTCACCTATCGTCTTTGAATGGGGGTGTCCATTATAGAAACACCATTCATTCAAAACCTCCCCTTGCTCATGACAATTCTTTTGGGTTAGGAAGAAACAGGATGATGTTCTACCGCCTCAGTTCAGCTGTTACCTGCTGTTCAGCCCTCCAGAGCCAAGCACCAGAACTGTCCTTACAAAGAGAGGCAATGTCAAAATTAAGCACAGTGCTTGGAATACAACATGAAAAACGTAAACCATTCTCCTGCAACTTTCAGGATGGTTAACGATCAGAGCATGGATTTATCTAATGGGCCACTTTGATCATTTACTTCACACACTGTCTCATCCTGCAAAGGACTGAATGCATCCTGTGACAAGTTGAGGATCTTACAGTCCCTGTGCGGAGCTGAGGACGCTCGACATCACACGGGAAGGGGTCCCCAGAACTAATTTGATCCTGAAAAAGAATTCTTGTAGAGAAATAGCCCTATAGAGCTTTGCATGCAATAAGGTAATTAACAGATCATAGGCCCACTTGGGACGTTAAAGACTCAGCTTACCCAACAGACCAAAAGGGCTGTAAATTCTGCCAAGGCTAATTCAACTGTGATGCATTAAAATAAGTAGTGAGAGAACAGAAATAAATAGGTTCAGAGTTTCTCACACAGCAGCTCTAAGCTATTGCTTTTTTCTACCATCTGAAATCTTATTAACCTGCAAGTGATTTTTTTTTTTTTATTTTTTCACCTCCCCCTTTTTTGATTGCTTGGTTTGTACTACATCCAAATGAGTCTGGGGTGTATGACTTCCAAGAAAGGTTTTGAAGCAGTTCGTAAATGTGGTAGAAAATAGTTGTAAAGAGTAATTGAAAAAGCTAAGAAGAAAGCATTGTCTGCCTTTTTAAAAAGCATTGTTCACTAGGAAGAGCAAATGTCTATTCAGCTCACTTTGCATGAAGGAGTTAGGAGGAGGAAAAAAGTCTTCTTGATCTTTGTCCTGCCTGTCCAGGTAAGATGGCCCGCGATGCAGGCTCTGCTTCTTGTTACCGGTTCGGAGAGGGCTGAGCAAGATGGAGCTCTCATTGGCCTTCTTGGTCTAATCAGCATGATTTCAGTTAAATAAACAGAAAACTGTCTGGCTGAGATCTCAGCCTGCAGAAGCACCACAGCAGAACAGAAAGCAGTGGTCTGCCCCAGGCACTGGGGGGATGTTGGGGTGCCCTGAGCAGCCGGGGGGTGATGTCCTCTGCAGCACGGGCACTGGCAGCGGCACACCAGGTGCTGCCAGGAGCGATGGGCAGCAAGGGCACTCCTCGGCCCCTGGCAAGGTTTCTGACAGCAGACACGAGAGGACTGCTTGGGTCCATTTGCCACCCAGTTCCCATTAAGTCTGGAATTGAACTGTCCCTTTGCAGAAACGGTGCCTCCTGCCCCCCATCCATCTTCTCCTGCTTGTCCCCTGCTCCCATCTCCCACCTCCCGCCCCCCAATTTGGTGCCTCCTGCTGTTGCTATTTTCCCCTTCCCTCTTCCCAACAGCGGGGCTGTAGGAAATGCAAAATCATCCAGAGCATTTGCTGTTTGCAGGCCACTGTTGCACAAAAGCAGCATTTAGGTCACCAAGATGCCATGAACTGCCAGCAGCTGTTAAGAAGATATTTTGCAGTGACGTATTCCAGAAATGACAGCTAACAGAAGCTTTACAATGAATGCTTTCAAGGGGTTAAAGGACATTTTCAAAGGAGATCTCCATCAGCTATAGACCCAAGTCATGAAGTGGCAATCCTGCTGAAGACCCAGATTTCAATCTGCCTTAGTTCTCATTTAACCCTTTTTTAGGGACTAATGGCTCTGCTTGTTTTCCAGCACAAGTTCTTGCTCAGTGCCTCCGGGAAAACCAGAGTCACAGGAAGTTACAGAAAACCTTAGGAGGAAATACATGGAGCTGTCTTCTTGTTATGTTACAGCAGCACTGAAAAGATCCAGGTTTTTTGTTGCTAGGTACTTCATGCATGTGTAATATGATAAAACAGAGCAGGGTCAAAGAAAAGGCATTTTGGCTATTCCCCATCAATAAGGCTGGGAACTTGCATCTAGAGAGATGTGGTGGTTTCAAAGGTTAGGACAGGAGAAGCTGTGAAGAGAGAAGGAAGAATTGAAGCCAGATCTCCTGGGTCCCTGCTCATGAATTTCAGTCTGTCACCTGGTATACACACTCGAGATGGGTGAGGAACTCACAGAGAAGTTCCTGTCTCGTGGGATCTCCCCCGTGTTTCCGAAGAAATTGAGGGGAAATGCTCTCAAACTGGTAGTTCTCGCCGGCTAAAGCAAGAAGTCACGAACCAGGACTGCCCTGCAAGCACCCATCGGACTCTGGTGGCCAAACTTGGCAAAGCTTCCCCAGACCGCTGTTGCTAGTATTTCCACTTGAGCGAGGAAAAAGAGTCTTTATCTCTTATCATTCACTCAGGCTGTTGTATTGCTATTTTTGTCACAAAAATATTTTCCAGCTCTTCCTCGTACATTTCCTCCTCGCAACCCCAGAGCCGCTGCTGCTGCCTGAATGCCCATCAGATCTTCACTCTTAAGTCTGGAGGCGTGAGGAATAGCTGCGAGGGCAAATGGATCATGGAGAAAATTGTTTTCCTTTCCTGACATCTCTATTTTCTTGTAAGAGGCTCAGGCAACTTGGTGCATTGGCTGAGGACATCTGTTTGTATGAAATACTACAGCACACACCTGTCTCCTGGCATGCGTGGGAGCGCAGGTGTCGCATGGCGTTAGATTTGCTCAGCCATCAGAGATGCAGTTTGTCACCCCCCTGGGGACGAGCTATAACTTTCTTCATGTTAGAACATACTGGAGACTTGGGGCCATATTTTATGCCTTTTTTTTTTTTTTTTTTCTGATGCTGATCAAAATTGTTTTTACTGTTGTCAGTGGAGTGGTTTTCTTCGGTAACGTCAGCATCTGATACTACACAACTTCCAAAAATAGGACATGGAAGAAAGGCCAATTGACAGGAGAACAGCCATGTTACCTTAAAAATAAAAACTAAAGTAGAAATTTTGGGTCTTTCCTTGTTACTGGTTTTCCAGCGATGCTATTGTGCATCAGGCTTGCATGCTACGAGATGGAACAGGCAGTGCATTTTTAATCTGATAAATAATCTGATGTTCCAAATTCCTTCTGCAGAATGGAAATGATTAAGACTTCTAGTATCATTTCTAAATGAACATCTTTCTTCAGCTTTTCTAAACCTCCTGTCACTATACTGTCTGCATGCCAACATAAATAATCCTTTCACTGGAGCATCTTCACAAGACTTTAAACATTTATGGAAATAAAGAAAATAAACCTAGTTATTGTCTGAATAATCACTCGTTTATTGATGGAGACAAGTATGCTCATTTTTCTTACTCTCTGGTGATTAGATTATGATAAACTGTGACATTTAGTGATAAACTTGATATGGTTGGTTACATACAGCTTAAAAAAGTGTCTATCCAATTATTGTTTCATGTGCTGGCAGAAAGCATTAACCACCTGTGAAGGATATTGCAACGGTTACGAAGCAAACAGCACCCTCTTCTCTAAGTGGCTGTGACAAATGCAAAGGTCATATATGTTTCCTGGCCCATGGATATCATTTTGGTTGTCTCCCTTTGCTTTCCCATGTTCCAGCAAAACCTGAAGCCCTAGTCAGGATGGTAATGAAGATTGTGCATTGACTGAGTAGAGGATGAATGTAGACACAGCCAGGATCAAACTGGGAGTGCAAGAGAAAGCCAGTTTCACACGGTACACTAACTGGTACACTAGACTCTATGTAGGCTGAGAACTAAACAACCCTTGGAACTAAACATCACTTGGAAAGAGCTCACTAATGGATCCCAGTGAAAAATTCTCCAAGTAGCTCCTTTCTTTAGTCAGATCTGAAGTTTCTACTTTTTAACCCAAAACAAGGACAAATTTGCTGTCATGCAGAGTTTGTGATGAGGATTGCTGGACATGAACTGCACAACGATGAAAAACAAAGCAATGCCCCTGTGAGGAATGAGTGTCTCTGAGCCACACTGGATGACCTGCGTGCAAGCAAACAGCAGCAAAGCAGCTGGAATCCAACCTCCTTCCTTTGGGAACAGGTCCAAATGCTAGCCCACGAGATACCGCCAGAGATCTCCCAGATCTGCTCTCATGTCAAAGATTAGCTGTGCATCTTTACCTGTATCGCTGACATTACACACCCACCTCCTTGTGCAGTGATCGGCAGATTGTCACTGCTGGCAGATGCTCACAATATGCTATTTCCTAGCAGCTGTGGAAGGATGACTCCAAAACCCCAGGAATGGAAGGGAGGCACCCCAGGACACGACTTTCTTTTTTACCTAGAGAACTTCATCTTCACAGTGTAGGTTCTCTGAGAAAACAGACATCCAGTGACAGGCAATCCTCTAGCTTTGCAAGCCATCTGACAATTCTTTTTTCTGTTGGTAGGTCCTCCTTATTTCCCAATTGCTCTTGTTCATTGAGCAAAATCATCTGTATCATCAGGACTCTTCTGTCATGAAACATGAATTTTAGAATGAAACACTGTCTTGGCAGCAGCAATAAGGCATCTGGGCCAGGCAAGGAGTGAAACCATCCAAACAAGGTGATTGGAATTAGTTTCAATGAGGAAAGAAATCAGCAAGCCCCTGAGGGAGCAAGGTATGGGACGGACTCAAAAGATGGCATGTAATTAAATTCTTGGCTGTGCATGTGCAAAGTTTAGAGCAACACTTTCCTTTGTCCTTCTCTGCTCCTTCCCCCAGGCAAAGAGCCTGCGTGGGAGTTTGTCTGCCTTGACTGGTGCTCTGAGACAGGAGAGTGGGGGCTGCTCTGGGCAGATCTAGGGCTTTTGGGGGACAGCTCCTCATTCTGCGTCTTTGCTGCTTTCCCAGTTGCGTTTCAGTGCTTAGACCATGCACGGCACCAGAAACTTACGGTTCATGCAGAAATGAAGGTCCCTGGCTCTGTACCACGCCGCCTGTTCCTGGACTCCTGCTCCCCTCCTGATGTCCCTGCTCCCCCTTTTCCTCCCTTCTGCGGGCAGCTCACTGCCTGCGGCACTGCAGCCTGCGGAGCCGCAGGGGTCCTTGACTAATAACCGAATAGACTCAGCTCCCTCGCTGTTTCACCACCTGTATTCCCCAGCCTTCAGCCTAGCAACTGGAGGATCATATATAACCCTCTGACTACAGGGAACTGCCTCTACTCAATGCCCGTGCCTCTGCTTGCTTGAGGCTTGCTCAGTTTCTAAGCTCCCAAAACGAGCTCTGCCTGGAGTCCGCACATCCCCTCGCCATGTTCAGTTTGTCCTCAGCAGGTCACGCAGCCTGTTTTGCTTCCACTTGCAGTTTGCAGAAACTGCCTTCTCCTCTGGGGTGACGGGGGAGATCTGCTAAATCAGCCTGGGCTGAACCCCTTGCAACAAAAGCTGCTGCCTTTCGAGTTTTCATGTTGACCTGAGGAGACAAACCCCAGTGCGAAGCCGGCCCAGGAAGGCCAAATATACTGAGGAGAACCAGCAGGGCAGGGAACTGCAAAAGAATTGAAAACTTACTTTCCTTCTAACTTCAGTAACTCTTTCTGGCACCACAGACTCACAGTAATAAGCATCAATAGCAGGTGCACTTGCTGTGGATGAGAATGTGAGTCCTAAAGCTCAGCAGTTTCCTGTAGTCAAGGATTGCTGAGCAGCAAGGTGTGTGAAAGAGCATTTAAGACCATAATAAGGCACTTTGTTGTCCCAGGATAAATGTCTCCTTCTCCTCCTGCCCCCCACCCCTGCAGTCAGCAGGGCCAGAAGCAGCTCTTCTCTCCATACTCCTGAGTGCATTACCAGAAGTGCATCTTGCTGAGGTAAGACACTGCTGCTGAGGCAATTTGGGGTCCCACTAAGAGCAAGGACTACTGTCCCTCGCAAGTGATGGGTGTCTGCTTCTCTGCTCCTTGCTTGCTACAGCCCCGAACATCCCATCTGCGCAACCTCCACTGCCCCACAGCACGTACTACCCTGGAAAATGTATTTGAACATAAGGCATAAGAACTCTGTTACTATATTTATTGCTCATGCACTTTGGGTTTGCACATACGATGACGTACGCTGCTGCTCTGCAGCATGGCGTAAGCTCTAGCACAGAATATAGCAGCGTATTGCAGCACATCCTCCTCTCAGACGGAATTTTTAACATCCATCTTGAGTTAGCTGAGCAAGTGCAGCACAGGCAGGAGCAGCAGAGAGGCTGCTCAGCTCTCGCTGACTGCAGCGTCGGAAAGGCACCAAAGCGTTGGTACCTCGCCTGCCGCAGCTGCAAATACCTGGGGTACTCGACATCTCGCAGCCTCCTGATGCCGTGGGTGTGACTGCTGGGGTCGGAGCTCTGGTTTCATTCACATTCATCTTGCAGAAGAAGGGCATGAAGGAGAAATGGAAAGAATAGATCTGGTTTATTAGTACTCCCCCAGAAACCAACTACTCATAATAATAAGCATTCCAGTTGCGTATCAGGAGAACATGAAGTGGGCTATAGAGTACAAATGATTTATTCTGACTCACTAGAATATTAACTCAAGTTTAAGACAGGGGTATATTGTCTTTGATTTTTATTTCCAAACTTGGCGGGGCAGGGGGGATGTTGTTTTTTTTGGGCTGTGCTGCTCTTATTTTCTTTCAACTACATCTGAATTCTCCCTTCCCCCTCCCAATTTAATACCTAATTTTTTATTCCTCCTTGCAGCTCTGCATTTCTTCTGTGTGTCTTGCTTTATTTTTTTGCTTTCTCTTTTATTCTTTTGAACTCCTCTATGCTGTTTTCTTTCCTCCCACCTTCTTTTCCCCCTCAGTCAGAAAATCCAGCAAACCATTTAAGCTTGTTCAGAGTTAAGCTTGTGATTAAGTGCTTCCCTTAAGAATAACAGTTTCAAATACGCATTTCTTGAAAGAGACTCACAGTGTGAAGGAACCACGAGCTGGACCCACTTCAGCCATTTTCTTGGGAATGCTGCTTTTCTCTCTCACTTTCTCAGCTGCTTTAGTTTTAAGGCAGCTGGGGTATAAATAATCAATATCCCCATAGATGAGGCTGAGTAGCGGAGCCGTAACAGCCTCCTGCCAGGTCCAACAGCCTAGTGAGGCACAGCCTGGGTAATTCAGAATTTATAGCACCCCAAGAAGTAGGCAACAATTTTATTGGACACCAATAGCAACACTTTCCAGGGATCTTTATTTGACTGCCAGAGTATGAGAAAAAGCTGCTAAACAGTACTGTACTGAGTTTCCAGGCCATTGTCCCAAGGACTATACACTAAGCTGCTGGAAACAATGATTTATCCCACTGGATTTGTTAATTATAAGATGAATGGGCAACCAGAAACATATTAGCAAGGAAAAAAGAAACCAATGTGCAGTGACCATATGCTCCTGAAATTCATTCTAAATAATCTTAAGCTATTCAGAGCAATACATCTTTGACTTTTTGAATGTTTACAGATGTTTTTCTAGTGTAAGGCCCAGTTAAGCACATGCCTAACATCAAACTCAAGAGGAGTTTCACTGACATCCTCTGGGTTTCTAGTGTGTGTGCACTGAAGACTATAGAGTTTCACTGACCTGGCAACTGCTGTAATGTGGACAATTCCTTGGCAACTAAGCACCAGATATAACCAGATTATAGGATTATGTTCTGTGCTCTGTGTGTGTATGTGCACAACTGTGAAGTCTCCCCTCAAAGCCACCTGGGGCTACACAGATGTAAAACCTGGAGACTTGCAGTTCCATGGACTCCCACTGGCAACCAAAGTACCTTTTTTCCATCAAGGCTTTTGCATTGAAAACATCTACTTGCAGTTAATGTTTTATTTTGGTGATGGCCCGCAGCATGCCCTCTGGCAGTACATAAAAATGGTAGTGGAAGAGCAAGACACATTTGTTTGGCAATGTATTTATGTTCGAGATTTAGGAAGGAGTTAAGATGTCAAAGAGAAAATACCAGTAACTACAATGGATCAACTGCTATAAGTAATGCTCTGCAGAACTAAGAACTCAAAACCCAGCAACACCTGGAAGTTTAGGCAAAAGGCTTAGTGCATGTATTCAGCTCTTTAGAGCATGGCAGCAATCACTGGGAATACACCGAAGCTTAATAATTGAGACATCGACACTAGTATTTCCATCTGTTCAAAGCTGTCATACAGATACTATTTCCAATCCTACCCATGGCTGAAGCAGGAGGATGTATGTACAGGGATTTGCAGGGAAGCAGATTCTCAGTGAACGTGTTCAAATCAGACACACGTGCATAAGGGGGGTGCAACTCCACATATACACTAACGCTGTAGCTTTTGACACCTTGGCAAAATGACTGACAAAGGCAGCGGAAAAAACAGCAAAGCAAAGTTGACATCCAAGCTTTAGCTCACGATTGCTTGTTTTCTATGTTTCTCATTTGTTTGTCCCTGGTAGTGTTTCACACCATTGCCAACAATAGCATAAGGCAACTGTGGAGGGACATCCCCAATTTCTTGATTGAAACATCTTTTGCATTGTACTGGGCTCAGATTACAGGTTTTAAAATTTAAAATTTAAAGAAAGAAAATTAAAAAGTCTTCTAACGGGAGAGGAAGACATCTGCACCAGCCATATTCATGCACAGCGAGCTCACAGCCCTCCAGCTGGGCTGGGGACTTTCCTGTGGTGTTGATCCTTGCGAGTGTTTTAAGCAGCGCGATGTGGGATTGATTGTCAGTGGAACAGGTCAGCAGGCTGCTGGGTAGACTCCCCTGTTTCTAAGGTGTCAATAAAACGTCTGACAAGTTTTAGATGATCTTGGAAACTGTAGTATGCTGAGCTTTGTTAGCTGCCTTGGGAATAGAAGCTCTCTTGCTGCCCTGGGAGGGACAGCTGTTTACATACCCTTAGATCCTGTTGTGCATTTAACCTAGGATTACACAGAGGCAGGAACACCAAACGTTTGATGGCTTGGTGCTGCTTGCAGTGCGAACAGAAAAAAAGAGAGTTTTGCAAAGACCTCACAGGGGTAAAGAAGAAAAAGCACCTCCTTGTCCTTGACTCCATATGAGGAGACGGAACATAAAATACCAGTCGTTACCTCCATCACATCGCAAAGCTCAGAATTACACAGTCATTCCAGCTCACTCCTGGCCCCTGCATTTGCCGGAGAGTGCCGACCCCTCTCCGACAACGCAGGCAGGTGAATGGTCCCTGGCGTGGAGAATCCCAGGCAGAGGTGGGGAGGTGCTGGGGGGGACGGGGCAAATGGCCGGGGGAGACGGGCAGTGTGGGAACGTCTCCAGTGGATTCCCCTTCGGGTTTTGGGGGAGCTCCAGTCCCCAGGGAAGATGCTCCCTCCTCTCCGCTGGCCCACGAGCAGCATCGGCTGGCAGCGAGGAGAGGGAGCGCCTGGCAGGGAGCTCGCCTGCCGCCAGGGAAGAGAAATAGCAATCTCTTAAAACAGCCATAAAGAGGGAAAAGCAATTATAATTTGTGAAAGTGATAATAGATAACCAGTTACCATTTAATAGCTCTACCAAGATATCTTGGAGGATATCTCCTATCCACATATCTCGGAATTTATTCCATTTCTTTCATTATTCAGATTCATTTTGAATTCGGTGCCAAGAGCACCTTGGCACCATGGAAGACTTTTAATATTTTGATTTGTTGTATCATCAACCTGCCTTGGAAATGAGCTTCAACTAAGCAGGCAGGAGACAGATTCCTTGCCACAGATTTTGTTTTTATTTAATAGAGGCCAGGAGAAAAAAAGAGGAGGGAGGAACTGGGAAACTTTGTTTGTTCCTGTGGCTTTAAGATTCTTGGGAAAATCAGTTATCAAGAGGTGGCCCTTTTTGGGAGATTCAACTGATATTATGATGTTCAATTAAGCTTATTGAAAGAAGATTAAGAGACAATTTAATCACAGTTTGTGAGTACCTACATAGGGAGAACATTTGATACAAGAGGGTTCTTTATTCTAACAGACAAAGGTATTAAATTGCTGGAACTTGAATTCAGCAAAGATTAAATTAGAAATAAAATGATTAGAATTTATTTTTTTAACAGCAAGGGCACTTTACCATTGGAACAAGTGATCAAGAGAGTCCAGAAACCCTGGCTTTCAATCAAGTTGAGATGAACTGATATGCTCTATTCCAATAGTTGCTCAGGTTTAGGGTTAGGCAGTGCCGACCTGGGTGCTGTATGTGCCTGCTGACTGCAGGTCCCTGGGGGCTGTGTCCTTCTTGCTGAGCTGAGCCCCCTGCAAGAGGGTCCCTTGGAGAGCCCAGGCTCAGACCACTGCGATGTGCCTGGGGTGAACTTCGGTAATGAGGGGCCGTATCCTGCCTGCGGCGTGGCTGAGCCTCCTGTCAGTGGTTGGCAGGCTGGGAAGTTCGATGTGTATCGCGCAGAAATTGAATTATTCCAGGTCTGACAGAAAGATGACACTTTCTAGCACCGTAGATTCAACGATTATCCTGACCAAAAAACCACTGACTGTAAGGAAATTAAAAAGAAAGTGCAAGGCTATTTTAGTCAAGGTCTAAAATCCTAAACTGATTCCCATCCTGAGCTGTAAAAACAGAAGATTCCTTTCCCAAGCAGTACAAGCCACCTCACACCACAAAACCACTGGGAGTTATAAATCTCCTAGAAGAGAACTTATTTTTCTCCTAATTTTCACGTTAGCTGCAGTCCACTGTCTTCTGATTACCAGTTTTGGCATCTAGGTGTAGTAGTGATGTAAACATCAATATTTTAACGTCAAAAGAAGAATACAAAATGAAATTGAATTCCAGCAAGTATAAAGGAAATACAACAGTGGCTTTCCTATTGAATCCTCTGCAGATTCCAGATAATGGATTATTCATAGACCTTCAGCTTGTAATAAGGTGCCCTTTATTCCTGGAATTTGAAGCATTTCTCTCTTAAACTGCGATTATTTTCTGATTCCATTACAAGTTCAGTTTTGACACAGTGGTACAATTTCCTTATCTCTCTTTTAAAAGTCACTGCATTAGACTGTGTAAATGAA
This sequence comes from Buteo buteo, assembly GCF_964188355.1. Taxonomy (NCBI): domain Eukaryota; kingdom Metazoa; phylum Chordata; class Aves; order Accipitriformes; family Accipitridae; genus Buteo; species Buteo buteo. The sequence goes on along the minus strand of NC_134194.1, from coordinate 11,321,315 downwards.
AACAGCAACATTTTCCATGTGCTTTTTTTTCCATATGTGTGATTTTTATTAAGAAACAAAATCTGAGTGATGCTTCATAGCACAGCAAAATGGTGTGCAATGGGAAATACAGCTGCACCTTGCAGGTGCTTCTAGCTGATATATAAAAAACACTGCTTGGCCGCACACAGCAAGAGATTTTAGCAAACAGCAGAAGCGTCTGTAACTCCAACAACAGCTTTCTATCTGAAAAGACAGAAGAGATGAAGAATATCTGAAATAGATGCAAATCAGTAATTGATCCCAATTCAGCTAGGAACATCATCTTTTGCCTGGCTCCAGTACGTACCTGACCATTCATTCACCCAAGGCCAAGTGTATACACAACTTCCTCACTGAGTGTGGATTGTTGGGGATGAAAAACATCAGCTCTGGGGGTTTTGGTCTTTGTTTGTTTGTTCGATACAAGATCTATTTCAGTTTGGCTATTCCTTGGGAAACTCAGCTGTGAAAACACCATGCAATTGTTGAAATCTGTATGGCTATATAGAAGGTAGAATTTGTCTTTCACAGATCAAGAAGTTCTCTAATTACCCGACACAGTTCCCCACGTTTATACAGATGTTTTATTTCTATGGCATTTTTTTAGATATAAAACAAGGGTACAGACTGATTTCCCAGTTAGCACCATACAAAAATCACTCTAACACTTTTAATTTCTTTTTTTAAGTGGGATTTGAAAACCTCTACTGCATACATTTCAGCCTCTTCTTCTTGAAGAATAATCCTGCATTAAAAGAGGAGTTACTCAATGTTCTCACAGGCTTTTCCCCTCTCTGGCTTTTATGATCCTTTGCCACTGATGTTCAGACTGGCTTTAGACAAACAACTTCGAGGGCTCCATTTTCATTTATGAAATGCATACTAATGCGACAGGGTATTAGATGACATAATTAATATTGCAAAACTTTGATAGGTTCAGATGTTAGACCCTCCAGAAGAACTGGCTGTAAAGCAGATAAAACCATAGTCCACCATCAACTACTCCTTTTTTAATGAATTTCAAACCCTGATCACAGGCATGCAATGAGATTTGGCTGCCTTATTGTCTCCAACACTGCAATCCTCTGTGATGCTGATGACCCGTTAGTGTTACTTTGAGGAAAAAGCACAACTAAAGCAACTTCAGCATTGAATAACTGCCTGTTTAATAATATGGTTTACCAGAAGCAGCTGCTCACTTTGCAGGAGAACTATAGCACAAGATAATTGACCTTAACACAGTTATGTGCCTTTGCTTTTCATTTGGGCCACACGACTAAATTTGTGGTCAACTACAGAGCCTGTGAGAGTGAACATGAAGGCATAATTAAAGGTTAGTAAGAGGTGGACACAAAAGGAATAGCTGTGAAATTAAAGTCCACTAACTCACTCTGGTTACAGGGACATAAACAAGCTCTCGGCTATGCAGAGTTCAAAAGGCCACCTGCGCAGGTAGCCCCAGCTTTCCATTGCCAGAGATCTCTAGGGCAGCAGAGACACAACATGCCCATCTCACTAAATGGATGAAAGAAACATTTTTGGTATGACTAAGTTTTCTTTACTTTAGAAATTATACTTTCAAATAAAGAAAACCCATTTCTGTGTTTCTAGGCACTGAGTAATCAAGACATAGAACTTCAACCAAGCTCAACATGGCTCATAGCCCTTTTGATCCTCAGAAAAAAAGCCCCAGTGGTAGTACATCAATGTACAACCCTCTGGATAAGAAGGATGCATCATTCAGAGTTTAAATTAATGAATTGAGATTTAGGAGGTCAGAGCTATATTTGATTTCAAGTTATCCTATCCTCTCCAATGTAGTTCCAGCATGACCTTAGATATGTCACCTCTCCTCCTCATTATTTAAATTCCCTACCCATAAAGTGGGAATAATAATATTTATACACCTCCAGGGAGTGCCACAAACCTCATTTGGTAACGTACATTTAGAGATCTTCATATGGAACTTATTACAGTAATTATAGTGTTGTAAGAAATCCTTCCAAAAAAAAGTTGGTTTTCAGGATTTCATGATCCAATATAACCTAATAAAATGCAACTCTGAAAGAACCCAGGGCAAGCTCTGGGTGCAACACTGAATATTTCTGAAGTGGTTGCAGTCCATAGGGATAAATCGAGGCACGTTGAGAATTCATGAGTCCACACCTGCCTAGAATGTGCAGAAGTACCAAATTCAGGAGAGATATATACCTGTTCTGGGATGATTGCTTGTTGTGATGAGAATGCAGAGAAAGCAATATACAACCCAGATGATTAAAGGCAAGAAGCAAAAGTCCACCGTAAAAGCAGCAGCCTAGAATGTGTGTCAAAAGTGAATTATGAAAATAGCCTCGTACATCCATGGCAATTTCACAGAGCCATTCTGATAACAATGAACACGACAGTGTGCCATAGGAATAACAATGCCTAGAATTATTTCAACCAATACATTTTTTTAAGGACAGTCACTTTAGTTCTCCCTTTGCATCTGTACATGGTAGCTGAATTAGTGATAAATATGACTGGAGCAACAAAAGATTCTGCATTACATTCTATTATCTGCCCTCTCTTCCTGTCTGGAAGTGGTATGAAGATACTCCTTACAACTGAACTGCAGATGATCTTGTACTTAGTGAACCATAGTTTGTACAGAGAAACTAAGAGGCTGGGGAAGAACAAAAAGCCTCTCAGGTCACTTGGCGATTGCCTGCAAGGTTGTAGGGATCTGTGTAGTTTAATATTTCACTGCGATGCAATTTCCCTGCTGGGATCTCAAAGCACTTCACAAACATTAATGCTAAGATTCACACACGGTTATTACCTTGCATGGGTAATTTCCAGGGCTGAGTTTTGCTGCCGTTACCAAGGCAGAGCAGGGCTAGAGAGCTACTGAGGGACCTTGTATGAAAAGGCACCACTTCACATCAGCGAGGGTAGACACGATCAGGCCTCAGTGAGACAGTCTAAGTGTGCAGCTGTACAGAAGGAGAGACTGACACTGAGCAACTTCAATGGAAAGGAAAAGATACGCTTCTATCTACGAGCTATGTCACCTTCATCGGACCGACTATTATGAAGCAGAGCATGGGCATGGAAAAGCAGCAGCCTCAGCGTGGAAGGAGATATTTTAGGCACAGGGGATTATTATTTTCTGGATGCAGCTGGGAGGTGGGTGAAGGGCAGTAGGGGCTGCCCAGGCTTCCCTAACCCTTAACTGGGAGGTGTAAATGGTGGAGCAACAGCCCTTCCACCACCCCATCCATTTACTAAGCATGCCCCGTGTAGAAACACAACACTATGTATGAGGCAGACAGGCACTCAGCGCCTCTAGCTTTTCTCAGGCAGTCCTATATTCCTCCTTCTCCCACTGGCTTCATTATAGAAGTCTGTGCATGTCAAGTGATATCACCTTGACAGTGCTTTCCCACTGGACTGTTTCCTAAAGGCATTTAGAGCTTGAGACTCCAAAAGCACCTCCACCCATCTTGGCTTTGGCCACTGCCACTGCAGTGCTTTCTCCCTCTTCTGAGCTTCTCATAAGACCATGTATCTGTTTTAAAAACAAACAAACAAACAAACAAAATCCTAACCAGACAACAAAAAGAGCCAAAACCTAGCTCATGTTTAGGCAGGCAACCTTGCTATAAGCATCATACCAAAGGTCAACTGTAGACATTGTTTCCCTCTTGCATAGGTTTCACTCCTCTACCTTCATGTTTTCATTGAATTAGGATCCCTCACTCCAGAGCAGAGCACTTTGTTGCTATTCTTTCAGCAATTCAATTTTGCCCAATGTTGTGGGGAACAGCCTGTATTCAGAAAGTGAGTAAGGGCATTACTTCACTTTTACCAGTCTGCTTTAAACAAATATTAGAGAGCAGTGCTCCCTTGGGTACCATTATAGCAAACAGCAATTTTCAAGCAAGCTCCAGAGTAGATTGCTCCTGAGATGCTTCTGTACTTGTAGGATGTCTATTATGCACTTCGTGAGGGGGATGGTGGTGGGGAAAATCTTACTGACCTTATACAGGAATAACAGTCTACCAAGCTGATAAACTCTACGGTTTCTTTAGTATGTGCAAGGATTGAGCCTGTTTCACACAACCTTATTTTTCATTTCCTTTCTGAATGCAGAACTAGGGCTCATGGTATGGACCCCTCTGCACAAAGAGTGGGACACAGAGGTAGGACACAAGATGTTTGCTGTCCTTTCCCCGCTGTGTCTATCCCCCAAGCCTTATGTCCCTGTGGGAGACAGCCAGCCTGTAGAGCAGCAGCATCAATTTGCTCTGAGCAGCATTTCCCAGACCTCCGCAGATGAAAGTGTGTGCAGAGTCAGGAAAGCTTATGTGTGTGAGCCAAAGCAAGAAGGGGCTCGGCTGCACTCTTCCAGCCTGCACTTAGCAGTGCTTTACACCACTTGCCTCTCCTTCCCCCAAATTGCCTTGTCTCCGTTTCACTCCCCACCTGCCTTTTTTGCTTGTCTGCCCTGCTCAGCTCTTGCCATGGAAATTGTGATGATTTCCCTCCAGCTCATCCCTTTCCATACCCCTCTCCCTCCTCACAGCCCCAGGCCATTTGTCTCCATTAGGTCCTGCTGGGGTGGTCTGGGTCTGTCTGCCCTGTTCAGTGGGGTCCCGCTGGGACAGACTCCCTGGAGCAGCTGTAACAGAGAGGCACTTTGTCCCACTCAAAACTCCATACATGGAAGGAAAATACAATGATTTCAGACCTGTTCCTCCCATCACTAAGCAATGGGTAAGTATTTATTAGACTTCAAAACCTGTAGCTCACCTCTCCTATGTCAAGGGTCTCCCCAGCAGAGCTTAAAAGCAAAAGGGTTAACTATCGACTCTGTAAGGAGACCCTCACACAAGTTCAACGTGCTCCTTTTTAATAAGCTGCTAGCCCATGCAAAAAACTGATAGGTGCCTGTCATCATGGCTTTCTAGTCATGACAGGGAGAGAACTCCAAACATTTCTGATTTATCTTTCCAGAATGAGAGCCCACAGAGTGACCAGATGTTCCCCATTCATTAGCTAACGAGGTTTGGTAATGCTGGGCTGGAGCTTGGAGCTGGGTGCTCCGCACACAGAGCTATTCCCACGGTCCAGCTCTTCCCCCCGCTGCTGGGATGGACTGTCAGGCAACGATTTTGCTTAGAAGTTTGGTCTGTAGGGGTACCGGCATGCCGGGAGTGATGAACACATGCCTGTGTGTATAGTGAGGGAAACATATTTGGTAGGGTCTACATACTGCCCAATATTGGATCAGGCCAGCTAGCTAAAATAGAGTTGCTGTCTCAGATGTACTTCATTGGTATTCTGGAGGCAGATGGACTAGAGACTGCACAAAATTATTTTCAAACAAGAATTACAACTGGAAAAGCAAAAAGAGAGAGATGGAGAGAATTTGGGGGGCATTTGTCAGCTGAGAGCCTCAAGGTTGTATTCAAGCTGCCTTGCTGATGACAGAATAAACACAAGAAAACCTGAAACAAATGGTGCTTTGTGGATCAAAACAACCAGACTCTGCCACAGATACTTAGCATTAAAAGGCTTTTCATTGTGTAAAGAGGGAGTGAACCCAATCTGAATCCAGGATGAATGGAAAAACAAGACTCTCTTCTGCTAAACACAGGCTGGTAAGGGAGCTCTGGTCGGGGTAAACCCTGTACGCCCTTCTAAAGCCAGATTTATGCAACAAAGCAGCAATGCCTTACATGTTGAAGCACTATTCTCCTTCATATCTGCTATTGGGCTGATAGACATGATGCTTAATTCTGCCAAATTTGTCAGTCTTGACCTGCGAGTCTGATCTTCGGGAAATTCTATTCATTGCTGAATAAATAATGCATGGGCAGTCATGCATTTTTCATGCTAAGACTTTTAAAGGCCACTGTAGTGATGCATGTAAATTCAATTTTTTCTCCCCCTCTCTCTGTGCACACTCAACTGCTAAATAATTATTAACATCTGACTCGCAGCATGGTGAGCGGCTGCACCATCCAGAGAATCCACTGTTGCTTTGACACTGCTGCCTCGTCTCCACCCCCGATAAAGTCGAGGAGAGATAATGCCAGGCAATAGCAAAGCAATCTGTCTCTTTTCCTCCCCCGCTTCCCCCCCCCCATTTTTTTTTCATTTCTTTTTTATAAGGCTCTACAAAAACACATGTGTATGAAGTGGAGCAGAACAAAGGGACCAGCTTGTGGATTTGACATTCTTCTGGAAGCACACTAATCCCTTCCAGAAAAGCAAAGCTGGTGCCTTTATTTGTAGCTGTTGGCTAATCTGTGTGTCAGAGAACTGAGCGGACGATGGGGCTCGGGGCAGCTTTATCAGGCAAGTGACTGAAGGGCTGTGAGTGAAGGAGGGAGAAGCAATGCTGCTAAACAAGGGCTTAGAAAACAAAGCCAGAGAGTAAATCTGGCATGATGGAGGTCAGGAGTGGGAATGTTAAAACCCTCCAGGTTAAATCCTGCACATTGATGTTGGTAGTGGGTGAGATCAGGACAAGAGCAGGGTCCTCCTTAGGGCTTGGGGATGCTGTAGGTGAGGCAGCATTGAAACACAGCGCAGCTCTTCAGTGACTCACTGAAAGGGCTGTGATGAAGAAACCAGCTCCAGGTGACACTCCTGATGTAGAAAGGATCAGGAAAATCCCCCCTGTGCCATCCAGTCTGCTGGATGAGATTCATCAGGCAACTCTGGTCCTCTTTTGGGGAGGGCGATGAGGCAGAGCCTCCAAATCTTCATTAACTTAACCAAACTGCAATACCAGCCTTGCAAAGACTTGCCAGACAGACTGCTGAAGCAATAAATGTGGAAGAGACAAACTACTGAAATGCATTTCAGTCTCTATCCCCTGGGAATGAAACTGCAGTTTTACTTAAGACTTCAGGATCTCCTGCAGCAGAATCAAATGGCCAGCAAGTACAAAGGGATGTGTAGAGAACATCACTTTGGGCATCAGTGTGTTGATGTTAGTATAAAGAGTAAAAGGTAAAACACCTGGATTTTGAGCAACTTTCAGACCCCTTGGCAGGAGCAAAGCGCTCATACGGTTGCTGCAGTTGTGTCTGTACTTGAATAATTGCCCCTATAAAGGCTTAAAGGTAATGATTTATGCAGGCACTTTCCTGATTTGTTTACACACTAACATTTTTGGCTACTAACTCCCTACTCTGTCAAAGAGCATGATCATGTTTCCCACCAAAACTATATTTCGGTACACAGTCAGTGAGATTACTCGTATGCTTAAATTAAAGTGCATGCTTAAATGCTTTGCTGCCTTGGGACCTAGTTTTATCATTATATGCTTAACTTGATGACATTTCAGACCTAAAATCTGATGTTAAATCAAGGTGAAACAGACTACAGAGTTGTCTGCTTCAGTGCTTTTTGGGGTCTTCTTACAAAATATGTGAAGCCATTCCACAGGTCAGAAGAGGTGAGTTTGCTTTTTCAGAAAGAGCCAGGGCTGCTCTCAAGAGAAGGGCGCAGGACTGGCTATTTGCATGGAGAACTGCATCAGTTTTATTTGACAGTATCAGAGAGGAGGAGCTGGGGAGGAAGGGGAGAAAAGAGATGTGAAGATGAGTGCTGAGGTCTCTGTGAGAATGGAAGGACAACATGTTGCTCAGTGGTATCCCCTGCTCTTGTCCTAGGGGATGTCGTGTGTCCGTAAGAGCCTGGTCTTCTGTATTAGTAGTAAAGTGAAGAAAAGGAATTTATCCAGATGTAATTTAATGCTTACCTTTAAAATAGCAGCCTGCACTGAAAGATTCTGGCTAAAGCCACTCACAAATCACATGCACACACATATAAGCCTTTTACAAATTCTCCTGTCTGGGCTGAAAACCATTTTGAAATACAGAGGAGAGCTGGCTGCAAACACGCCTAGAGAACTTGGAGAGAATCCTATCCGAGACAAATTATGGAAATGAAATGCCCATCTTTACAGATCAATGCAAGGGAGTCCCTGGTGAGGAGTGTATAGATCATTTAAAAGACCTCTCATCCTGTTCACTGGGATTCAGCTCCAAAGTACACTGGCTGATGTGGGGTGTTATTAATAGTGCTGGCATTAGGGAATCAGTCACCTGTACATTGTCCATGGACTTCTCTTGCCCCTTTTATTTGAGACTTTCATTTATAGGCTGGTAATAGATTTACATTTAGATGAGAGTAAAACTAGTCACGGTGGATGGAAAGGGAAGAAGGCCCTTTACTGATCCTGACAGTGAAGACTTCCCGTCAGCAGGCTATTTTAATTGACAGCGAAAAAGATAAATTGCCCAATTTGCCTAGAAAAGGGACCCCTCTCCTTGGTTCGAAATCCTGTGCCATGGCATGGTTTGTCCCACCCTGATGGTGTTGCTCTGTCCATGTCCCTCCCTCCCTCCTGCAGCAGATTTGGGTTGTGGTTTGTGCTAGGTCGTGCCTTGCAGTCGCGAGGGATGAGCTGTGCCAGCGCATCTGTTAATTCCAGCCACTGCCCTCCTGTGTGCAGAATTATACCCTCGTTTGAACCGGGGCATCCCTTTGCTAATGTGCCAAGCCTCCTTTCCAGCCGAGTCCTCCTTTTCTGCTGCCTTGGAGCCCGGCGAGGGGGAGCTCAGGCTCGTTTCAGGAAACCCACATGTTGTCTGCTTCTGCATTCAGTACAGTTGTCAATCTTGGTAATGAAGAGGCTGAGGACCGGGGTGGAAAAGCTGTTAAATAAATCATAGTCATGCTTTGCATTTTTATAGGTGTTTTTCATGTCTAGCTCGCAGAATGCCTCGTGAAGGGAGATAAATATCATTGTTCTTCCTTCACAAACGGCAAAACTGAAAGCTGGTGAGATCAAACAGCTGACTCAAGGTCAACCACCAGCCAGTGTCAGAGGAAAGGCTCCAGCCTTGATCTGTTGCCCAGGCTGAGGCGGTAGGTAATGCTACCTCTGCTGCAGGCTTAAAGAGCCGATGATTTGAAAGAAGGGCCGGGTGTGATTTAAGGGGCATTGAATAGTTGCCACGCAGCCAGTTTGAAAGGGCAGCCCTGTCAGGATGGGATGCAAGGGCTTGACGAAGCACCGCTGAAGCTTCCAGCAAAAGCCCCACGGGTGGCAAGGATGCAGGCTGAGACCATAAATTGCAGAAGATTCCCTCTAGTCATCATGTAACTCTTTGCTCTGTGTGTGTGTGAGAGCTGTGGTTAGAGACAAACTCTCCTGGTAACACAGAGTAGTATATAGGGACCATTATAAGATGCTCTGACAACACAGGCTTTTTGCTGTAGGTGTAACTCTCTCCCCCCAGTCCTAACACCTTTCAGGTCTTGATTTCCAACCCCACTCATGCAAGTGGTATATCAGCACCCCGACATTCATGCAGATAAGCTGCAAGTCCCTCTGTCCCAGAGAACAACCAGCACCAGGATGGAGGTATATATGCAACAACTACCCTGGGTACAGCCTGCTTTTTGGGCATGGAGGAAGAACTCATCCCCATCCTGCTACTGCCCCCACCCCAAGGAAAATCAGTCCTCCTTTTTGTCTGGATCAGCCTCAAATAACTGCACCCTGTTGCTAGGCTACCTGGCTGCCTTCCGCACATCCCCATAGCTGCTGGAAAACTCGCATCACATTGCAGCTCACGTCTTGGGCTATTTTTATCTTTTTGGGGAGATGGGGGATGAATGGACGGCGGGGCGGAAGGAAGGAAGATATTCTTACTCAAGTGCTAGGATCCTCTGGTCATTGGGTTATTTGGTATGTGTCTGAAAAAGCTTGTGAATATGAACGTGTGTGTTTCTGCTTCCTTAAATAGGTAGAAGATATGTGGGAACATAACAAAATATCTGGCTGACTACTGAATATCAAGTGACACCTTTTGCGCTATTTTGAATCCTTGATAATTTGTCTTGTGTTCCGCAACAGCCAGAAAGGAGCTGGAAACAGCTTCACAAAATGCACTGATGCACCTGAAAACCTGTGACGGACTGGCAAGTGCGGAATGAAAAGCTCTTGGCATTTACACAGCCGCAAGATCCTTACATGTTGCCTGGATTCGGATGATGTCATTATGAAGAAGGCAAGAAGATGGGGTAGAAAAGTGAAAAATGGTTGCAGAGAAATTATTCCCATCCCCTGCAAGAACAAGGACTGCATTCCCTTGTCCTAAGCTGCCCGTGTTACCCAGCCCTGAGCAACGCCGGGTGGTTCCTGGGCTGCTGTACACAGCAGACTCCGGGGGCTACGCTCTGTGGTGGAGGACCCAGCAGATGTAGTAGGAAATTTGTGAGCGTGCAGGATCTTATGCACCACCTTACATGCTAAAAGGACCTTATCTGTACTGCTGCTAATGCACAGCATTGTGTATTCTTCTCTGCTTTTTTTTCACAGATGGGGAAACTGAGGCTTGCAGCACCTGACTGGCAGATGGCCATTAAGGCTAAGGAAAACTATGGCTGGATCCCATAAGTCACATCATGGCCCATGTCCCATTGAATCAAAAAAAGACCTATATATCACCTCATTTCTTCTCTGTCGCTTCTAGGATTGAGAGCTTCCTGTACAGACCAGAGATAGACTGCAAGAAATGAAGTTGCTTTAGGGTTTTCTCTGCCCCTTTTCTTCCCATAAAATGTGCTGCAGCCATATGAGGTAAGGAACCCACGGCAGCTCAGATCACCCTCACTGCTGTATGCTAGCTTACAGGAATGGCTTTTTGATTCTGCTTTCAGGTTTTTGGAAAGAAGAGAAAGAAAAAGCCTTTAAAAGTAGTATTTTTAATCCTCTTTCTTCTCCCTGTTTGCACTAACTGAGGTCCTCAGTTTGAAGGTGGATGCAAAACACTGGATAAACTCACCCTGCCTGCAGATGAGCTGCCTACCTGGGACCAAAGCCTCCCAGAGCAAGAGGGACACAGAGGGACTGAGAAATAGCCGCTGGGAAACAGCCGCCTCCCAGGTAGCAAAATGATACCCACAGTTATTGCAGCTGCGAGATGCTGGTGAAAGGGGAATAAAAGAGGGGAAAAAACCCCACTGCCTAGGATCCATTTAAACCTCACCCCCTGAGAAACCATTCCCAGTACTGTCAGGCGAGACTGTTCTTTGCTTTCAAAGATGGATTCCCCCTTAAATCACGGCTGCCAATTATATATGAAATAAATGCAAGCCATAAAACTCAGCCCAAATCAGGTTTCCTGCCTTCATTCCCTCTGTTCTCCTGAACATCAAACAGGCACCCGGGGCTGAGACCTGGCACCTCCCCACGGTGCCGGCAGGAGACGTATTGTTGGCGGTCGCAATCATCGGCTCAATCAGCGACAAGGAGATTATTTCTATTTTCTCAGCAGCTGTTTGAAGGGAAATAATCCTGGAAGAGCCTAATGAATTAGCGTTGCAAGAGTTATCTGAACTAATGAGAAGGAGTGGAAATGGGTTGAGGAAAAGGGGCTGCTTTTCAAAGAAAGGCAGTGCCTTTATTGGCTCTCTTCTGGTTTGGATGTTCAAAGACACCACTTTTTTTTTTTCTACAGCAATTTATTTCCTGAGTGATTGAAGAACAAAACAATTACAAACTGTACCAATTTCTTTTTTTCCTATAGATTTCTCATTTTCACTTAGCAAGATGCTCAAGCTGATGACGTTCCCATCTTCCCTTTCCCTTCCCCCCTCTGCAAGACCAGAATAATTAGAGACTAGCTAGAAACAAAAACAATCCAGAGTAGCAGAAGTCTTCTGAGCTACACAGGGTTAGGTATTGTGCCACGGCATGCTAGTGAAATTAAAATAAAAAAGGAAAAGGAAAGAAAAAAGAAAAACATCTTTCTAGTGCTTCTGAGATCAAAGGAGCAACGCTTGAAATTTGATGGTTGGGAACTTCTGAGAAAGGAGGTTGTTAAACCAGTCCTGACTTCTGCATCTGTTTTATCAGTGGGGAGACAGTGACATTGTTTGAACTAGATACTGACTTTTTCCCCACAGAGGTTGTGTGATGATTTCTCAGCATGTTCCCGAAGGCTGAGGCTTTGCTGGGAGAGTCAGGAAAAGGGCCTATCCTCGCGCTTAAAACACATGCCTTCACAGACGCAGCTAAGGACCCGGGTGCTTCTCGCATCGCCCACGTCCACTGGCCTTTGTACGAGCAGCCAGATATACCTGTGGACCTCACGTGTTAGTCTGTGGTCAGCTCCACGCAATTATCGCACCTTTTTCTTTGGATCTTTGGAAGAGGCTGATGCTCACAGTTGAACGCGGCAGCCACTTTCACATTCCATGGCTGTGCTGTCCTGCACAGTCAGTTGTCCAAAGAGGTGTGTGCACGTGCAAAGCTGCTACTTCATTTACTCCAGGCTGATGGTTGCTGGTGCCCTCCCTGGCACACCCGATTTGGCTTCATTGCTTCTTCATCTCCTCCCGCGCTCACAACGCAGCCTTTGCTTCCCTGGAAAATAGAGCCCTCCCTCCTTCTCACGTTTTGCCTCTCTTCAACGCACAAATTATTTCATAGCAAGACGTTTGCTGCTTGTTTCTCCGCATAGTAACACTGAGAAAGCAGAGAAGGGTTGATCCATTAAGATATTAAGGGAAGGATTAGGGTAAATGCAGCCCTGGATCAGTGGTTGGGACTGACGCTGTGGACGCAGGTCTTCTTCTGGCACCAGCTGCGAAGGTTGGAAAGGAAAGCGTCCCCCCTGTCTGCCACCTGGTCCTCACTGCCCGTCGGCTGTGGCTGAGCTTCTGGTGTGGTCACTCTTTAATGACCTTCAATCAAAACAAATTAAGCTAGCAGTGATCCTCTACTTAAAATAGCTCGGCTCCCTCCACTGAAATAAGCTAAAGAGCAACCAGACAAGCACTTGGCAGGCAGAGGTGAGAGGTTGGTTGTGATCTGCTGGTGCAATAGCATTTCTGGCATAGCAGCAGCCAGATGGTTATAGACCTGTTGCTAACGCATCCCTCCTCCCTGCATACCCTATATTTGCACTACATACGTTTACTTGTTCTTTTCCCATTGTTACTTTAGACAGTCTACACATAGCGTCTGCCCCACATGTTCTTCATTTCACTTGTGGGTACCTCTCTGCATGTTCAGGCTGAATTTTCGCTGTTTCAGCTGCTCCAGTTCATGCCCACACTCCAGCCCAGGAGTCACCCATATATGTTACACTCTACACCGAGGTCAGCGAGAGCACACGAGCAAATGCACTTGCAGGACTGAGACCGCGGTTAGTTTTGTTCACGCGCAGAAAGAAGCAAATGGACTGTGTGACACAGGAGCACCCCCGCCTCCCCATGCTTCTGTAATTTGGGGAGGGAATTGCAAAGGGAACGGGGTCAGTGGAACAGTGCAAGAGCTTTCTCGTTGCTCGTAAAGCAGCGTGCCCTGGTTTGTCCGTGTGTTGTGTCCTGGGATGCCACAGTCTCCCTGGTGTCCTGCCCTTTTGCCCACAAGACCTGGAAGGCATCCAGAGCTGGTTCAGTGGTAATTTTTCTGGCATGGCAGAGACTGGCAGGTGGTGCAGAACTAATATGTTCACAACTATCCACTTAACTCCGGTGCAGAGAGGTGCGCTGGGATGGGGCATGACCTGAACGCAGCGTGCTCTAAGTGCACAGAGCTGGAGGATGATCCAATAGGGGTCATGGCCAAACAGTGGAAATTAGAGCATCCCCAGGCAGCTGTAAAGCGTGCAAGAGCTTGGTGGAGGCCAGCTCTTCTCTAGGGTGCAGGAATCTCTAAATGGTATCCCATCTGCCTCCTTCACCTGACCTAATAGTTAATAAAGTCTTTATCTTTTGTCTGGGTAAATGTAAATTCTGGAAAGGAAAAAATAGCAGCAACCATACATATGGAAAAGGATTTGGCAAGGCCTCCTTTGAATACTTGTTCCCTGTTTCTCCTTTACTTTATTGATGAAAGAAAGTCTCATACTCCAGAAATGTAAAAATAATACATGAAAAGCAGAAAGTAGCTTAAATAGTTAGAAATAGGAGTGAAACTGACTGATGGAGGTTCATCGCTCAAAATGAAATGTGTAAAGAAAACATGAAGCAAAAGAAATGGAGAAAAGTTGAAATGTAAATTCAAAGTTTAAAATTCTTGTCTCATTTACAAATCTATGGTGGGGAATTTGTTTAGAAATAGATTAATTTTATGTTCTCTGTCTCTCTGAAATTATAGTTCTAAAATTACATGAAATATTCATGGAGGATGGGGAGGGAACTAACATCACCTTTGCTTTGCTGTTCTAATGAAACAAACTGAAGTGAAAAAGACAGTAAGTGACTGAAGAGCTTTTCATTCCAGGAGAGTATGAAAAAAGAAAATTTTACTTTCCTGTATTCAATGATTACAGTGATAATGGCTACATAAGAACCTAGACAGAGAAATTTCCAGCCTCCCTAAAATTCTCTGCAGCTTGCAATTACACATAGTCAAAATTATCACGGATGCCAGATGGCACAGCTAGCATATTGGCAAGGATTTTTGAAAGAAAAGAGGAAAAATAGCTGGCCCGTTCTGTGCCTAGCTTGCCTTCCTTTCTCCCTCCCACCCCCAATAACCTTCTCTTACTTTCTCTCTGGATGTAAATTTTCCCCCTTCTCTGTAAACCAGTAATTTGGGGAAAGAAACAACACGACTCATTTGGGGTTAGGCCTTCATCTAAGATACCTGTAGGTTCCCTGAACAGTAAATGGGTGAAATCACTTAGTTGAAAGGCTTTTTTTTGCAACTAGCCCTATTATTTTCACCGGGATGAAGAGGAGAAATGAGAAAAGAAGGTGATCTTGCAAGAAAAGACCCTTACACTGTAATCAGAGAGTAGGCTGTTCTCTGGACAGGCAGACAGGTAGGCATGCAGGTGCTGATGTCAAAAACCTAATGCAGCGAAGATATTTCTTTGTGGCGACAACTACGTTTGCAAAAAACCCCAAATCAAAAGATGAAGTTGATTGCATGTACCCCCAAATGCCTGATCCAGGTTTTTGCAAGGGCTTAGAATCACATTTGTAAGTGCTCAGCAACCAGCTGCTTCTCTTGTGTCACTTGTGGCTAGATTTTCAAACCATCTCAATACCCTCCAGGAGCACTGTGACATGCAATCTGCTCCCTGTCTCAAAGGAGACAAAATTCCTTTGAAAATCTGGCCCAGATGGTCAATGCCAATCAATTCTGGAAAAGCCTATAATGCCCAGCAAGTACCGAGATATGCATCTCAGAACGATGAACGAAACGATGGCTCCGGGAGGGACCTGGACCTTATTATCTTTAATAAAGTGAGGAATTCATGCCAAATCTCAAATATAGTTCTTTATATTGATATAAACTTAGATCCTCCAAGGTATTAATTTGAATTATGCCTTTTGGTTTCTTTGAGAGTTAATTGCCTGACTGCATCTGGAGATACAGACCCTCATTTATCTATTTATCTGTGTGTCTATCCCTCCATCCATCTGCTTTATTTTACTTGATTATTCATGTCCCATCATTTGAGGGTTGCTTTCACAGCCCAAGGCTGTGTTGTCAGGTGTAGCATTTCCATACCTTTTTTTCTGAGCAGTGTTGATAATTCTTGTTATCAGGATATTATAGGTTAAAAGCTTTTGTCTTCCTGTGTGTGCACACTCTTTATATATGTTTAAATGAACATCTAGGGGTAAAAAGAAGGCAGAAAGCAAATGATGCAATTACTCTTGTCTTTAATCTCAGCCCTTGTATATAGGACTGTTCAAATTAAAAACACTAACCCTGCAGATACAGACCTGTCACACCGCTTCAGTTTTTTGATTTACATTCCCTTCCCTGCGTGGGTGGGTGTGGATGTATCTGGAGTCTGGCACAGGCAAGAAATGGCTGCTGCCTGCTTTCAGCAGCCTTTCTGAAATGTCTACAAGGGCACTCATTCTTCAGCAAGCCCTGGGGTATGTATTGACTTTCCCTTTTGGCCAAGTCTCGCTGATGCATATCACTCATGGGTATCTGGAAGGTGAGTTCACATCAGTCCTGCCCCTCTTGCACTCCGCCAGTCTTTTGCCCCTCAGAGGTCCACGTGCAGGCTTCAGGTCTTAAAGATGTAACAGAACCATTGACGTGCCTAAGAGAGGTTACCCCTCTGATGATTTATGATAATGTTGCTAGTACTCCCTCCCAAAACTCATTTCTCCTGAATGCTTTTGTTAGAAACTAAATGAGAGACTGCTATACTCACAGTGGTCTTCCCTTATGCACTAATTTGCAGAAACTCAGTGTTCTGCTGGTTGCTGCGTGTGTCTCTGTGTGTACACACCATCCCTCCACACGCTGACAAATCACTAGTGGTTATGAAGCAGTCTCCAGAGCACCATTTGATGGCAAATAAAGTAAAACAAAAGGAACAACTACGAAAACCAGAAAATCCAAGACTAAAAAGAAATACCTGGATGCAGAATGAATCAGTAGCGTGATTATGTAAGCAAGCTTCTTAGGACATAAGTAAAATCCAATTGAGATGATGTATCCTTCCCCCATGTAAAACAAGAGAAAAATAATACCGCCTATCAAAAGTCTATCTGCCCATTTCTCAATTACTCATGCAATCATGCTTCATTTCAGTCTCGAATTTACACTGCAAAGCCAGGTGTGATTACCTAGATTGTTTCTTCTAGGGCCAGGTCCTGATGGCTCTATTCAGCTCCAACAATAGCCTCTTAAGCACCTACCAGGAAGGTCCTCGGAGCCCAAAAATTGGAATCAAGCAAACAAGTGTTTGTTCCTGGGCAAAGCTCTTCTACTGTCAAATTATACAGTGGCCAGTGCAGCTCAGTGCCAACAGTGCAATTTGGAACAGGGTGGTAGAAGTTTGCTTTTAACTGTTTCAGTGCCTATAACAGGAGCTTTGGTTATGTCCTTTACCCCCCCCCCTCAGGTGGAAAGACCAGAATCTAGTCTTTGCTTGATAGTTGTGAATAGTCTCTCTCAGGGCTGCAAGAAATGCCATTTATGTGGCATTCTCTTAATGCTTTCTCTGGTGTTCTGCACTCCTTGTCATGAAGCTCTTGATGACTGACAGTAACCCATACCCTGGTATGGTACTAAGGACACCTTTACTGTGGTCTAGATAACTCTGTTCCATGGAAAAAATAATGCGAAGACTGAAGCACAAAGGATGGCATCTCCATATGGACCCTCCTGCAACAGTTGTTAGGGGGAAGTTTCCACCAATGCCATCATCACTGTCACTACCCCAAAAAAAGACAACCAGAGCTGGCTATCACAGATCTCTCCTGACCTTTCAAGAGCCTGGTGTGTCCCAGATCATGCAGATTTCTAGATCATTTCCCTAGGAATCATGGACTTTAAAAGCAACCCTCTTAGGAGGGTCAGAGCTGCTGTAGAGACTGGCAGAGATAGAAAGCTTGTGAAAACCAGAGGTGTGAGGGTCCTTCTGTCCACCTCCTGAGCCAGCGTGCTAAAGCCTTGGTACAGCTGAGACCCAGCTGACCAGCACTGGCATAACACGACCCATCTCTTAATGTTCTTTTCTTTGAAGTGTAGCAGGAGATGGCTATGGCTGCCTCTGCTTCTGATAGCTTTTTGGGACTGCGAGGGAGCATCTGGTCCTTTTTTGGCATTTAACTTTCTGGACCTGTAGATTTTCACAAAGAGCTTGAATAGAGGATAGTGGACAGGAGGAATTTCCTAATCAGTGTGAGGATCCTCCAGGAGCAGCAAATGGAAGCTGAATTCACAGATCTGAGCGTTCAAGGTCTCCATGGGAGGTAGTGACTGTTGACATGGATCTAACTTAGGCACGTGCCAATGGGGCAAGCAAGTCTGCTACTTCTCAGAGGTATTTAAAGCCAGCTTAAGAGCAATCACTTCAGAAAATGAAATGCCTGTTTTGCTCTCTTTCTTGCTCATCTTTTGCTGCTAAACCTGTCTGTCACCTTTAGTGCTCTCTTCTCAGCACTTTGAACCATGTGCAGGGCCTGGGAAACTCTATGGATGTACGATGCACTTTGCCATAATACTCACAGAAACAGGGCAAGATAACAATAGATGGGTCTGCTTTGAAACTGCAAATTTCCCTGCCTTTTCTCTGTTTGCTCTGGTTTGAATCAAAGCATTACTGAGCAGTGGGGAGGCCCTCCTCTCCTCCCTGTGTTTGAGCTTGTTGTTATTTAATAGTGCAATGCTCTATTTATTAACTCCTGCCACTGTAAATGCATTGGAAATGAGGAGGTTCCATGTGTGTGGGAGAACCCTTTGAGAAAAGGAAAGAAAGCAAGGGAAGAAAAAAAATAATGCCACAAATAATTGTCTTGGCATTCTAGAGAAGAAAGGCAGAGGTTTATGCCTGGAAAACAGCTTGTCATTTGTCTTTAATAAGGAACAATTGCAAACAGATTTCCTACAGACACTGGCCACATATTGAACTGATTAAAAATCGTGTGCTTATTGATTGTTGCATTCTTTCCCCTGGCTGCTGCGCTTCGTCCCCTCTTGGGAGGTTTGGCCACGGCATCCCCACGCTCCCAGTTCATTACCGAGGGCGATGCTTCGTGCCAGTGTACAGCCACAGACAGCAACCAGGCATATCTGCCAGGCTGCACTGCTCTCTCAGGAGGGTTGGTCCAGGGGCTGAGGAAGAGAAGGGGACTAGGGTTCTCAGCTTTCTAGTTGCCTAGCTGGAGGGATGCAGGTGAGGCACTTGATTCCTCCATGCTCAGTTGCCTTCTCTATTCAGAAAGCCTTGGTAGATTTTTCCCTTGTATTAAAGGTTGTGATATCTTTTAGGCTGAAAGAAATATGTGCTTCTGATCCTGCATCTTTGTTTTTTACTTCTAAAGAAATCCTGATATGGTTAAGTCTGGGTTAACAGGGCTGAAATACACCTCACCTGCCACAGGGTAACAGGGCTGCTGGGAGCCCCAACCTTGAAGAGGATGAGTTAGAGCTGAAGGCAGCACTGAGAAGTCCCAAAAGAGGGGCTACAGCCCCCCCTACCATCCAGCTAAATCTGTGCCTGTCTTAAAGCATGAACAGATGTACAAACAAAGCCGTAAATTAAACCACAGTGTCCTAGACCATGCTTTAACATTCATGCTCCACTCTCGCTGCCTACAGAAACGAGTGTGGCATAGCAGGGGTGAGTGGTCTCCTACATCTGGCCTCTTCCTTCCACCCTTTTGTGTTTTCACTGTCCTACAGATGGATCAATGTCCCAGGAGAGCAAGAAGCACCTGCCCAGGCTCCATCCCCTGGGGGACGGTGACCTTTCAGGACTGAGGGACAACAAGAAAATCAGAGCGGACACTGCAAGTCAGGATGGGACTCAGGTTCACAGGGTACAGAGGAGGTTACTGCAGTCCTGGGCTGGTGGTGGAACAAGGCTGAATCTGGCCCTACAGAAAGCCCAGAGGGACCACGCTCCTGGTGTCACTGCCACAGCTCTTACCTAATGTGAGACTGGGTGAACCTAAGACATAGCATGATTGATGCCTAAAACACACTTGTGTGTTGAAATTTCAATGAATCATTTCACTCTGAAGCCAAAGGTCTCACCAGAAATCAAAACCCACTTCTGAAGTATCTGAAAAAGGCCTGATTGCTAAAAAAAACCCCACTTGAGCAATCTTCTCCTGAAACCTGGATTCTGCCAAGCTAACCTGCAGGAGATAAGGGACTCCAGATCACTAGTCACTGCTGAAAACTGCACTTTCAATTCAGTCCAGGGTATTTTAATGAGAGAAAAAACAATCAAAATCAGCAGCTCCGCAACCTGTATTCTGAACTGCAACAACAACCGACTATGCCACTTCAGAGAGACAATGTCTGAGGAAAGGGTTAATTCTGTTTTCATGCCTTTTTAAAATAATTATTTGTTGTCACCGTGAAGAGTGACTGATAATAATAATTACAGCTCAAGTATACTGTTCAGTTGCTTTCCGTCAAAGGGGCTAAGTGCAAATCAGCTAGTCCAGGTTTTTTTGAGAGCGCTCATAATTAGGTTCCTACCATCATATTCCCTCTTTTCTTACAAAAAGGGGGGAAACTGCCTTCTGAAGTATCAGAGAGAGTTTTGCCTAATAATAGAAGCTTGCTTGAGTGATGTTTGAAATCCGTGGGGGAGGGGAGAAAATGAAGCAAACAAGGGCAAGATTTATCCTGCAGCATCCATGCATTGCCGTTTCTTTCTCTAGTTTTTTTTCCTAGTTGCCTTATAATGTTTTAAAGAGAGTTATAAAATGGTACTTAGTTTAATACTGTTCAGAGCTCAGCTAATCCCCGATCATGTCACCATTTCATTCAATGACTCCATTTCTCATCTGTGAAGTTGGGATGATACTTCCTTTCCCTCAATCTCCATCTGTCTAGTCTATTTAGCCTACAGAGTCTTTGAGACATAGTATTTCTCACCATTATACCGCACGTAGTACATAGAGATTGTCCTTAACTGGGTCTCACATATATAATTACGACAAAAAGCAGGCTACTGAGATGTTGATTAGGGATGCTGAACCCTGCAAACACATACAGCCAAGTGAAGTGAACACCAGGAACAGAAGAAGGGCACAAGCAGATGTCCGCAGGGCAAGGAAGAAGAGAAGATGTTTTGGTTGAGAGCTACATGGTGAAATAGTGGCAATGTGGGAGAAATTGCCATGTTGTAACTCAGCCTTAATGGAAAATTTCTCGACTGATATTTTAAAAACTGGTTTGTAAAAGAAAATGCCAAAGCATGTGAGATTACCTGCTTTGGGGGTACGCATGGAAATCCTACAGCATGAGCTTCCCCCCAGAAAGCCGGTGCAAGAGTGGGTGGTTTTATGGTAAGCACATGAATGCAAGACTGGTCTTGAGAAGAGAATTTTGCAAAATGCCTGGTGGACATGTAGACAATAGTGGAGTGTCTGCAATGACAATGGAAAGCACTTTCCCTAATGGGAAACATCCTCAATATTCATTCCATGCCCTTGCACTGTGTGGTTCTTCGGGTGCTGAAATGTAGGGTGGATCCAAGACCCTGAGTGCAGCTGATCCAAGTTATCTAATTGCTGCTAATGTTTTTCTCATTGGTGGGCACAGGAAACTTGTGTAATGAAAAGCAACATTAAAATAGCACTAGGATTCTGTCTTACAGCACCAAGGGAAAAGAGGCACTAGTCTTCCTGCATTAAGGATGCCAGCCTCTCCAGCTCCCCAGCCAGCTCTCTTTGAACATTTTGTACAGTATCTGCAACAATACTAATGAATGCAATTAGGATGAATCACGTAACAAGGATGAATCAAGGGTACAAAGGGGATCTGGCTCAATAAAAATCTAAAACTAAAACCACCCGCTGCATCCCTTTCAGAGCTGGAATAGTTTGACCAGAATACATTGCAATCTAGTACTTTTCTGTTCTTTGGCCCAACAATGGAGCTATAGCTGTGGAAATCTTTCTTATTTTTAATAATAGACCCATGCATAAGCTCTTTTAGAAGGGCTCACCAAACAGCACACTCTGATCATCCAAATGGTTTAACACCAATTTTTCACCAGTGACTTCTGTTCAAGGCAATGAGTGTCCTTGTCACTAAACAAGGGGATGTTCTCAGTTTAGTATGTTAGAGTTTGGCTGGACAAGTAAGGCACTTTCAATGCTTATTGCCTCCTGGCAGATTTGTCTGAGAACCCAAAGCCCACCTTTAGGCTCGTATCCAAAGCCTGTTTGCAGCTATCAGGGTGCATTAACACTATCAGGGAAGCGTGTATTCAAGTCCCTTTTGCAGACCAGACTAGTGATGATGATAAACCACTATGTCTATGCTAAGAGGCCTGTATAGCTCGAGTTTTGGAGCTCTACAGAGAGGAACACGCAATAGCCCAATGAAATAATGCTTTAGCATGACATCCAGCACTTACTCATTTGGCAGATGATCAGGACAGATCACTAGTCTGAGCACATACCCTGAAACTACCTTTGCACTGCATTCATGCAACACAATCAACGCTAAGGCCAGGCTGACAGCCAGAAATATGGAGAGAACAAATGTGCATGACCCCACTGCTTTGTCCCCTCTTGCCCTTGTAGCAAATACACCTACCAGGAGCTTCCACTGTTGAGTGCCTTCCTACAGACTCCCAGAAGAGGGGAAAAAGGGTGCAGGAATTTATAGTTATGACAAAACTAGAAGCCAGACATTCTGTTCAAAGCTACCTGGATTTTGTTGTGGACTTGAGAAAACATAAATCATCCAGAAGGACAGCTAGGAGACAAACCGAAAAGAAAATGCTAATGCCTTTACACAGAACTCATCTCTCTACTGGTGGGCAAACTCTGAGCAAAGAATTGGTTTACCTCCGTCACTTTGCATTCTTCACTGATACAGTTGAATAAATACTGTTGTTCCCTTTTTGGAATATGCATTAGTTGATTTTTAAGTATCAGGCCAGTAGCCCCCAAGGATGTGCTGGAAAGAACCAACCAACCAATTTCACAGCAAATAATTTATTCCACAA